>NC_086446.1:346461445-346784445 GCF_028390025.1 Pseudophryne corroboree
TTGAGCCATTCCCCTATACAAATAGGGAGAGGTGACACGTTTTTTGCAGACTCAAGATTACATACAGCTGCCTCCTGGTGTGTTCATAGAGGGAGAAAAACTGACTGCATATAAGAGAAAATCATTCTCTCATTTTACCTTCCACACAGTGGTATGTTAAATATGATACATGGTTTCTGATTAGCGCTATTATTGATGCACATCTTTTGGTCACATTGTCTTCTTTATGTGTAATTGGATGCACATTTATGTACGTTTTTTAGCAGCTTCTCGGTTTTATTGCGCACTGTTCTCTGGAGCCCTTTCTCCATTCCATTTATCCAACTTTGATGTAATGTCCTTAAAACAAGTCAAAATGAGGCTCAGTAGTGTGTGTGGCCTCCACGTGCCTGTATGACCTCCCTACAATGCCTGGGCATGCTCCTGATGAGGTGGCGGATGGTCTCCTGAGGGATCTCCTCCCAGACCTAGACTAAAGCATCCGCCAACTCCTGGACAGTCTGTGGTGCAACGTGGCGTTGGTGGATGGAGCGAGACATGATGTCCCAGATGTGCTCAATTGGATTCAGGTCTGGGGAACGGGCGGGCCAGTCCATAGCATCAATGCCTTCGTCTTGCAGGAACTGCTGACACACTCCAGCCACATGAGGTCTAGCATTGTCTTGCATTAGGAGGAACCCAGGGGCAACCGCACCAGCATATGGTCTCACAAGGGGTCTGAGGATCTCATCTCGGCACCTAATGGCAGTCAGGCTACCTCTGGCGAGCACATGGAAATGCCACCCCACACCATTATTGACCCACTGCCAAACCGGTCATGCTGGAGGATGTTGCAGGTAGCAGAACGTTCTCCTTGGCGTCTCCAGACTCTGTCATGTCTATCACATGTGCTCAGTGAGAACCTGCTTTCATCTGTGAAGAGCACAGGGCGCCAGTGGTGAATTTGCCATCTTGGTGTTCTCTGGCAAATGGCAAACGTCCTGCACGGTGTTGGGCTGTAAGCACAACCCCCACCTGTGGACATCGGGCCCTCATACCACCCTCATGGAGTCTGTTTCTGATTGTTTGAGAAGACACATGCACATTTGTGGCTTGCTGGAGGTCATTTTGCAGGGCTCTGGCAGTGCTCCTCCTGTTCCTCCTTGCACAAAGGCGGAGGTAGCGGTCCTGCTGCTGGGTTGTTGCCCTCCTACGGCCTCCTCCATGTCTCCTGATGTACTGGCCTGTCTCCTGGTAGCGCCTCCATGCTCTGGACACTACGCTGACAGACACAGCAAACCTTCTTGCCACAGCTCGCATTGATGTGCCATCCTGGATGAGCTGCACGACCTGAGCCACTTGTGTGGGTTGTAGACTCCGTCTCATGCTACCACTAGAGTGAAAGCACCGCCAGCTTTCAAAAGTGACCAAAACATCAGCCAGAAAGCATAGGAGCTGAGAAGTGGTCTGTGGTCACCACCTGCAGAACAACTCTTTTATTGGGGGTGTCTTGCTAATTGCCTATAATTTCCACCTGTTGTCTATTCCATTTGCACAACAGCATGGGAAATTGATTGTCAATCAGCGTTGCTTCCTAAGTGGACAGTTTGATTTCACAGAAGTGTGATTGACTTGGAGTTACATTGTGTTGTTTAAGTGTTCCCTTTATTTTTTTGAGCAGTGTACATACCCACTTTGGGTGAAATTCAATAGTGAGGGAAAATCTCCACAGAAGGTAATCCTACAATCAGTGTAATTAATTAAAATAAATTAATGTGGATCACATTAAATTTATATGTTTATAATAAAGCTACACACTTTAGCACATAGTTAATAATATAACAGATAGATCTAGAGTAAACACATATGCTAAATTAATTTAGGACATTCAGTCCGGATATATTTTATATATTTCACTACCTTGTTCCCTATTGGATGAAAAATCCAGGAAATGAGGTAAGCATGATTTAGGGCATGGGTCTTCAACCTGTGGCCCTCCAGCTGCTGCGGAACTACACATCCCACCATGCCCTGCCACAGTTTTGCTATTAAGGCATGGTAAAACTGAGGCAGGGCATGCTGGGATGTGTAGTTCCGCAGCAGCTGGAGGGCCACAGGTTGAAGACCTATGATTTAGGGTATATAAAGCCCTTTCCTTAGTTCACCAGTCACTTGCACTTTGGGAGAGCACACAGAAGCACATGTGAACCTGTAAGTACTGCCTCTAATAGTGGTTTAAAATGACTATTAGTTTGGGTACATTATTTTAATTAATTACACTGATTGTAGGATTATCTTCTGTGGAGGTTTTCAAGCACTATTGAATTTCACCCAAAGTTGGTATGTATATTTCTATTTATTCGGATCATCAATTCACTATTATTAGAATAATGGGCTATAATAAACATTATTTCTATTTAAATACTCATTTGCTTTTAATTGACTGGACCCTTTTGTACCGCTGATAGAGGTCCTATTTCACGAGTAAGTTACATAAGGAGTACATATATGTATTTATTCTACTTGTCTGGAATGTAATAGTGACTATGTGAAATTATTTTGTAGAATTTTCCAACAAATCTGTATTGTTAAATGGTCCAATAGACCTGGCGTTTCCTTTGATTGTCAATTTTGGATTAACTCTATAGGTATGTACCTTTATGTGGTATTAAAATGTAGCACTTAATGTGGTGGATCTATTATGGTACCCTTCTGGGACACTCTTAATGAAGCATGCCCTTTTGTGATATTTGTAATGAAATATGTATATCCTAATGTTATGACCATTAGATCATTTGTCCTCATCATTCCTCTCAATTATTCATTGTTTTGTTAATCACACACTGATCATATGTATGGACTTTTATGTATATAATGTACTTATAGAAATGTATATGTCTTCACCAGTTATTTTGACCATCCCTCTGAAGAAGTCCGCAAAGGACAAAACGCGTCAAGGTTGAAGAGAGAAAAAATACCCTTCATTTCATCTATGACACTAATTATTTGTGTATTTGAAAGGGTTATCTCTAATAGCGTATTGTGCTTTTAATAAACTGTTATTATCCATATATGTGGTCAATTGTATTGCTGGTATAATTGGAAGTGATTGGTAGCGCCCCCTGATTCATTGGTTGGAGAAGTGTTTATTTTGGTCCTAACTAACAGTAGGACCGTTTCGGAGGGCAGCAACCCTACAGCGCAGGATAAGAGTGTTTTTCTGCTTTTATATATATATATATATATATATATATATATATATAAAAAAAGGGGGGAGATAAGTGCGCTCGTCCTAGTTGGTATTTAGTTCTTGGTACATACAGTTTGTTGATAGCCCTATGTCCTGTTCCTGTCCGCAGAATACACAGGGTAGGTTAGATGTTTACACAAACAGGCCCAATTAGCCTGTTATCAACACCCTCCACGTAATTCGGGCGGCAGCTCAATTCTTCAAAATCACCACTAGGTACAAGAGGTTCAAGGAAGTAATTTGAATAAATCATTGGTAATCACAGGAGCTATAAAAAGGGCTCCAAGTATTTGAACTTCAAATCTCCTGATGAAGCCGTGCTGATGCGAAACGCGTTGAGAGACTGACCAGACAACTAATCTCATTTCACACCCACCAATGAGCTAAGCTTTTTTATTTTACTTTATGTATTATTAAATTTTTCTTTTATTTTTAGAAAACCATTGAGAATCTTCCATATATTGAATGGGTATTCCTGCTTAAGAATACCTGGATGATTGATCAATAATGATACGCACTTTATATTTTTATATCTGGTACGCGTGCTACTTGTACAATACTTGTGAAATTCCTTGCTGGTGATTTGACTACTACGCTATGTAGCGAATGTCTATAACTTTTACTATATTTAGATCCTGAGATTGCAGAATCCAGAAGAGAGATTGATATACTTATTTGTCAAGCCGTAACACGGTACGCAAGCCTTTTGCGTGTGACGATTACATCTAAGAATTACTACACCAAAGGCGCTTGTCTGTTCTTCCCGTTGTTGTTTCATATATGTATATATATATATATATATATATATATATATATATTGTCGAAGTAAAAAAAAATTACATAGAAAGAACATACAGACTCCACACATATAAGTCGCTATACTTGCAAATACGCGCAGCGAGCACAGCAATATATGGTAACATACGCATTTACATGGACATGCCACAGAGATGGATTCAACACTTATTTCATACAGTACATAATTATAATAATTTCAAGCGCCAGACATCATAATGATTTAAAATTATATAATGGAGTAATGTCATGTATGTGTATTATTGGAACGAAGCAAGATACACCTGTCCTATTTGGTATTAAAGCAAGCAGATTAATATGTAGATTCATTTGATACTTGTTATTAAGTTGTAGGACATTGCAACAAATAGTTATGATTAAATGTATGAAAGCTGAAGTCATTTTTATTAGCACAATAGACATTTACAGAAACAGGTAGTGGACAGGAAGATCAGGCCAGCCCCTTTTGATGTTTTCCAGGCTGAACCTGTTTAGCATACGAACAGACTAGTGACTCATCATGAATGAGAAAGTTCCCTCCCCCAAACTAGATAACACATTACAGAGACACACAGTTGCCAGTTGCTGTTTTGTCCCAGACGATGATGGAGGTGCTTCTAGACCAGTTCCTGCATGATTTTACAGAGAGAGAGAGAGTCATATGGAGGGACGAATTTATATGAGAAATATATGGTAATTGTATCGCTGGCCTGTAACTGTATGTATTAACTGCTTACTGTATGAATTGCAACCATGTAACTATATGTATACTGTACATTGTAATATATTGAATCCATATCCTTTTAATAACAAATATATACATTAATGAGCTTTGAAACTCAGATAATGTGTGGGTGTATTGTTTTCTCTTATGGGATGCAGTGTTTTGCGATGTATAGTGCACATTCACATGGTAATAAGATGTGCAGGCGTTTACAATATATATTAGAGCGGGCATTTTAAATATTTGTTAGAAAGCAATTTGGTATTTACAGATGAGGGCTCGTCCGCGATTTCACGGTCTTAATGGTGCACTGTACATTACAAGCGCAGCTGTGATCGACCGGCTCCGATGGACGCATCGCGACGCTGATGAATAACATCCACGTGTATTGTTGTGTTACCAGTAAGCCGATGATATGAAAAATTCAAGGAACAATGTGTTTCTCATAATATTTAAAATGCAAAATTTGTTTTTTTTATTGTTGCAAAACAAAGTTCAAATAAGTCATATTGTGTTTGAGTCAGATTGGATTGTTTATCTGTTAAGTAGATTTAAAAGTACATTTAAAAGTTGCTGCCTAGCCTTGATATAGTTTGTTTGTTTTTTAAACTCAGGCCTAAAATAACTTCTGGTGCTTGTATAATGTGTGATTTCTTTGTGACAAAGGAAGCCGCATGATCTGTCCTCCATTTTGGACTAACCACATGGCCTGTCCACCATCTCGTGTAAACCTCATGGATGTGGAAGGGGGAGGAGCAGTGGCCATTTTAGGAAGGTCATTTTCTAAATAGCTGATTTTCAGTCTGCTCAGAACAGTTAGTTTCCTTTGTCACATCAAGCACCATTTATGAGTTACCAATGCATTTATTTAACCCATGCCATAGTCAATTACAAATAGTTTCAATTGGGCCTAGTGAGAGTAAATGGTGAGATAAATCCTTGGCTTGGTGTAAGAAATTGCACACATAGAAAAAGGAAAGAAAGAGTTTTGGTTTTGTTTTTGTTTTTTTTCCTTCCAAGACTTGTAGAATCTGCTTACTAGGGAGGATAGCCATTGCAATGCAAATTAACCTGTGTAACTGTCACTCAGTGAAAAGCAAATAGCTTTGATATGCAAATAAGAGATAAGATGTCTCATAGGAGACCAGTGAATGGTACATATATATAATATTATTGTAATTATGTGTATATTTATATCAGTCTATGTTCTGCAAGATAGCTATCCAATCTGAATCATATCATTTAAATTATAGATTATTGCAGTCATTATAGATCTGTGTGAAATCGGATACATTTGTTGCTATATAGGTACATTTGAAATAAATGTATTTAAGGGAGTAATTATAGACATGAAACGCAGTTCTGACCTGGTTGTTAAGAAAAAACTGGGTGTTGTGTTAAGTGAGCGATTATAGTTAGTATTGCTCACATTTATAGTTGTGTGATTTGTTTTATTGCGTACGCACATTGGTACACGTGGTACGGAACGTGAGGACACTGTACAAAAACATGCACGTGGCGCAAGGCCGCACATGTGACATAGAGGTACGCACGGTTGCGTAATTACGCAAGCTTGCGTAGGGTTGTGTGCGCATAATAAAACCACACGATATTTGTTCAATTAAGGTGGGATAGTAGCCATGCTACAATAGCACAAAACTACCCGGTTTCTAAAGCAGATTAGTCTAAAACTTTTGTTTAAACTTATTGCCTCTGGGGGGTAAAGCTGCCAATCAGAACGAGTGAAAATTTTCTGTACAGAAAAACAAAGTATAGTTGAATGAGTGAAAGCAGGAGTGAGTGGATTTGAACCTCGGAATTCGGGATCCCGTCGTGTGGTACACCAAGTAAGTGGAGGCTTGGCGGCGTGAGGCGGCTGACTCACGTTAGTATAGATTGTAATACGCAAATCGTGAGGAGATTTGCAAAGGAGTGTAATAGGGAATTGTGTATTGTGTAGTATTGAAGTAAAAAAAAGTTTTTTGTTACGCTCCGGCTGAGGGTCGCAGTTTGTACATCGACCCGTGGTCGTACGGCAGATAGGTAACAAGTACCTATACGTCGTGCAATTGCACCACGTGTTTGTGGGTGCGATATATAGCGCAACTTGATACTTTCTTTTTACGAGCTTTTGCGTAAAATCGCGGTATCAGCGCTGTGTAGAGCATACGCAAGCGTGATTTGTGTACAAAAAGTGAATAGGGAGTTTTCGCTGGTCTCTCTCAGGAAAATCTCCAGCGGTGGATATTTGCTGGAAAAGGTAAGTCACTCCTAACACTTCCAGTAAATAGAAATCAATAGGGCCTCACTGGGTACGCGGTGTTCACTATAGGAGTGGTACTCAGCGGAGAAGGAGTGGGTGAAGGCGCTCTAAGAACTTTCACCGTCTATCCGTGTCGTGCATTGGGGATTGCGTAACAGGAAAAAGTCCGCGATGGGATCCAATTGCACAAGCGGTGGACGTATGGTAGCCAGGGTTCAGGTTGAAGAGCCGCGGCCCAAGGGGTCAGCGAGGTTTGTTATGTGTGGAAAATATGGTCCACACGCTGAAGACTTTTTGTCTGAATGGGTACGTGTGACTGACACAAAGATAGGGTACCATTCCCTAGGGTGGGCAGCTTTGAACCAGAGGTACTGCAGAATGTAGGTATTAAAATGTCTGATAAAATCCAGAAAACAAAGGGTCAGATATACAAAATTGTTTAAACCTGTGGCAGCAAGAGGGTTGGTGAGTTTGATCCTAAAGGTATTGCAGGTGGTAGGTCTAACAAAAGTCATATAAGACAAGAATGGAAATATAAGAACTGTTTGAACTTGTAGCAACAATAAACAAGTAGGGAAAAAAAAAGAGAATGCAAGTACACCGCCATATGTAGATGTGGAAGCAGTTACGGCCAGCATACAAACTATAGAAAATAATAAAAATATGAAAAATATGACTGTAACCTATATATGTACTAATGAATGTTGAAGTTTATTTAGGAGGAGAAGGTGACCTGATTGTTTTCAGCCATTTCACATGCACTCAGAGGAGTATCCAACCGGTATAAGAAGAGCAGTAGCCTGCGGGGGAAGTGGCTGAGACCAGTGGAACTGGTAAGTATGGTATCATTCGTGTACATATATAGTAAAACCCAAAAATAAAACAAAAATAAACAAAGTAACGTAAGAAATGGAGAAAAACCTGTCCGCATATTTGTATTTGCCAGAAGGAAAGCGGACAGAGACAAGGTAACCCCCGGGTATTTCTTTCAGTTACCATATAAGAAGTATTCATTCCTAGTAATGCCCCTAGTCAAGATGAGCTCGGAAATGTTTGTTGGACCATGTACAGACCCTTAATACGGGATGAGAAGGATTGAATTAATACTTCGCATGACCTAGAAGCTTGTTACACTTTTTTTTGTTGTCTTTTGCAGTAATAGAAAACTCTCCATCTGGATAAGATCACTGGTAAACACTAATTCGGCAAATGGGAGGTAGCTGTCTCTGTGCTAATGGACGGGCTCAATAAGGCATTGAGGGCAGGGTGCAGACTTTTCTCTGGCTGGGTCCACAGGATTATCCACAGGATAACATTGGGATATTGTCGAGCGACAGCGAAAATGGCACCAACACGGTCACGAGCTTTCTGGCCTCCCAGGATGCATTGGGGCCTCCACTATATAGTCCCGCCCACTGACTCAGTCAGATCAGTTTTTTTGCTTGGTGCGGCAGGAAGCCGCATGGTCACAGGGCTGCTGTGAATAAAGCAGCCTAAAGCTTTTATTATTTTATTTTTTATACTTACTATATTGGTTTTTTAGAGCGACTTCTCTTAACAGCGTCTTAAACGCATATTAGAAAGAGTCGCTCCAGCAACTCCCCACCGGGTCGCAACAACGTTTACCTTCGGGTATCAGTGCTGTCTCGACGGGCGTCTGTGTCGGATGTTCTAGCAGGTCCAGCAGACGTAACCAGGCTGTGGCCGGAACATGGGGAGACGGTGAGTCTATGGACTTCCTCTTACTAGAGGGGTCAGGACACAGCTACACTGATTTGGTGGAGACTACAAACAGTGTGTTGATGCGCCGAACATCTCGAGTGTGACAGCGCTACGCTCCGGGGATCATAGGCGCCAGGACTAGGTAGAGGCCGCGATCCTGGGAGTTTAAGTCAACGGGGGGATTCAGACGCTCTCCTGGCCGTCCCTCCTCCGAGTTCATGGCCAGTTCCCGCGTGTCTCTCGTTTCATGAACTGAATGACCTCACTTCCGGCTCAGACGCTACCACGAGGGTACTCGGTCGCAGCTTAGATGCTGCGGTTGTGTACACTGGAGATAAAACCCGCCAGACCGAGTCGCAGGCCTTAGTGTCTACATACACGTGGAAGTCGCTCAGCGTTCGTGTCCGTTGGTGAGCGTCCGTGTCCATTATCAGTTACCAAGAGCGGCAGTGTACACCAGTAGCGTCTGAATCCACTCAGCGTCTTACGAGCGTATTTGCTTGGATACGGAAGTGTGGTGAGTCTCCCTGTATCCCGCTCTCCGGAGGCAGGGTATACAGTACTAAAAATGCCTTCTACTTTTTAGTATGCATTGTTAATTTTTAGTACCTATTGCATATGAGACCTGTATATTACTGTGTTTTCTGCATGTTATGTTGAAAAAAGAGCCAGTTAAAACAGAAGTACAATTTTCCTACTTATGTATAAGTTGTTATGGACGTTGTATTCTCATATGACAATGTCTAATGCTTTAACATGTGACTGACTGCTAGTATGTGTGCTGACTTTTCTGTGTAATGTCAGTCCTGTTCTGACCCTCAAATCAGGTGCACTGTGGTCATATTGATCTCACCTCTATATACTGACATATAGGGTGTTTTTCAGTTACAAAATTGTGTAGTCAATAACAGATTATTACCATGCCTGTGAGCGGCAAAAGTGATGAGGAGAATTTATCAAGCACTCCCATAGCCCTAACATGCTTATCTTGTAAGTCAGGGGTAATTGATATGAATCAATTGGTCACTTATGAGGGTTTGTGTGCAAACTGTTTCGCTTTTCAGCGAAGTAAAAAACAGGAGTTGGTTCAACCACCAACAGAGCCACCATGGAATATGTTCGCAAAGACTCTATCTTCTATAGCGGACAAGTTAACTACAGTAGCACCACCTCAGGGGTTAGGTTACACTATGAACCCATACATGCAGCTCCCTTCCTACGGCTTGGTTCCAGTAGCGTCTACAAGCAACCAAGAGACAGTTAAGACTAAGACAGATACGTCTATGTGGCAGACTACACAAGATGATACATCGGACGATGAGACAATAGATTCGACTCCGTATGATGATCAGTCACAGAGTTTTAGTTCAGATGATGTAGCTGAACTTATTAATGCTGTGAAAGCTGTTCTCTCGTTGGAAGAGCCAGCTAAGACAGTGTTAAAATCTAAAGCACCTGTATTTAAACGAACAAAATCAGTGAAAGCTGAATTCACAGCGTCAGATGAGCTGACAGAAATGATGGATGAGTCTTGGGCAGCGCCCAGTAAAAAGTATAAGATTCCTAAGAGATGGGATTCTTATTATCCATTTCCAGCTGTGGATTGTTCGAAAAGAGAAGTTCCTCCAAAAGTAGATGCACATGTTCTGCGACTCGTGCATAAATCTGCTTTACCACTGTCATCTACCTCACTAAATGATGTCACAGACAGAAGGGTAGATAGCCTTTTGAAAAATATTTTTTCTCTAGTAGGAGCAGTGGTAAGACCTGCTATGGCTTTGGCCTGGGTAGCAAAGGCAATGGGCGAATGGATAGAGGAACTAGAGAATAGCATCCCTTCTCCTACTAGGGAGCAAAAGGATCATTTTTGCCGTTTAAGACAATCTGCCCAGTATGTGGAAGAAGCAGCAATTGATGTAGGTACAGTTGCTTCTAAAGCTTCAGCCTTGACAGTAGTCGCTCATCGAGCAATTTGGCTACGTACCTGGAAGGCAGATGCGTAATCCAAGAAAGAATTGGAAGTATTGCCTTTTGTGAGTAATATATTATTTGGAAAACCTTTATCGGATATCCTAGAATCAGAGGCTGAATCGAAAAAGGTCAGATTTCCGGCTACCTATAACCCTAAGTCCAAGGGTTTAAAATTTCGCTCTTTTCGTTGGCAAAGCGAAAGCAAAAGAGGAGCCTAAACAACCCCAGTTTAAATCCAGGGGTAGGAAGCAGTGGGCTAGCAAGAAGCCAGCTTCCAAACCTGAACAGAAACCCTCAGCCTGAAGAGACAGGCCTCCGCCTGGGGGATTCCAGGGTTGGGGGACGACTCCTTCAATTTGCACACATATGGCAACAGTCAACAGCAGATGCCTGGGTGCAGAAGGTAGTATCTCAGGGGTATGGGTTCCCATTCAGGAGGCAGCCTCCTCAAAGATTGTTTTGCACCAGCCCATCTCGTATAGAGTCGAAGGCCAATGCCCTGCATGAAGCAGTCCAAAAATTACTGCAGTCAGGTGTGATTGTCCCAGTACCTCCATCACAAAAGGGACAGGGATATTACTCCAATCTATTTCTAATCCAGAAGCCAGATGGGTCATATCGACCAATTCTAAATCTGAAAATGCTGAACAGATACATATGGATCCCGAAGTTCCACATGGAGACGTTACGCTCCATAAGGTTGGCTATGGAACCGGGAGATTACATGGTATCTCTGGATGTACGGGATGCTTACCTGCATGTGCCTATAGCACTGTTGCATCAGTGTTACCTCAGGTTTGCCATCCTCCAGGAACATTTCCAGTTCCAAGCTCTGCCTTTCGGGCTAGCTACAGCACCCAGGGTGTTTACCAAGATCATGGTGGTTATGGCAGCTTGTCTGCGCAAACAGGGGATAAGAATATTCCCATACCTAGACGACCTGTTAATCTTAGCACAGTCGCAAGATTTACTGTTGAGCCATCTTCAACAGACGATAGTTTGTTTACAGAGACACGGGTGGCTCATAAATTGGGAAAAGTCGTCCCTGAATCCGTCACAGCGGATGGTTCATTTTTGGGGGCCATATTGGATTCAGACCTACAGAAAGTTCTCTTACCAGAGAAAAAGATAGTCAAGGTGCAGGTCATGGCTCAGGAAGTGTTGCAAGCCCAGACAATGTCAGTCCATGCAGCAATGCGACTGTTGGGTCTGATGGTATCAACCTTCGACATGGTGGAATATGCGCAATTCCACTCCAGACCATTGCAGCACCTTATTCTGACCAAATGGAATGGAAATCATCAGACGATAAAGAAACAGATGATAAAGATTCCAGTAAAGGTAAAGAGGTCTCTAGCATGGTGGCTACAGACAGACCATTTAAACAAGGGGAGACCCTTTTGGATAAAAGAGTGGCAAGTCCTGACAAGATGCCAGCCTGCAGGGCTGGGGGGGGGGCGGTACTCGGAAGCCTATGGTTCCAGGGAAAGTGGACCGCAAGGGAAAGTCGCCTGCTGATAAATCTGTTGGAGATAAGGGCCGTTTACTTGGCTCTAGTTCAGGCAAAGGACAATCTACAAGGAAGACCAGTCCAGATCCGCTCAGACAATGCGGCGGCAGTAGCATACCTCAATCATCAAAGAGGAACTCACAGCAAGAGTCTGATGGAGGAAGTAACTCCCATTCTAAAATGGGCAGAACTCCATCTCCCGGCATTGTCAGCAGTATTTGTCCCGGGTGTACTAAATTGGGAAGCAGATTTTCTCAGTCGGCACACCATTCAGGACTCCGAATGGGCACTACACCCAGAAGTGTTTCAGACACTGGTGAACAGATGGGGTCTACCGGAGATAGACCTTATGGCGTCTCGTCTAAACAACAAAGTTCCGAGGTACGGATCGAGAATAAGGGACCCAGGAGCGGTCCTGGTAGACGCACTGTCAGTAGAATGGAGGTTTCAGCTGGAATATCTGTTCCCTCCAATATCTCTTTTACCCAGAGTATTGAGAAAGATAAAGCAGGCAAAAGGAGCAATTATTCTAATAGCTCCAGCTTGGCCAAGAAGGCATTGGTACACAGATCTGTTGAGAATGTCCATGGAAGCACCGATACTGCTCCCTCAACGTCCAGATCTGCTAATGCAGGGTCCTTGTTGTCACAGTCATCTGGATCGCCTATCTTTGACGGCGTGGCTATTGAAACCTCTATCCTAGAGGCTAAATGATTTTCGAAAACAAGTAATCCAAACTATGCTTAGAGCAAGAAAGCCTTCTTCGGCCCGTGTGTATCATAGAATATGGCAAGCCTATATTCACTGGTGTACTGGAAAAAATTTCAATCCGAGATCTTTTAAAGTAGCTAGGATTTTGGATTTCCTTCAGGCAGGATTGGATAAAGGGTTGAAAGCTGCTTCCTTGAGGGTTCAAGTCTCAGCGTTAACTGTATGGTTTCAGCAGAAGATTGCTGATTTACAGGATGTACGTACGTTTTTTCAGGGAGTAGTACATATTCAACCTCCATTTGTTCCTCCTGCAGCTCCCTGGGATTTGAATTTAGTTCTTAAGTTTCTCCAGGGTCCTCTGTTTGAACCACTTGAGAGAGCAGATCTTAAGTGGTTAACGGTTAAAGTTCTTTTTTTACTGGCAATGGCGTCAGCCAGAAGAGTGTCAGATTTGGGAGCATTATCATGTAAGTCTCCTTTCCTAAGTTTTTTTCCAGACAGAGCAGTTCTCAGAACGAGATCTAGCTATCTTCCAAAGGTGGTATCAAAGTTTCACCTGAATGAAGAAATTGTAGTCCCAGCTTTTCAGATATCGGGACTATCTGCGGGAGAAGCGTTGCTGGACGTGGTCCGGGCTTTAAGAATCTACTTAGATCGTACTAGTGCCATCAGGAAAACAGATTCTCTCTTCATCCTCTACGGGTTCCATAGAAGAGGATGGCCTGCTAGTAAACAGACGCTGGCGAGATGGCTCCGAATGGTAATATCAGAAGCTTTTTCTCATGCAGATCTCCCTATTCCGGCTAATGTCTCTGCACACTCTACACGTAAGGTAGGTCCTTCTTGGGCAGCACAACAGGGTGCTTCAGCAGAACAGATATGTAGAGCAGCCACATGGTCTTCCATAAACACATTCATTAGACATTATGCCTTGGATACTTTTGCCTCTCATGATGCAGACTTCGGGCGAAAGGTCCTCCTGTGCAATCAGGAGCGTCCCCACCACTAAAATGGCTTTGGGAATCCCAATGTTATCCTGTGGATAATCCTGTGGACCCAGCCAGAGAAATATACGTTATGGTAAGAACTTACCGTTGATAACGTGATTTCTCTTATGTCCACAGGGATCCCACCCTGACGCATCTGATTTGAGGATCTAGACAATCACTAAAACCTCTTCCTTCTTGTATGGAAGGGTGTGCATGTGTGTTACTATCGCCTGTACAGGTCTCTGCCTGATGTTCCTGCCTAAAAACGCTGTGGAAAGAACTGATCTGACTGAGTCAGTGGGCGGGACTATATAGTGGAGGCCCCAATGCATCCTGGGAGGCCAGAAAGTTTGTGACCATGTTGGTGCCATTTTCGCTGTCGCTCGACAATATCCCAATGTTATCCTGTGGATACCTGTGGACATAAGAGAAATCACGTTATCAACGGTAAGTTCTTACCATAAAGTATATTTTTTGCATAATTGGAAAGGGGTCACAGTAGCTAATCTTAAAGAGTGTGCTATTGAACATCACAAGAATAGTGCTAGGCGCAGAGAACAACAGGTGGAGAGGTTAAGGACGGTAAGTATACAGGCACATACAGGAAAGACCCATCAGTCCAAACCCCAGATCCCTAATGGTCAATAATATGTTACACTTGTAGGAAAGAAGGGCATTTTGCCAGAGACTGTAGGAGTAGTAGGACACATACTCAATATAGACCCCTAGACAGAGAAAACAAGCCACATTATTAAACACATAGACAGGATCAAGGGACATATAGAGATTACGATAGGGCCCTTGCAAACCAAACATTCTTTTCTGCTGGCTGCATCGGCTCCGACTAATCTACTCGGCAGAGACTTATTGTGTAAAATGTGGTGTGTCATATATTGTACTCCTGAGGGTGTCTTCTTGGATATACCTGAGAACCATGCTCAAGAAGTACAATATATACTAGACACCCCTCAAAGGCTAATGTCGCATTCTACTGTTCTAGATGCATGTCCATCACAGGTAGAGGAAATTATCTCACAGATACCGGGTTCCCTATGAACTTAGGATGGACAGGACACTGGATTGATGGCTGGGATAGTCCCAATAGTGATACGATAAACACAGAAATTTTTTTAAAGAGAGTAAACCAAGTAGAGAATAACTTCACTGTAGTGCCCAATCCAGTTGTCAAATTTTTATAAAATCATCTCCACCTCTACAAACTCATGTCACCAACCTCTATTCTGTTTCTCTACAGTTTCCTCTTCATCTTTTGCGTTCACACAGGGTGGTACAATACATGGACCCAAGTACAGTTCAAACTCCACATGCCTAGGTCCTTCAGAGTTCTGCCCAAACCCAGTATATCTCAACAGCACGATAACACCAGTATTACTGCAGTGTGCCTTGTCATGTACAAAGGGTGGAGGAAGGATGAGAATACTGGTGAAGGGAAATTTTGTATAGACACTGATATGCCTGTTGGTGAATGGCAAACCTGACATTTTCTTTTTCATTTTCTTCTTTCTCTCCTCTAGAGATGTTTCTTTTTGCTTTTTTTTTAGTTATGCTCATGGTACTCTACATTGCAAACACACAATGACTTTGTACAGTTAACACCCTTTAGAAATTATTGTTATGTATTGGTGTGCACTGATGTTTTCTCAAACTGGGTAGAGGCATTTCCTGCCGCCACTGATATCGTTGCTGTCTAGGTAGCCCCGGTTCGGTCCTTCAATTATCATGTCACCTCTGGATATCAGGTCGTAATGTATTGCTGAGAGAACTCAATAAGACACACACAGCCGCATGTCTCATAAGTAATCTGTTTACTGTATTTTTCTTCAGAGCATATATAAGGCACATTGTACACATTGGTCATGGTGGTCAGCTCACATTACTGTCCCCGAAGGTGGGGGCACACTCAGAATAACATATGTTCTTTCCATCTTTGGTAATCCGAAAATGTGCAGTGTACAGTTAATTTTACAGCATGGTTACATCATATACTTTTTTAGCTGTTTCTCCCTATCAACAGTCTATATTCTTAACTTGTACTATAAGCTGCATGCAGCTGCCCCTTAATTCTTTTAGACAAATATAGTACAGACAAGTTTGCTGACTGTCTCTGAAGCTCAATACAGTTTCTTAATCTGTTTCATATAGTGAGGCTTGTAATATGTTCAGCCCTTATTTGGAACTCACTTCTTTATTCAACACACAATCTCCAATATGTGTATTCATCCATTTGATTATTATAACACAATATGGCAATAAAACATTAACATTTCCCTCCTTTTTATAATAAATCAAAGATTACAGGTTTATCTAGCACATTCCTAACAAGTCTATGCAATAACAGTCTACTCTAATGATACTGATGGCTACCTATCTCCCTACAGGTAGGAAGCTACACCCTATTTGTCACAGAATTGGTGTCTTTGTCTTGGCTTTGGTTGGTAGACCTTTGATTCATATCCATTAGGGCAGACTGGTGTTGGACCTGCTTCGCTAGACGCTTCTGTATTGACTTATATTTGGAGGTTTCCAAAGCATCCTTTACTTGTTTCTGGCAAACTGAAAAACAACAAAGCAGCATCTTAAAACACAAATATAATATAATTGCAATTCCAACTGCTTTCAACAAAAACATTAGGATTCCTACAATCCATCCTTTAATTCCACTGAACCATGAAACTGGATTCAGCCATGACAGCCAACCCCATTCACCCTCTAGTGTATCAGGGACGTTATGTTTGTTGGCATAGGTCAGTTTTGCATTTTATATCTCTTGTATATGTTTTCCCACTACTTCTTGAGCATTATCTGTTTCATTGGTAATAAATGTACAACACAACTTTCCTGTCTGTGTGTACAATGTCATGCAATAACCTCCTGTCTGAGATGTTAAGTAATCCAACAAAAGCCTGTGTTGTAACTGTTCTTTCTTTATTTCTTGAATTTCTTTACCTACATATCTGAAGGTACTATCATACATTTCAGTAATGTCATCTAAGAGTCCTGCAAGAGATTCAACTCTGCAATATGCGTTTGACCCAAAGAGGTCCAGAAATCCCATTCTCTCATGCCAGGGTGCATAGATTAGTTTCTTTGCATTTCTCCCTGCTTGCTTTACCTCTCTACTACCTCTGTGCATAGGACTATACTTTCTCACTTGACCTTTTTGGTTTTTAATCACTTCTTTCAGCTCCTCGTGATCTATTGCTCTTGCTGATGGTACTATGCATCCTACGGTGCAATTCCCATAATCACCATAGTTGAGCCACTTATACGCATATTTTCCACATAGAAAATACAAATCTCTTGGAAGCCATGGGAGTATATAGTCCCACATTCTTTTTAGGTTCTCTAGTGCTACTCTGGCATCTCCATGTACTATTAACTGAGCAGGGGTGCTTCCTGTTTCATTCATCCAGTTAGGGAAATCTGGTCCTGGCCATACTCCAATGTTTAACATTGATCTCCCTTCAAGTGGTGTCCCTCTATAGGTTGTAAGGGTTATGGGGTATGGAGCTTCTCCTGGCTTTGTATCCCCCTTTACACCACCCACTCTGAATGGGGCTGTAGTACAAGGGTAAAATGTCCCTAGGTAGACATTTGATGGATAATGTTGAACCTGTCTGTGGTCAACCACACTTTCCCTTTCCCTTTTTCCAAATTCAATGCAAAAGAATACCTCTGGGGCAACTAGATGTGCCAGCAACTTAGGTGGTTTCTGGTTTAAATATCTATCTGATCTTGCCTTAAATAATACTTCATCAGTGTAGTCTTCTTGAAATTCTTCCCATTCCTCAAATGTGATGGGAAGGAATGTCCACTCTCCCCCTCCTGCTGAGGTGGGACCATGAGAGCAGACCCAACAATTTGTGGTGTCAAGGGCATTCCCTACTAACTGATGCAACTGTAGCAACATGTTTTGGTCTGATCCACTAGGGGCCTTACACCATTCTGTACATGACTCCTCTGGTGGATGTCCACAGTGCTCACAAATACATTTTGGGGTGAGTGACAGATTTCTGCATTCATGGATAGGGTTTTCTACTTCCCTTTCCTAGCATGTTACGTTCACTTCACTGCCTCCTCCTTTCTCCAAAATGTCATGTAACTCTCTTTTGTGTCGCCCTATTTCATCACTTATGTTTTTCTTGTATGTGTGGTTTTGACATGTCAGTTTCTTGTTACACATACAATCTTTTTCCCCAACTACAACGTATATGGCAAGAATAGTGCCTACTGTTACCAGTGGGGCACCCAATATTATTCCCCAAAGTGCTTTATCTGGCCTGGGGCCTAGTAATTTGTACATTTTTGTTTCTTATCCAAACTTAACTTTCAACAGTTTGCAATGTGATACATACACCCAAGCCTCTCTGTCTTTCAGCTTCACAGATGTCGGGGTAGTTAGTAACACCTGGAATGGGCCATCATATCTGGGCTCCAGAGATTTCCTCACGTGTCTCTTCAGGTACACCCAATCTCCTGGCTGGAGATGATGTGGATTCTGGTCTGCTGTAGAGTCTGGAAGGGAATCATGTGCTACAACATGAAGATGGGCTAGTTTCTCAGTTACACTTTTCACATAAGCAGTTAAATCACCATGTTTATGCTGCAATTCCTGTGGATAATAACATCCTATCTTAGGTATACTACCAAACAAGATTTCATATGGTGAATATCCTGACTTTTTGTTAGGTGCAGTTCTAAGACTAAATAGTGCCAAAGGGAAACAGTCAACCCATCCCTTCCCTGTGTCTTGCATTGCCTTCATGATCTTTGCTTTGATGCTATAGTTCATTCTCTCCACTAGTCCACTTGCCTGTGGACGGCAGGCTGTGTGGAAGGCCTGTTGTATGCCCATGTCTTCCATGATATGAGTCATGACTGCTCCTGTGAAGTGACTTCCTCTATCTGATTCAATCACTTCTGGTACTCCGTACCTGCATACTATTTCAGTCAATATTTTCTTTGCTGTATTCTTTGCTGTGGCTTTGGCTACTGGGAAGGCCTCTACAAATTTGGAGAAGGTATCGACACAAACCAGTACAAACTGGAACGAGCCTTGAGTTGGCATCTGAATATAGTCTATCTGTAGTCTCTGAAATGGCATATTGGCTTTTGGAATGGCTCCTGCTGGAGTCTTGGTTCTACTTCCTGGATTTGAAATTCCACATATCCAACATGCTTGTGCGTGCTTCTCTGCTGCCCCTTGGAATCCTGGGGCTATCCATTTTTGGTTGACTTGTCTTGTCATTTGATCTTTTCCTGCATGGGTAATTCCATGGCTTACTTGGCACATAGCTGAATATAGTACTCTTGGCAAACATGTCTTATCTTCTGTTTTCCAGAGTCCTGTATCTTGGTCTTGTATGGCTCCCTTCTTTTGCCATGTGGCTTTTTCTAAGGGACCTGCTTGATTCTGGAAAATGATGAGATGTTGTAGATCAGCCATGTGTGCTGGGTTCTGAGTTTCATTTTCAGCTAGCATTATTTGTACTTCTGATTTGTCAGAGCTTTTGGCTGCTCTTTTTGCTTTGGCATCCGCCAAGTTATTTCCTCTTGTTTCTTTAGTTTGGTTCTTGGTGTGTGCTTGGATTTTTATGATGGCTACTTTGGTTGGCTTGTCCAGAGCTTCAAATAGTTTCTTTATCAGATCTGCATGTTGTATCTGTTTTCCTGTAACTGTCTTGAAGTCTCTGCTTTTCCAAATCTGGCCATAATCTTGCATAATTCCCCAAGCATATCTGGAGTCTGTGTATATATTAGCTGTTGTGTTTTCTGCATACTCCAAAGCTTTAGTGAGAGCTATTAGCTCTGCAGCTTGTGCTGATAGCTGTGCTGGTAAGCTTCCTGATTCAATGATATCAGTCTCTGTTGTAACAGCATACCCTGTATATGGGGTTCCATTATCATAGTATCTTGATCCATCCACATAGAGGTTGTGCTGGGCATCAGGAAGGGCTGTGTCTGTGACATGAGGTAGTGATTGAGTCTCTTGTTCCATCAGAGCCATGCAGTCATGGGAAAAAATTTTATTGTGAATATTTTCATCACTTTCTGCATTCCCATAGTTCACGTGGTCCTCATCATCCTGGTTATTCTGGGTACCATTGCTAGAGATATCATATGTCTCTATTCTCCCTCCTTTTGAATCTAGAGATTCATACTCTGCTCCTTCTTCCTGCAATAGGGCTGGTAGTAGAGTTGCTGGGTTGAGGGTGGTGCATCTTTTGATGGTGACATTTGTGGCACTTAGTAGAGCTACTTCATACTTGGTGAGTCTTGCAGCTGATAAGTGTTTGGTTCTGGCTTGCTGTAGTATTTCAGTCACCGCATGTGGTACCTGAATGATCAGTTCATGATTAAGCACAATGTTTATGCATTTCTGTTTGAGGACTGCTGTTGCTGCAACTGCTCTGATACAGGTGGGTGCTCCTTGGATAATGTTGTCCAGTTTGCTTGAAAGATAAGCCACTGGGCGTTGCTTGCTTCCATGCGTCTGTGTAATGACTCCAAGTGCATGGCCTCTTTCCTCATGGAAATAAAGAGTAAATGGCTTTGTGTAGTCTGGCAGACCCAATGCTGGTGGAGATCCTATGGCAGCCTTGAGGTTCTGAACTGCTTCTTCAACTTGTTCTGTGGTGTAGATTGGAGCATCTTTCTTTGTGCTGTCATACAAAACTTGCATGTAGATAGAAGCATGTGGTATCCATTCTCTGCAGTACCCAACAAGACCTAGGAATGATCTGGTCTGTTTAATAGTCTTTGGTACTTTGGTTTGTAGAATAAGCCGTTTCCTTTCTTCAGTAAGGTGTCTGGCCCCTTGTGAGATACAGTGACCAAGCAAGATGACCTTCTTCTGGCATAGTTGAATCTTTGCTTTGGAAGCTCTGCAGTTTTGTTCTTCCAGAAATTTCAACAGTGATACAGTCTCTTGTTTACATTGGTCTTCTGTGCTTGTGGATAGCAGTAGATCATCTACATACTGTATGAGCTGGGTGTTTTCTGGAAACACTGGTCTCCAAGCTTGTAAGATGAGTGACATTGCTTCAGTGTAGTCTGACGGACTAGTTGCTCCTCCTTGTGGAAGTCTGGTCTAACAGTACTGTCTTCCATCATGGGTGAAGACTAGCATTGCCTGTGATTCTTCAGTGATCGGAACGGAAAAATATGCATTGGCCAGATTAATTACCGTGAACCAGACCCCTGAAGGTGGGATCTGGTTCAGCAAGGTATGAGGATTTGGCACAATAGGAGAATTGATCACCAGTCTCTTGTTGACTTCTCTTAGATCATGAACAAGTCTGTATTGTACTTCTTGTGCTCCATCTTGACCTTGACCACCTCTCTTTTTCACAGGAACAATGGAGTGTTCCATGGGGATCTACACTGGACAATGATCCCATTTTCTTGAAAGGCTTGGATTTGCTTTGTAATAGCTTCAGTTTGTGCTGGGGTGAGAGGATACTGCCTGATTGAGACGGGTATGGTTCCAGGCTTGAGCTGTAGGTGGACAGGTTGAACTCGTAGTAGTCCAGTATCCATCTTTCCTTTTGACCATAGTCTGTCTGGAACTTGAGAAGTAACCCATTCTGGGAGGGTTGGTTCTGAGCTGGACTTGGCAGTTTCTTGTAGTAAGTAAACTTCAATTGCTGCTTCAATGTTGGGCTTCATGATAGCTGGAATATTGCTGGTATACTTGATTCCTTGTGGGGTATACTGAATAGTAGCTTGCAAATGTTAAGGATATCAGCTCCCAACAAATTCACTGGGCATGTAGGTGAAGTCAGAAATTCAATGGGTACAGGTGTAAGTTCATCATTTATAAGGAGAGAAGTTGGCTTACTTCTTTGAAGAGGGAGGGGCTGTCCTCCCGGTCCTGTCCCATCAACATAGTGATTGGTTAAAAGTTCTTTTGGGACATCAGTTTTCTTAAGTACAGTGACTGCTGCTCCAGTGTCCAAAAGGCATTCCAGGGTGTTTCCTGTAGGTAGAGTAAGCATAACAGTACCTTTAATGGGGTCAGTGTAGGTGTTGCTTGAGCAGGCGGACCGCGGAGCAGGAATCTGTCATTCCCGTTGTACCGTGAAAGCTGGAACAGCATCCTAAGATTTCAGCCACGCCAGGTATTTTCTGCATTCCTTCTTCTGATGACCTGAAACCTTGCACCAAAAACATTTACCCGTCATGTCTTCACCTTGTGCATCCCTTGTAGTGTAGGGCCTGGAGTTATTAACACCTCTACCTTGGTTTTGGACCTTATGTGTCTTGGTGTTAGACTGGGCAGCCTGTACCACATGTATAGTAACAGCTGGTGTTTTGGATGTTTTTCTATCCTGTTTTCCCTTTTCATTATTTTGAATTCCTTCTAGGACTTCTACTAGTGAGGTAATGTTCATCAAATTTGCTTCTGGTCTGACAGCATACAACTGCTGCCTGTATTCAGGTCTAAGTCCATTAAGGAATCTAGTCTTGAACAGTCTGGCATTATTAGGCTCTGCAATGGGAAAACCTTCATTTTCTTGCTTGACAGACAGTTTGTCATAATATTCCCTTATGCTGAGGTTTTTCTGTATCAGATCAGGCTCAGCTGGTGCATGTCACAACTGAGGGCCTGAGCTGACGGGAGGCAGCCTCAGTTGTAGGGGCTGAGATGTACCGGAACCTGGGAGGTTGTATCAGACCCCTGGACATGTAAGTAACATGAATAATAACTGCCCGAAGGCGTGACCACGACAACTTGGATAAAAGTCAATGATGTTTATTATGACAACTCCGCAACACAGCAGCAGTAAAAGAAAACGTAAAAGTCAGCAAAGAATAAATACAGTTCCTGGGTACTACAGGATGGCAGGAGCCACAGGGCACTGGTAGTGTGAGATAGTTCTTATAATCTTCTAGATGGAAAGTCCTTACCAGGCCCGACTGTAGCAATGGAGATAACCCAGGATTGTGCCAGCTGGTGTTCCAGGAAAAGCTGGGTTGCTGAAGATAAAACGGCTGCTGTGGATACTGGCTGGAACCAGACTGTTGTTAGCACGGAGTGGATACTGGCTGGAACCAGTTAAATAACAAATGAACTTGGGAGCGATGAAATAATAATACCGGTGGAGAGTGGTAAAGTGTAGAAAGGACACCGGCCCTTTAAGAGAAGCTGCACTCTGCTGGAAGCTGAGCTGGAAGCAGGCAATGCTGTAGCTGGAAACAGATGAATCCACAATGGATTGGAGAGTCAGGCTACACCGCAGGTGGAATGCTGGTGCGGGTCTCTATGGTGGAAGTCTTGAGACAGGAGCTGGAACCTGGAAGACAATCACAGGAGAGAGACAAACAGGAACTAGGTTTGACAACCAAAGCACTGACGCCTTCCTTGCTCAGGCACAGTGTATTTATACCTGCAGCAAGGAAGGGATTGGCTAGGCAATTATGCAGATTATCAATACTGAGAACAGATTGGTGGAAATGATCAGCTGACAGAATCCAAGATGGCTGCGCCCATGCAGACACTTGGAGGGAAGTTTGGTTTGTAATCCATGTGGTAATGAAAACAGTAATGGCGGCGCCGGCCACCGGAGACAGGAGGCGCCAGGCTGACAGATGCACATCCAACCACGCGGACACAGCGGAGGCCGCGGCTGACGTAATCGCCACTCAGACACTCTGCATGCAGAAGTTCAGGGACGGCGGCGGAGGCCGCGGGAGACGCCATGCCAGGTGTAATATGGCGTTTACTGTGACAGCGTCCCAGAGTGACAGGAGAGGATACAGGAATGTACACATCAGGATAACAGATGGGATCCGGTCCTCGAGCGCTGAGCCAGCCTTAGGAGGCATCTGATGGGTAAGAAATGGCGTCCAGATACCCGGATCGTGACAGCACCCCCCCCCCCTTTAGGAGTGGCCCCAGGACACTTCTTTGGCTTTTGAGGAAACTTGGAATGGAATCTCCGGACCAAGGCAGGAGCATGGACATCAGAAGCATTGGTCCATGAACGTTCCTCAGGACCATAACCCTTCCAGTCAATAAGATATTGTAGTTGACCGTAACGGTGACGTGAGTCCAGGATCTTGGCCACTTCATACTCAACGCCTCGTTGAGTTTGGACTTTCGGAGTTGGAGGAAGTGAGGAATGAAACCGATTCAAGATCAGCGGTTTCAACAGGGAAACATGGAATGTCCTGGGTATTTTTAAGAAGGGAGGCAACTGGAGTCTGTAAGCAACAGGATTGATGACTTGTTCAATCTTGAAAGGACCGATATAGCGAGGTGCAAACTTCATACTGGGAACTCTTAACCTCAAATTCTTCGTGGATAACCATACCCGATCACCCACCTTGAGAGCAGGAACTGCTCGACGCTTCTTATCCGCAAACTTCTTGTACCTGAACGATGCCTTGAGCAGAGCTGATCGTACGCTCTTCCAGATATTGGCAAACTGATGCAAGGTGATATCCACTGCGGGAACAGAAGTTGCTGGAAGCGGTTGGAACTCAGGGACTTTAGGGTGGAATCCAAAGTTAGTGAAGAATGGTGTCGAAGCAGATGAAGAATGATACTGGTTGTTATGACAGAACTCGGCCCAGGGAAGTAATTGAACCCAGTCATCTTGAGAGGAGGACACATAGATGCGGAGGAAGGCCTCCAAGTCCTGATTCACCCTCTCGGTTTGACCATTGGTCTGAGGATGGTAAGCCGTGGAAAACTTTAGCTTGACTTGGAGGACTTGACATAAACTTCGCCAGAATTTGGCTGTGAATTGAACTCCTCGATCTGAGATAATTTCTTCAGGAAGACCGTGGAGTCGGAAGATCTCTTGTATGAATACTTGAGCCAACTTGGAAGCTGACGGAAGACCGGTGAGAGGAATGAAGTGTGCCATCTTGGTGAACCGGTCAACTACCACCCAGATGGTATTGAACTTGTTGCACATGGGTAAATCTGTAATAAAATCCATCGACAAATGGGTCCAAGGTCGACGGGGAACAGATAGTGGAACCAGTTGCCCTGCAGGCGACTGGCGGGATACCTTATGTTGAGCACACTTTGGGCAAGATGCAATAAACTCCAAGACGTCCTTTTTCAGAGTTGGCCACCAATAGGACCTAGAGATAAACTCCAGGGTTTTTTGGATACCTGTATGTCCGGCAAAACGGGAAGCATGGGCCCAATGCATGAGCTTCTTCCTTAGCATCGGTTTCACAAAACTTTTCCCTGATGGGGGCGTAGAGTCCATCCCTACCGTGGAGAATGCCAACGGATTTATAATAGGATGCTTGTCTGAAGACTCTGACTCATTTTCTTGCTCCCTTGAGCGGGAAAGGGCATCGGCCTTGCGATTCTGAGAGCCCGGACAGAACTGGAGTTTAAAGTCGAACCTGGAAAAGAAAAGTGCCCATCTGGCCTGACGAGGGTTGAGACATTGTGCACCTTTCAGATATAAAAGGTTCTTGTGGTCTGTAAGTATGGTGATTGAATGAGAAGCTCCCTCCAACAGATACCTCCACTCTTCTAGAGCGAGCTTGATGGCTAGCAACTCCTGGTCGCCAATGGCATAGTTGCGCTCAGCTGGGGAGAACTTCCGGGAGAAGAAACTGCAAGGGTGTAAATGGCCATCTTTAGCCCTCTGAGATAACACCGCTCCTACTCCAACGGAGGAGGCATCCACCTCTAAGATGAAAGGAGAGTCGATGTCAGGCTGTTTCAGAACAGGCGCAGAGATGAACCTTTGTTTTAAAAGATGAAATGCTTGCATGGCTTCTTCAGACCACTTGGACGGGTTAGCACCCTTCTTAGTGAAAGCAGTAATAGGCGCCACAATGGTGGAAAAGTCTCGTATAAACTTTCGGTAATAGTTGGCGAACCCTAAGAACCTCTGGACCCCTTTGAGGGTTAAGGGTACCGGCCAATTTTGGATTGCTTGTAGTTTCTCAGGATCCATCTCTAGTCCGGAACCGGACACAATGTACCCTAGAAACGGAATGGACTTGACTTCAAAGACGCATTTTTCTAATTTGCAATAGAGATGATTGACACGGAGACGGGACAGAACCTCTTTAACCCAAAAACGATGTTCCTCTAAATCGTTGGCAAAAATGAGGATATCGTCTAGATAGACCACGACATGACGGTATAGAATGTCTCTGAAGATCTCATTGACAAAATGCTGGAAGACAGCTGGAGCATTGCTCAATCCGAAGGGCATGACGAGGTACTCATAATGTCCGTCACGGGTGTTAAAGGCGGTCTTCCACTCGTCACCCTCACGGATCCGGATGAGATTGTATGCACCTCTCAAGTCCAGCTTTGTAAAGATGGTAGCTCCGCTAACTCTGTCAAAGAGCTCAGTAATCAGGGGTAAAGGATAACGGTTCTTGATGGTAATGTCGTTCAAACCTCTGTAGTCGATGCACGGCCGCAGACCACCATCTTTCTTTGTTACAAAAAAGAAGCCTGCGCCGGCTGGAGAAGAAGAAGGTCGAATGAACCCCTTTGCTAGGTTCTCTTTAATATATTCCTCCATAGAATGCGTCTCAGGCAGAGACAACGGATAAGTTCGGCCTCGAGGTGGAACCTTCCCTGGAACGAGATCAATCGGGCAGTCCCATTCTCTATGAGGAGGAAGGATATCAGCAGAAGCTTTACTGAACACATCCGTGAAATCTTGATATGGAGGAGGTGGAACATCAGACGACCTGGGGGAGGAAGAACAGACAGGCAATACTTTAAACAAACATGTCTCAGCACAGGAGGAACCCCATGCCAGGATTTGCGTAGTCGTCCAATCAATTGTAGGATTGTGAAGACGGAGCCATGGAAGGCCCAGGACCACAGGATGTGTGGCTCTTGGAATCACTAAAAAAGAAATAAGTTCGGAATAAAGAACTCCCACTCTCAGACGAACTGGTAGAGTCCTTAAAGAAATAACTGCATCAAAAATTTTGCTGCCATCCACGGCAGTTAAAGAAATGGACGAAGGAAGTCTCTCGGTGGGTAGGGACCACCGTTTAACATAGGCTTCGGTAATAAAGTTCCCAGCTGCTCCGGAATCAAGGAGGGCAATGACGTTCCGATAACGTTGAGCAACTTGAAGCGAGACTGGGAGATTACAATCTTGAGGAGATGGAGAGGAGATCATTACTCCTAGCCGGCCCTCTCCTTGGCGAGCTAGGATTTGGAGTTTCCCGGACGTTTGGGACAGGCATTAATGGTGTGAGACGGAGCTGCACAATAGAGACAGAGAGACTCGGAGAGACGTCTTCGGCGCTCAGCAGGAGTTAAACGGGAACGGCCAAGTTGCATGGGCTCATCTTTAGATGGTGACAGTTGACGAGGAGGAGGAGCAGAAGATTTTGGAGCAGATGATCTTCCACGCTCAGTTGCTCTCTCTCTGAAACGTAAATCAACTTTCGTGCAGAGTGAGATTAGCTCATCTAACTTAGAAGGTAAGTCTCTGGTAGCTAACTCATCTTTAATACGCTCAGATAAGCCATGCCAGAATGCAGCATACAGGGCCTCGTCGTTCCATGCCAGTTCGGATGCCAGGATCTGGAACTGTATCAGATATTGTCCTACAGTACGTGACCTCTGGCGTAAACGGAGAATCTCGGATGAAGCTGAGGTTACCCGGCCTGGCTCGTCGAAGATGCGCCTGAATGTTGACACGAAGGCAGTGTAGGAAGATAGCAGGGTGTCGGACCTCTCCCATAACGGTGATGCCCAATCAAGGGCTGAGCCACTGAGAAGAGAAATAATGTAGGCAATTTTTGTACGGTCACTGGGAAAATTGCCAGGTTGTAGCTCAAACTGAATCTCACACTGGTTGAGAAATCCCCTGCAGAATCTTGGAGATCCGTCAAATTTTGCTGGCGTTGGAAGATGAAGACGTGGAGCAGAAATGGGTAAGGTGGGTGGGGTTATAGCTGGAGTCACTGTGGTTGACGCACCAGACGCGCCTGATCCACGGAGAGTTGTCTGAATCCCATCCAGCCGAGTAGAGAGATCCTGGAGACAGCGGATGATGTGGCCCTGTGCAGCCTCCTGAAGTTCTAGTCGGGCTGCCAGTTCTTGCATCGGCCTGGCCGCTTGATCCTGGTCTCCGGCTGGATTCATTAGGTCAGTGCTTACTGTCACAACTGAGGGCCTGAGCTGACGGGAGGCAGCCTCAGTTGTAGGGGCTGAGATGTACCGGAACCTGGGAGGTTGTATCAGACCCCTGGACATGTAAGTAACATGAATAATAACTGCCCGAAGGCGTGACCACGACAACTTGGATAAAAGTCAATGATGTTTATTATGACAACTCCGCAACACAGCAGCAGTAAAAGAAAACGTAAAAGTCAGCAAAGAATAAATACAGTTCCTGGGTACTACAGGATGGCAGGAGCCACAGGGCACTGGTAGTGTGAGATAGTTCTTATAATCTTCTAGATGGAAAGTCCTTACCAGGCCCGACTGTAGCAATGGAGATAACCCAGGATTGTGCCAGCTGGTGTTCCAGGAAAAGCTGGGTTGCTGAAGATAAAACGGCTGCTGTGGATACTGGCTGGAACCAGACTGTTGTTAGCACGGAGTGGATACTGGCTGGAACCAGTTAAATAACAAATGAACTTGGGAGCGATGAAATAATAATACCGGTGGAGAGTGGTAAAGTGTAGAAAGGACACCGGCCCTTTAAGAGAAGCTGCACTCTGCTGGAAGCTGAGCTGGAAGCAGGCAATGCTGTAGCTGGAAACAGATGAATCCACAATGGATTGGAGAGTCAGGCTACACCGCAGGTGGAATGCTGGTGCGGGTCTCTATGGTGGAAGTCTTGAGACAGGAGCTGGAACCTGGAAGACAATCACAGGTGAGAGACAAACAGGAACTAGGTTTGACAACCAAAGCACTGACGCCTTCCTTGCTCAGGCACAGTGTATTTATACCTGCAGCAAGGAAGGGATTGGCTAGGCAATTATGCAGATTATCAATACTGAGAACAGATTGGTGGAAATGATCAGCTGACAGAATCCAAGATGGCTGCGCCCATGCAGACACTTGGAGGGAAGTTTGGTTTGTAATCCATGTGGTAATGAAAACAGTAATGGCGGCGCCGGCCACCGGAGACAGGAGGCGCCAGGCTGACAGATGCACATCCAACCACGCGGACACAGCGGAGGCCGCGGCTGACGTAATCGCCACTCAGACACTCTGCATGCAGAAGTTCAGGGACGGCGGCGGAGGCCGCGGGAGACGCCATGCCAGGTGTAATATGGCGTTTACTGTGACAGCGTCCCAGAGTGACAGGAGAGGATACAGGAATGTACACATCAGGATAACAGATGGGATCCGGTCCTGGAGCGCTGAGCCAGCCTTAGGAGGCATCTGATGGGTAAGAAATGGCGTCCAGATACCCGGATCGTGACAGTGCAGTGTCTCTGATTTGCTTACATCTGACTTGTACTCTATACAACAGTTGTGAGCCTGAAGCCATAGTATAGCGGTTGGCTTCAAGGGGAGCATCCTCAATTTTCCCTCTATCACCATCTGCCTCCTGGAAAGCTATGGCAAGAAGCATATTATATTCACCTATTCCTATGGAAGCTCTAAGAATCTGTTCTAAATCAACCCAACATGGTCTATACACAAGATACACTTGTTTAATCTTTTTTTCAAATTCTGCTGGGCTTTTTCTGATATTTGGTAACTCATTTACAATACGCATAATGTCTGAGGGGAACCACGGTATGTACTGTTCCTGTTCCACATATTCTGCAATGTAACCATCAGCATCAGGTAACAAATTAGTTGTATGTCTGGGATTAGCATGACTACTAACTCTAATAGGCATTACATTGTAAGTTTTACGAGATATTCCTCTTGGATCTCTGTTAGGACTACTAGCAAAGTTCCACAACCTCCTAAATATCCCTGGAGTTTTTGGTTTAACATTTCCCCCTTCATTAACATATTGTGATTCACATGGTCCTGAATTTGGCTCTACCCGGTTACCACAAAAGAAACATTTTTCACTGCCCTCCGGGACACATCTCCAACAATAAAGACACTTTCTTTCAGGGTAGTGGATAACATCCCTAAGAACCAGTGTACCTTCTGGATTTTTTTCATAATTAAAAGTATTTACATAACGTTTTTCAGGTGTCATTTGTTCTGCATATGTTGCTGAAGGAGTTAAAACTCCTGCTTTATCATGTGTCCTTGATTCTGCATGCACTGGTATTAGTGAGGGATATAAGCTCCCTGTAACAGCTGGTGATTTTAGTTCTGCATGCATTGATACTGCTGAGGCGGCTGACCCCCCTTCCACATTCCCATCATTATAAATAGCACTTCGTGTTATTGGAACATAGGGTGGTGGTGTTACATTAGACATACAATCTTCCTGTCTAATCCTTTTCTCATCTTCCAGTTCTTGTGAAACAAGCCATATATTTACAGTGTCCAAATAACCTTTCTTTTGTAACCAGTGACTATCTGTGGCCTGAAACCTTTTCCAAGCTTGTGTATCTAAGATTCCTTCCTTAGGAAAATTAGCTCTTTTAAGAATAGCATTAATATGCTTAATTCCTCTCCTTCCTTCACGTTCTGCTAAAATGTCTATAGGTAAGCGCTTTTTGATTTTACTCCCTTTCCCTCCCATTGGGGTAATTAAGCCCTCTGGGTGTGGCCGAATCCACCTGCGGTGAAGAGGGATATGTCCTTGAACGAGAAGTATCTGTATATCACTGGCTATAAGCTTTGTTTGGACACAAACCTTTCTCAGCCTATTTTTGTTTCTACTGAAAATTAACTTAACTTGTCTGGCTTTAACCTACCACATCTACAATGCATGTAATCTAAAACACCATATTCAACCTTTACTAATGTCTGAGAACTTGCTGTGCACACTGCCAGTATGCTTCAATGATCAATAGGTCAATCATTCAACTATAAAGGATAAGATTCATCTCTATACACTGACAATTGAGCATTTAAATGATATCCCACAATACTAGCAAATTCTGTTAAAACGCCTTTCCTATTCTGAGATGGTTATCCATGTTGCAAAAAACACTGGGTAAAATTTGCATAATAATTAACCTTGGTACGCCTCTGTACCGTACACAATTTTAAACTAGGTACGCCTTTGTACACAATTCCAATTGTTCTGTGGGCGCATGCGCTAATAAGACATAGACAAAGATTCAGTCATTCAACCACTTTAGACTTGTACAACATGTAACAATGATTTTTATCAATGGTGTAGGCGAGGTTAGTTTTGTGTCTCATACGTCCACCCAGGGGCTTCCATTGACAGGTGACAGGACAAGCCTATAATAGCACGTGCCAAGGGCCGTCTTTGATGACCTTATGGACTAACCACCTTTATACACTTTACACCGTTTCTTGTTATCTTAAAACAGATAGTTTACATGACACAGACAAGACAGTAAGCTGTGCATTGTAGCGTCAACCGTGGATCGGCATACCACAAATTCCAGCTAGCAATCAGGTCCCGTAAATGGCTAACCCAAACTTTCATACACATACAAACATACAAACATATAACAACAACTGCAATATGCCTTACGCCTTAGCTTTATACTGTAGCTGCAACAAGCAATGCACCTTAGCTAAGCAATACACCTGTATCTGCCTTAGATTACAACAAGCAATACTTTTTAGCTGCGCAAGCAATACACCTGTATCTGCCTTAGATTACAACAAGCAATAAACTTTAGCTGCGCAATACAACATAATTCAAGTAATCTAGGCTGTGTGACAAGATAATTGGGTTTCTTTATAATGACAGTTCAAGGAAGAACATAAATGCACATTGTTTCTATAATGTACTAGAATTACACTCAAGGAGTCTGATTTTGAGTAAAACATGACTGCAACACAATCGTTTTACTCACCCAGAAATCAGAGTCCGTGAGAACAATTCGCTTCCAACATAGAAAATCTCATTAGATGCCTTTCCTTGCGTTAGTCATCCCGGACGAGCCCCCATTAAATGATATCGTTGCTGTCTAGGTAGCCCCGGTTCGGTCCTTCAATTATCATGTCACCTCTGGATATCAGGTCATAATGTATTGCTGAGAGAACTCAATAAGACACACACAGCCGCATGTCTAATAAGTAATCTGTTTACTGTATTTTTCTTCAGAGCATATATAAGGCACATTGTACACATTGGTCATGGTGGTCAGCTCACATTACTGTCCCCGAAGGTGGGGGCACACTCAGAATAACATATGTTCTTTCCATCTTTGGTAATCCGAAAATGTGCAGTGTACAGTTAATTTTGCAGCATGGTTACATCATATACTTTTTTAGCTGTTTCTCCCTATCAACAGTCTATATTCTTAACTTGTACTATAAGCTGCATGCAGCTGCCCCTTAATTCTTTTAGACAAATATAGTACAGACAAGTTTGCTGACTGTCTCTGAAGCTCAATACAGTTTCTTAATCTGTTTCATATAGTGAGGCTTGTAATATGTTCAGCCCTTATTTGGAACTCACTTCTTTATTCAACACAAAATCTCCTATATGTGTATTCATCCATTTGATTATTATAACACAATATGGCAATAAAACATTAATCTAACACCACCGATGCTGCTGTGTTTACCGCAAAGAAAAAATTGCGCAGAAATTTGTGTGTAGATAATGGTACCCCTAGAAGTAGGAGCAAAGTTTGAAATTGTACTATTGTGATCATAGATACTGCCACTAGTTTTATGTAGCATCGGAACCACTCCCAGATCTTCACTTAACGAATCACCCTCTTCAAAATTTGTTTTTGTTTTGGTATTTGTGTCTTTTTGGATTGTTTTTGGAAGACAACCTCATGTCATTATTGATCCACACAATGTTCAGAAATACACCAATGAGGTGACAGTACAGTACTTTATCGAGATAAGCCAGCATTTGAGAACTTGACAAAAGAACTTGAAACTGTTGATGGCTGGTATGCCAAATACTAACTGTCTTGATTGTGAACCAAGAGACTGTGTGATTGTTCTTACGCTCAGGTTGCCTAATAGACAGGTGGGAAGGACCATACCAAGTTTTGTTGTCAGCACTATCCCAGTGAAAGTAGCCGAGAAAGAGACTTGGGTCCACGATTCCCATTGCAGGAAAGTCGGTAGTCCGGAAGGAGCTCGTAAATGGAGTGAGATCGCAAAAGTATCACCAGAGACTCTGTTCCATGAAGACTGAGAGGCGGCACTGTTGAACACTACCTGAGCGTACTAAAGGATTGCAGAAAGACCAGTCATTGTAATTGATTTGTTATGAACAAGAGTTGTTTTGTTCTATTTCTCTTTTCTCTCTTTCTCGCTAACAAACGTTTTTTTTTCAGGACATTCTATTTTTGCGAGGTTTTTTATGAGGAGTCGAGTGTGGGACTGGAACTGGTTCTGGAGGATGGAGTGATTTCCTTATAGGATCCCAGGATTAGCCAATCAGTTTGTTAAAGTCAGAGAAAAATCAAAGGTCTATTAGTTATGGAGTTCAGAGGTAATCAGGAACAATCAGACAATGGCTATTCACACATTGCAGATAAAGAGCTCATTAATATATGTGGAAGAAAGGTTTATGAGTGGCTCTCCCCAAACGCCGAAGGTTTATGTTATTTAGGAAGGACACTACTTATAACCCTTGTTCAATTATTAAACAGACCTAGCATACGTTCCAAAAATGGAAACAATGTTCAGAAAATGATAGGAATATGTTGATCATGAAAATTTTATATGTCACTTTCACGATTTGTTTGTGTCTTCTTCATCTACCCAGCAGAACTTCAATCGAATCCAAACATCAGTGTACAAAGACGTAGGTACATGTATGTGTGAAATGTTCGTCGCAAATCAGACATTATAGGCCAAAGCACTGTCCCAGCATACTCTATAGGTTGAATGTTGTCCAACACCCAAACAGTGGCCCCGTGACTGCCGAGTGCATATAGAGGATGTCTCGTCCTACTCCCTGTCTTTCCCAAATATAGTCAAGTGTCTGATTTGCAAAATGAATACATACTTGTGTCTAGGTCACCGATTATTGTCTGAAATATTTTTTTCTTATGTTAATAATTGATGGCAGTTATTGTTTACTGCCAAAGGGTGGACTGTCGAAGTAAAAAAAAATTACATAGAAAGAACATACAGACTCCACACATATAAGTCGCTATACTTGCAAATACGCGCAGCGAGCACAGCAATATATGGTAACACGCATTTACACGGACATGCCACAGAGATGGATTCGACACTTATTTCATACAGTACATAATTATAATAATATATCAAGCGCCAGACATCATAATGATTTAAAATTATATAATGGAGTAATGTCATGTATGTGTATTATTGGAACGAAGCAAGATACACCTGTCCTATTTGGTATTAAAGCAAGCAGATTAATGTGTAGATTCATTTGATACTTGTTATTAAGTTGTAGGACATTGCAACAAATAGTTATGATTAAATGTATGAAAGCTAATGTCATTTTTATTAGCACAATAGACATTTACAGAAACAGGTAGTGGACAGGAAGCTCCAGCCAGCCCCTTTTGATGTCTTCAAGGCTGTACCTGTTTAGCATACGAACAGACTAGTGACTTATCATGAATGAGAAAGTTCCCTCCCCCAAACTAGATAACACATTACAGAGACATACAGTTTGCCAGTTGCTGTTTTGTCCCAGACAATGATGGAGGTGCTTCTAGACCAGTTCCTGCATGATTTTACAGAGAGAGAGAGTCATATGGAGGGACGAATTTATATGAGAAAGATATGGTAATTGTATCGCTGGCCTGTAACTGTATATATTATCTGCTTACTGTATGAATTGTAACTATGTAACTATATGTATACTGTACATTGTAATATATTGAATCCATATCCTTTTAATAACAAATATATACATCAATAAGCTTTGGAACTCAGATAATTTGTGGGTGTATTGTTTCTCTTATGGGATGCAGTGCTTTGCAATGTATAGCGCACATTCATGGCACATGGTAATAAGATGTGCAGGCGTTTACAATATATATTAGAGTGGGCATTTTAAATATTTGTAAGAAAGCAATTTGGTATTTACAATATATATATATATATATATATATATATATATATATATATATATATATATATATAAAATATAGTTCCAGTATAGTCCACACTCTGGCCTTAAAATAAATTGGTGGGGTTGCATCCACATGTGGACCAAGTCACCAGGACCTATCCACTCCAATGTAAAAGCAATATTGATAGGAGCACTCACCAGTCTTCATAAGCCTTTTAATAAGTAAATCATCAGCACAGCAGTAATGGTGTGTGTATATATATTAACAGTGTCTTAAGGAACATTAAGTGATTGACGCCTACAATTTTGTGTAACTGTTGGGATGGTAGACAGTAGTAAATGGAATAGCTTCATGAATTGCATTTATTTTAATTTTATTTTTTTGTAGAAGTTTCTACTTTTTTCACAAATTCAGACCAAAAACATTTTTAAGTGACTTTTGTCATAAATGTTTCCCATTGAGGGCAGAAACTAATTTAAGCTACTGGATTTCATGCCTTACATTAGCACACAGCTTTCCATATATACCTTTTTAATACTGATATTTATTCTTGTGATGTAGAGTCTTGAGGATGCAGTTGTATTCTCAGCTGAGTTTTCGCATGCAGCAAATCTGCGAAAGTATGTTGCTGCAGCTGGGATTTGTACAGCGATGTCCCCTACGGTGTCTCTGATCTGCCACTTGCATAAGACGCACAATTAGACCTCAGCACAACCCTATGGTTGCTCAGAATGTCTGTCATAATTAAGCCACCGGAGCCTTTACAACTGCGTATGACTTCACAGGGTCAGACATGCCCTTGAAACAGTTGCAACATACCTGCATTTTTTAAGCCACCCCCTCCCCGTTACCTCTCACAAATGTTCACTACATGTTACTCACTTTACAAATAAATCTTCCATGTTTGCTGTCGCTAATCAATTGCCACAAAAGCACAGTGTGACCCTGTTGTATGTGCAGTTCAAAATAAACCGCTCAATTGCTGAAACATCGCACTGCATCCACCTCTAAATCAGGCCTATAGTCTGGCACAAACTAATTACAGTTGACTTTTATTTGGCGAGCCTGTGCATGTCTCCACTTTAACAGTATTGCTAAATAATTCCTTATTAATGTTGCAAATGAGTAATGTAAATATGAAAATGAAATGGCATTCCATCTCCCTACACAAGAAGCATTGTCCTGAAGTTAGCTACAAAGATTTCCAAAACAGCCGGAGAGGAAAAATCTGTAGTATTTTCGGCCCTTTGCAAAAGAGGGAACATTTAACTGCCTATCTTGACCCACTTCCAAATTAATTATGATTCCATGTTCCTGAGAGCATTATTTGGCATGGGGATATCGGAGAACTGTTGGCAGTGACATATTAAGCATAAAACCTACTTTTGGTTAACCCTAATACTGCTAGATGAAGTCTGTGACTTTGCTAACTGAATAAGAATAAAGGGGATATATATACATGGATAGTCTCACCTATTTTCCCTCTTTATTTATAAAGGTTTGTATTAAGTTTTAAATTCCGTTAGTGATTGACCTAAAAGGATATTTTTTAACCCTTTCACTGCAGACAAGTGTGAATCATTGTCTTATATATCAAAACTGTGGATGATGTGTCGGACTCATTGTCTGCCTTGCAGCATCACTGAGAAGATAAATATCTTTCTCTTACGTCCTAGAGGATGCTGGGGTTTAGTACCATGGGGTATAGACGGTTCCGTAGGAGCCTTCGGCACTCTATGGGCCATATTCAATTAGCAGTGATAACGGACTTTTCACGTGAAAAGTCCGGTTTTCGGGTGAAAAACCGGACTTTTCACGTGAAATGCAATTACAGCCTATTCAATTATCCTGGAAAATTTATCGGTGATCATGTTTTCACTAATTTCACTTCACCTTCTCTGAAGCAGGTGAAAAGTTGGGAAAAGTCACTATTTTAAGGTAAAAATGTTTGGATATGGTACAGAACTCCTGGGACACCCCCCTTTATGACTAATTAGGCACGTTGAAGTTTTTAATTATTTTTAATTGGCCAATAATGACATGTCATTTTTGGGGTGAAAAAGTAAAAAGTGATGGAAATTGGGGTTCAAGGTATGGGACAGGTATATTGGGGTGCTTTATGAGTGGGACATGTGTTTTTTAGGCTTGCAGATGGGAGTAATCGGTCTGTTTCCACTTTTTTTTTAAGTACCCTAAAATGACCCAAATATATACTTATACCCATTTTCATGTACCCCAAATTTAGTGAGAGCATTTATTTTGCTCAAAAAAACTTGCTTTCTATAATTTTTTTGCATTTAAAAAAAATGCATATAACCGCCATTTCACACAATTTAAGTCCCCAAAAACTCTCTAATGTGATCTCTAACACACTTCTCTTCTGTTTTCCTATGTTAGTTTAGCATTTTTTAGGGTACAGGCTGATTTCCCCATTTTCACCTGCACTTTTCACTGCAAGAATTTTCACGTGAAACCCGGTCGGAATTGAATAGGTCGAAAAATGGAGCGTTTTCGCGGCAATTTTCGGCCGATTGCCGCGAAAAATTTTCGGGCGAAAAATTGCCGCGAATTTGCGGATAATTGAATACCCTAGTATGACTTTTTAACAGTGTGAACTGGCTCCACCCTCTATTCCCCTTCTCCAGACCTCAGTTTAGAAAATGTGCCCGGGAGACTGGCTGCACATCAGTGAAGCTCTACTGAGTTTTGCTGAAAAAGACTTTGTTAGGTTTTTTATTTTACAGGGAAGCTGCTGGCAACAGTTTCCCTGCTTCGTGGGACTTAGGGGGGGAAGTAGAAACCAACTTCTCAGTTAGTTTAATGGCTCTGCTTCCGCTGACAGAACACCATTAGCTCCTGTAGGGTACTGAACACAGCCCATGCCTGGCTGCTGCTCACTCCCACAGCACTGCCGCCAACCCCTAACAGAGCCAGAAGTCAGAAGGCTGGTGAGTATTAACCGGAGACCTGGAGAGAGGGACCCTCCGGTCATCATGGCGGCATAAAGGTACCAGCGCAGCACGGGATGCTGCGCAGCAACATGTCTCTCAGCACAGGGTGCAGGGCGTGTTCTGAGGGACATGATAAATCCTTACTCTCACTGGCAAAATGTACATACATGTGAGCCGCTGATGTACACTACCCCCGCTAGTATAAATATTACTGTGGCTGAACAGCGCCATTACAAGGGGCGGGGCTTCAACTCAGAATTGCTTGTAACACTCATTTGGCGCTATTATCTCCTCACAGGCGCCGGAGCGCTGATCCTACAGGCTGCTTCTCACACATCACTGATACAAGTACCAGGGTGTTATAGAAGGGGAGGGGAGCACATCATTTATTGAAGTCTGCGGGCTTCACATTGGATAAAGAGCGCTGTTTTGGTATATATGTATATTCATTGTATGTAATACATATAGGGTGCGTGGTGTGGACTGGCAATCCCCTCTGGGTATCTCTGACAGTCTATAGGTAGATCTGTCCCCAATAGCTCCCCTGTGTGTGTGAGTGGTGTGACTGTACACGTGTGTAACATGTCTAGAGAAAATTCTTCCCCAGAGGAAACCATTTTGGAGGCACAAGAGTCTTCTAAGCCTGTGTGGGTGAGAAAGCTGCAGAGTAATATGTAAATTCTCTAAGTCTGAACAACAGACAAAGCAAGACAGTCTATGGAGGATGCTCTGTTTGCTGATTCCTCCACGTCACCCACTCGGGACCCCTCCTGTTCCCAGAAAAGGTCTCTGACCCAAATTATGCAAAGGGACACTGACACAGATTCTGACACTGAAGTCGACACTGGAGATTTGAGGGGGGTAGATCCCAAACTGGCTAAGAGCATTCAATGTATGATAGTCACTATAAAAGTGGTGTTGGAATTTCCTGATACATCACCTCCACCTGAGGAAAAAGATTATTTTAAATTAAATAAAAAAACAGGTGGTGACTTTTCCTCCGTCTAAGGATAGCGTACTCTTTCCCTGAAGAGGATAGGCGTAAGTGGGAGTCACCCCTAGTGATAGACACCTCAGTCTCTAGGTTGTCAAAGAAAATCATTTTACCTGCCCCAGGATCAGCTTCATTAAAAGAACCTGCTGACCGCAAATTAGAGACAACGTTAAAGTCCATCTATATTGCTACGGGTACGTTACTCAGGCCTGTGATTGCTTCTGCGTGGGTAGGTAACGCAGTGGAAAAGTGGGCAGACAATTTAATTGTTAATATTAACACGGTCGATAAAGATGATATGCTGCAAATTTTAGGTCATCAAAGATTCTGCAGGTTACTTAGTTGAGGCTATGAAGGACATAGACTCAAGGGCTTCTACTATGGCGATTTCAGCCGCAGGGCGCTCTGGATCCGCCAATGGAATGCTGACGCTGAATCCAAAAGAAATATTGGGTGCTTCCCTACAATGGTGAGGCCCTCTTTGGAAACTAGATGCCATGATATCAACTACTACATCTGGCAAGTCAGCATTTCTGCTGTCGGCAGCTACACCGGCTAAAAAAAAAAAGTATATAATTCTCATACTATGCAGTCCTTTCGGCCCAACAAGCACAAAAAGGCTAAGAGTACCCCTTTTGTCACAGGAAAAGGGAGAGGAAAAGGTAAAAAATCTACAACACCGTCAAGCTCCCAGGAGCAGAAGTCAGCAACTACTTCTGCAAAAGCCACAGCATGACACTGGGGCTCCTCTGCGGGAGTGCGATCGGGAGTGCGATCTGGCTTCACTCAGACCTGGATCCTTGGATATTACAAATAGTATCCCAAGGTTACAGGTTAGAATTTCAAGACCTTTCCCCATGCTGATTTTTCAAATCAGCCTTGCCAGTTTCTGCTCAGGAAGGCACAAATATACTGAACGCAATACACAAATTATGTCAAGACAAAATAATTGCCTTGGTTCCTGACGAACAAAGAAACCAAGGTTTTATTCAAGCCTGTTTGTGGTGCCGAAGCCGGATGGCTCAGTCAGAATCCTTGAGTGCGGTGATTTCCAGCTTGGTAGAAAAGGAATTTCTTGTGTCGGTGGACATCAAGAATGCTTACTTGCATGTTCCCATTTACCCACCACATCAAGCATACCTGAGGTTTGCAGTTCAGGATTGCCACTACCAATTCCAGACATTACCGTTCGGGCTCTCCACGGCTCCGAGAATATTCACCAAGGTGATGGCGGAGATGATGGTTCTCCTTCACAAACAAGGAGTCAACATAATTCCATACTTAGACGATCTCCTCATAAAAGGGAGATCCAGGAAAAAGCTACTCCAGAACATAGCATTGTCCCCGAAGGTGCTTCAACAGCACAGTGGATCATCAACTTTCCAAAATCGCAGTTGGAACCGACAATGGGATTATCATTTTTGGGAATGATACTGTACACTGAGATACAGAGAGTATTTCTACCAGTGGAAAAGGCTCAGGAGATCCAGAGCATGGTCAAACAACGTTTGAGACCAAGAACAGTATCAATTCATCAGTGCATTCGCCTGTTGGGGAAAATGGTAGCGGTTTACGAGGCACTACAATATGGGCGATTCCATGCCAGGGTTTTTCAGTGGGACCTACTGGACAAGTGATCCGGGTCGCATCTCCACATGCATCAAAGGATAACCTTTTCAGCGAAAGCCAAAATTTTGCTCCTGTGGTGGCTACAAATTTCTCACCTCCTGGAGGGACGCAGGTTCGGGATTCAGGCCTGGATCCTGGTGACCACGGATGCAAGTCTCCGAGAATGGGGAGCAGTCACGCAAGGCGAAAGCTTCCAAGGAAGATGGTCATGTTAAGAAACTCGCCTTCACATAAACATTCTGGAGTTGAGAGCTGTGTACAGCAGTCTTCATCAAGCGGCACACCTTCTTCAAGGTCGTCTCATACAGATCCAGTCAGACAATGTAACGGCATTAGCTAACATAAACCGTCGAGGCGGAACAAAAAGCAAAGCAACAATGGCAGAGGTGACAAAGATTCTCCTCTGGGCAGAAAGACATGCAAAAGCTCTGTCGGCAATTTTCATTCCGGGAGTGGACAACTGGGAAGCAGACTTCCTCAGCAGACACGATCTCCATCCAGGAGAATGGGGCCTCCACCCAGAAGTCTTTGCGGAGGTGGCAAGTTGATGGGGTGTTCCTCAAGTGGATATGATGGCATCACGCCTCAACAAGTAGCTTCAGAAATATTGTTCCAGGTCAAGAGACCCACAAGCAATAACGATAGATGCACTGGTGACCCAGTGGGTGTTTCGGACGGTGTATCTGTTCCCTCCACTTCCTCTTATTCCAAAAGTTCTCAAGATCATCAGAAGAACAGGAGTTCGAGCAATACTCATTGCTCCAGACTGACCAAGGAGGGCTTGGTATCCAGATCTTCAAGAGTTATTAATGGAAGATCCTGGGCCTCTTCCTCTTTGCGAGGACCTGTTTCAGCAGGGACCGTTAGTTTATCAGGACTTACCGCGGTTGCGTTTGATGGCATGGCTGTTGAGCGCCAGATCCTAGCCCGTAAGGGTATTCCCAATGAAGTCATTCCCACACTTATTCTGGCCAGGAAAGGGGTAACGTCCAAACATTACCATCGTATTTGGAGAAAATATGTATCTTGGTGTGTATCCGAGAAGTCTCCTGCGGTGGAGTTTCAATTAGGACGACATCTCCTATTTCTACAGGCAGGTGTGGATGCTGGATTGAGATTAGGATCTATCAAGGTTCAGATTTCGGCCTTGTTTTCTTTCAGAAACAATTGGCTTCTTGTCCTGAGGTCCAGACGTTCGTGAAAGAGGTTCTGCACATCCAACCTCCCTTTGTGCCTCCTCCGGCGCCATGGGATCTTAATGTGGTGTGGAAGTTCCTTAAATCGGACTGTTTTGAGCCTCTGCAAGAGGTGGAGTTAAAGTTTTCACTTGAAAAGTGGTCATGCTGTTGGCCTTGACTTCAGGCAGATGAGTGTCTGAGTTAGGAGCTCTGTCACAGAGTCCTTATTTGATATTTCATGAAGATAGGGCTGAACTGAGAACACGTCAGCACTTTCTTCCGAAGGTTGTGTCTTCTTTTCATATCAACCAGCATCCTCTACAGACTACGAGAAAAGGATTTACCGGCAGGTAATTAAAATCCTATTTTTGCCTATCAGTAATCAGTACTTGTGGGGAGCCACAGAAAGCTTCAGTGAGCATGACGTCACTCATTTACATGGCAGAATTATGGGGGTCATTCCGAGTTGTTCGCTCGCAAGCTGCTTTTAGCAGCTTTGCACACGCTAAGCCGCCGCCTACTGGGAGTGAATCTTAGCTTATCAAAATTGCGAACGAAAGATTAGCAGAATTGCGAATAGACACTTCTTAGCAGTTTCTGAGTAGCTCCAGACTTACTCGGCATCTGCGATCAGTTCAGTCAGTGTCGTTCCTGGTTTGACGTCACAAACACACCCAGCGTTCGCCCAGACACTCCTCCGTTTCTCCAGCCACTCCCGCGTTTTTCCCAGAAACGGTGGCGTTTTTTCGCACACACCCATAAAACGGCCAGTTTCCGCCCAGAAACACCCACTTCCTGTCAATCACATTACGATCACCAGAACGAAGAAAAAACCTCGTAATGCAGTGAGTAAAATTCCTAACTGCATAGCAAATTTACTTGGCGCAGTCGCACTGCGGACATTGCGCATGCGCATTAGCGACTATTCGCTCCGTTGCGAGAAAAAAATAACGAGCGAACAACTCGGAATGACCCCCTATGTTCCTCTAAAATGCAACAGAAACAATCCCACCCCCGCAGGTACATACAAGTCTTAGGGAACCCTTGTATCAAGAAGTAAACTTCACTCTTTCAAACTAGGTGCCACCATATTATCTATCCAATACTGGCACTAACACACATAAATGCACTGACACTGAGAGTGGAGTCCCTTCTTTAAAACATTAAGCCCCCTTAGTAATAGAATAATCCCATATGTGGTAGGCTTTAGCAAGTTTAACATACACACATATTATTTTCACTTCTGTAAATGCTAAAAGGAGCAACCAAATGTTAGTCATAGTCTACTGTGAGCAGCTGATTCATGTCTATGGGGGTCTATTTACTAAGCCTTTGAGAGAGAGAGAAAGTACCAGCCAATCAGCTCCTGACTTCCTTGTTATAGACTGTGTTTGAAAAAATAACAGGAGCTGATTTGTTGGTACTTTGTCTCTCTCCAAGGCTTAGTACATAGACCCCTAATATCCTAAAAAGCTAACATGGCTATAAGACTATAACTGTTGCATTGGAAATCGCTGTATGAAAATTTTCCCATTTCCCATTGTAAACTGAGCACTTTGTATCACTTTACTTTGCGTTTGACAGTATGTAGCTATTAAACTATTTTACTGTTTTGTGTTTCAGTATATATATATTATATATATATATATATATATATATATATATATATATATATATAATATATTTTGTGACAAGGATCACATGCACCAGATCACATACATTCTTTATCACAGATGCATACAGGAAGCATCTACTTGCATCAGATGCCTACTGCTGCATTCCAAGTAAGCAGCAGCAATGCTTATTCCAACCAGGGGGTGAATGTAATAGGGTGCGAGTTGCCGGTGGGGCGAGACTTCTGGTGAGACAGATCATATTTTTAAAGAGGCAATTATTTACAAGGCTAAACCAACATGGTTTTGCTTTGTAAATGATTGGTGCTTTAAAATTTTGGGCTTTCTCGTCCGAAGTCCCGCACCTCCGGTAACTTGCACCCTATTACATTTACCCTCACATCTGAAACAGGCCCTTAATGAGGTTTCAGGGTGTTTTGGATCTATTGAAAGAACTCATTGGCATGTAAAAGTATGAGGGCCCTCGCTGATTTCTTCGGTGAGTTTGGGTAACATTTTACTTTAGATTTGTTCTCTTATTAAAGTAAAACATACATTTTCTAATACACACTCACACTATTTAGAGGTGTCAATTTATTCCACAGAAATAATGGAACAGTGGCACCATCCTAAATACCCAACTGGCAGGAAAACTTGAATCTACCACGTAAATTCACCATGATCTAGATCTCTAAACCTGACCAGCAGTTAAAAGTTCATGCAAGCCAAAACGGTATACAGTGGAAACAGCCCCCTTGCAACTGTTTGTGTACATGTGTTTTCTTGTGAATCCATTTTCGTAAACGGCTCTGCACAGCTATTCACTAGTGCAATGAACTGTGAGTATGTTTTATTGGGAGGATATTGGTTTAAATGGAAGAAATTCATTTTTATTTCTGCTGCGGGGTACACTGGGCTCCACGAGGAATGGACAATGGGGTGTAGAGTAGGATCTTGATCCGAGGCACCAACAGGCTCAAAGCTTTGACTGTTCCCAGAATGCATAGCGCCGCCTCCTATATCACCCCGCCTCCCTGCACAGGATCTTAGTTTTGTAGTTGGTGCTGCAGTAGCAGGCACTTAACAGAGGGGCTGCTCCAGGCAGCCCTAAGAAGAGCTTTTTTTCTGAGGAAAAAAGTGAAGACTTCAAGGGCAGCAGCAGTGTTACGTCAGTGGACATTCACGGTTGCAGCTCCAGCTCTCCCCAGTGGCGCTGTACACTCCCGAGCCCTGGTTGCCGGGTAACTACAGCAGGAGGCACCGGTTTTCTTCTTGTCAGGCACACACGACGGGGGCTCTCCGGGATCGCGTGGCCGCGCTTCGGGAGGTGGTAAGTGGGTCCCGCTTGTGGGACCCGGTCTTTATTGCGATCCGGCGTGGTCAGTGGGAGGTGGGCCGCGCACGCTGGCGGTGGACACTGTGGCAGTACAGGCGATCCCACTAGATCACCAGGGCATGGGACAGGTCAGGTTTTCTCTATAAACCGTTTTATTAGAGCCCGCAGTACCCGGTGGATTTGCCAGCAGGGGGATAGAGCTTGGACCTGAAGCCCCTCCCCCAGCCCCAGGGCGCCATTTTCTGCAAAAGTTCCCGCCCTGGAGCTGCATATCTGTCTATCCCTCACTCCCTGGCAGTGTCTGCGGCACCATTATCCCTCAGCTCACTGTTCCTGGGAATGCTTGGGCAAATCCTCCTATGTAAAGCCGCCTGGTTGTCAGTGCTGTGACTTTACAAGACACTTAAGTATTCTACCTGCCTTTTTTAGTCAGTGTTAGTTAAGAAAGAGTGCATTTAGTCAGGGTTTCCTAGTACAATTACCCTGTGATATACATCCAGTTCTTACTGTGTACTGTTATATCTATTGTTATATAGCTGTGTAAGCTAGTCCAGTGCAGTATTATTGTTAGTAATAACCTCTGCATTGTACAAACTGACTATTTGTGTGTGCATTTGATAGCTGAGTGGGGTCCATTTCGTGTCTTTCACTCAACCTGCTATCCCTATATTCTATAACCTGAGGGGGCTTGGTGCGTCAGGTTTTATCTAATATAGGATTTTCACAAAGATATAGGGGGTAATTCCAAGTTGATCGCAGCAGGATTTTTGATAGCAATTGGGCAAAACCATGTGCACTGCAGGGGAGGCAGATATAACATGTGCAGAGAGGGCTAGATTTGGGTGGGGTGTATTCAATCTGCAATCTAATTTGCAGTGTAAAAATAAAGCAGCCAGTATTTACCCTGCACAGAGATAAAATAACTCACCCAAATCTAACTCTCTCTGCACATGTTATATCTGCCTCCCCTGCAGTGCACATGGTTTTGCCCAATTGCTATCAAAAATCCTGCTGCAATCAACTTGGAATTACCCCCATACTGTATTACGTATTTGTCTCTGTGATTTAGTCACCATATCTCTCCTTTATCTCTGCTGGTGCTGACTACACTGCACAGGGGTTTGGGCTAGAGGTATTGTGCTGCTGACAAACTGTACTGTGTTACCTGATACTGCAAGTTATATCATGTCTGCTTCTGAGGGTAACGGTTCTGGGGCTGAACACACTGCCGGTGTTGCTGAAGCCGTAGATACCTATGAGGAGAATATAGCAGCTTTGGGCTCTGGTTCTGGGGGCTCCTTGCCGCCCAGTGGGACAGTGGCAACGGGGGCAAATAATGACCCGCCGTGGGCCGCATTTTCCACGCTTCTGCATAGCTAATTCATAAACTAACACCCCCTATGGGACCCCCAATGCCGGTACAACCGTTTGTGGTCCCTGCAGCTAACCCGCCATGGGCGGACGACTTATCTGCTCAAATAAAGAAGTTGAACCAGTCCCTGACTACTAAAAAGTCTGACCGTCGCTCGCCTACGCCCAAGGGGTCCTCTAAGCGAGCGCTTGTCTCCTCACAATCCACTGCTGTCACTGACACCTCGTCGGATGAAGACGGCACTTACACTGACCCCACAGGTTCTGACTCCGATACGGCTGATGGGAAGGGTGGTTCACATGTGGATGTTCCTGATCTTTTGGAGGCTATCAACTTAATTTTACAGATTACGGATGATCCCGAGCCATCCGTTCCTCCTAAGAAACCAGATAGGTTCAAGTGTCAGAAGGTGATTAAACAAGTTTTACCTCACTCTGACCACCTAATTAATATACGTCAGGAACCCTGGGAAAACCTGGGTACGAAGTTTGTGCCTCAAAAGAAGATGCTGGCTCGCTATCCCCTCGCGCCGGAGCTGTCTAAGAATTGGGAAACGCCTCCTCCAGTGGACTCACATGTGGCTAGGATGGTTGTTTCCTCAGCTCTGCCGGTCACCACCGTCACGTCTCTAAAAGAGCCTACGGATAAACGGGTGGAGGGTTGTCTGAAAGCGATTTACACCCCCACGGGTGCTGCACAAAGGCCCACTATTGCAGCTACTTGGGCTGCAGAGGCCATTGAAGCATGGGCCTTGGAGTTAGATGCTGAAATCTCCTCTGACCATGCTAGACAATGCTTGTCTTATATTGTCACATCTTCTCGTTATATTAAAGAGGCGGCTTCTGATGCCGGTATCCTGGCAGCCAAGGCCTCTACTACGTCAGTCCTGGCTCGCCGGATATTGTGGCTGAGATCCTGGTCTGTGGATCTGGACTCTAGAAAAACCCTGGAGGTACTCCCTTTTAAGGGAGATATTCTGTTTGGGGAGGATTTAAATAAGATTGTGGCTGACTTGGCTACTGCCAAAACTGCCTGTCTGCCAAGTACTGCTCCTTCTGTGTCGAAGGCTAAAGGTACTTCCTTTCGCCCCTTTCGTCTTTCAGGTAAAGCAAAAGGTCAGGCGTACAACAAGCAGGCCCGCACTTCCAAACTTGGTAAGCCTAAGGCCAAAAGAGCCTGGGCAGTCCGTCAGCCAGCTTCCAAGATCCCAGGGTGGGGGGCCGGCTTCTAGGGTATACCCAGGAATGGTTGAAGACCACTTCAGATGCCTGGGTACGGGAAGTCGTCACTCGAGGTTACGCCATAGCCTTCAAAAACCGACCCCCTCATCGATTTTGCCAGACAGATGTCTCGTTGGACAAGACAAAGGCAAACACTCTACATTCGGTGGTACAGACCCTCCTGGATACAGGAGTCGTAGTACAGGTGCCTCTTGCGCAGAGGGGCCGGGGATACTATTCTCTGCTGTTTCTAGTCCCGAAACCGAATGGGTCCTCCCGGCCCATTCTCAACCTCAAGGCATTGAACAGGTTTGTGAAGGTTTCCAAGAAACCCTTCGCTCTGTAGTTCTGGCCTTGGAACCTGGGGACTTCATGGTCTCCCTGGATATACAGGATGCTTACCTGCATATTCCTATAGCAGTTTCTCATCAGCAATACCTATAGCAGTTTCTCATCAGCAATACCTGAGATTTGCGATTGGCAACTGCCATTACCAGCTTTGGGCGTTACCTTTTGGTTTAACAACGGCTCCGCGAGTCTTTACAAAAGTCATGGCGGTGATGACGGTGGTACTCCACTGTCAAGGGGTCAGGATACTGCCGTGTTTGGATGACTTGTTAATCCTGGCAAATTCCCCAGAACTTCTCCTGCATCAACTAGATGTGATGGTCCGGTTTCTGCAAGCCCACGGGTGGCTCATCAACTGGAAGAAGTCATCCCTGATCCCTGCTCAGAGCATGGTGCATCTGGGAGCACTATTGGTCACTCACAACCAGCGGTTGTTCCTTTCTCAGGAGAAAGTCCTGAAACTTCAGGACAGGATTCGTTGCTTCCTATCTCGTCCGCAAGTGACGATACATTCGGCTATGCAGGTGCTGGGCCTCATGGTGTCAGCATTCGACATGGTGGAGTACGCTCAATTTCACTCTCGCCCTCTCCAGAGGCTGATTCTAGCCAAATGGGATGGCCTGCCTCACCGGATCAGGTCTCAAATGATCTCATTGACTCCGGAGGTCCGTCTGTCGCTGCTCTGGTGGCTCTGGGACCAACAACTGTGCAGGTGCCGTCTGTTCTGGATATCCGACTGGGTTCTGTTGACGACAGATGCCAGTCTAAGAGGTTGGGGCGCGGTGCTGGAGCAACACTTCCATCAGGGGCGGTGGACCAAGGAGGAGTCCCTCCTCTCGATCAATATTCTGGAGTTGCGGGCGGTCTTCAATGCCTTGAACCTAGCCCAGCATTTAATTCAGAACCATCCTGTTCAAGTACAGTCGGACAACGCCACCACAGTGGCTTACATAAATCATCAAGGCGGCACTCGAAGCCGCCTAACAATGAAGGAAGTCTCACGGATTCTACAGTGGGCAGAACGCCATCTACCGGCCATATCGGCAATATTCATTCCGGGAGTCCTGAATTGGGAAGCGGACTTTCTCAGTCGTCAGGACGTGCATGCTGGCGAGTGGGGCCTCCATCCAGAAGTGTTTCAACTCCTAGTGGAAAGGTGGGGTGTAGATCTGATGGCGTCTCGACACAATCACAAGGTTCCGGTCTTTGGAGCAAGGACAAGGGATCCTCAAGCAGCATTCGTGGATGCGCTGGCAGTACCGTGGAGGTTTCGGCTGCCGTACGTGTTTCACTCCTGCCCAGGGTAATTCGGAAGTTCAAGCAAGAAAAAGGAATTCTGTTTCTCATAGCTCCAGCGTGGCCCAGACGGCACTGGTTCTCAGACCTGCAAGGCCTATTGTCAGAGCATCCAATTCTACTTTCACATTGCCCAGACCTCCTCGTTCAGGTCCCCTGTGTCTACCAGGACCTAGCCCGGCTGTCTTTGACGGCGTGGCTCTTGAAGATTCCGTCTGAAGGGCTAAAGGGTTTTCTGAGGTGGTCATTCAAACTATGTTGCGGGCCCGGAAACCGGCTTCCGCTCGGTTTTACTATAGGGTCTGGCATTCTTACTTTGGTGCGCATCTAACGATTATGACGCTTCCAAGTTTAGTATAGCCAAGTTGTTGGCTTTTCTTCAGCAGGGCCTGGACTTAGGACTGCGTCTGGCCTCCCTCAAGGTTCAAATATCTGCCTTGTCGGTCTGGTTTCAGAGAAAAATTGCAACCTTACCTGATGTGCATACCTTTACTCAGGGCGTGATGCATATCCAACCTCCCTATGTCCCGCCTGTGGCTCCTTGGGACTGGTCGGTGGTTTTGGAGGCGTTACGAGAGTCTCCGTTTAAACCTCTTGGTTCAGCTGACCTTAAGTGACTTTCCCTTAAGGTGGTGTTTCTGCTGGCTATTGCTTCAGCTAGAAGAGTGTCGGATTTGGGTGCCTTGTCCTGTAGTTCCCCATATCTGATATTTCACCGTAACCGGGTGGTTCTTAGGACTCGTCCCGGCTATCTACCTAAGGTGGTTTCTTCATTCCACCTTAATCAGGAGATTGTAGTTCCGGCACTTGTTTCTCCTGATCTGTCTCCCAAAGAGCGGTCTTTGGATGTGGTACGGGCTCTCCGTATCTATGTGAAGAGAACTGCTCCTATTAGGAAATCTGATTCTCTTTTTGTTGTGTTTGGGTTTCACAAACGTGGCTGGCCTGCTCACAAGCAAACTCTGGCCAGATGGATTAGAAGGGTGGTATTCATGTGACCGGCGGTCTGCTGACCGACGGTCACATGACCTCCAGCCTCCCGACCCCCACTATCCCGATGGCCGGCTTGCCGACCAACAGGGACTATTTCCACTCGTGGGTGTCAGAGTGGGAATAGAACCCGTGGCGGCCGTAGGTCGCCACCGAGCCCGCAAGGGGCTTGCTGCACTCACCTCTCCCCGCCGGGATCCCGGCGTCGGTATGCTGCCGGGATCCTGGCGTCGGTAAGCTGACCGGCGGTCAGGAGACCGCCGGTCAGCCATACTACACCCGATTAGAATGGTGATTGCACATGCTTATGTGAAGGCTGGTCTCTCTGCTCCTGATCACATTAAGGCCCATTCTACTCGGTCTATTGGACCTTCTTGGGCGGCCCTACGTGGTGCGACCCTTGAACAATTGTGCAAGGCGGCTACGTGGTCCTCTGTGAACACGTTCATAAGGTTCTATGCCTTCGATACTGCCGCTTCCCAAGATGCTTCCTTTGGACGCCGGGTTCTTGTGCCCGCTACAGTGCGTCCCCTCCCATAAGGAACTGCTTTAGGACATCCCCATTGTCCATTCCTTGTAGAGCCTAGTGTACCCCGCAGCAGAAAATGAGTTTTATGGTAAGAACTTACCTTTGTTAAAACTCTTTCTGCGAGGTACACTGGGCTCCACAAGGCGCCCACCCTGACGCACTTAGCTTCTTTGGGATGGTATGACATTAGCCGCTGACACGTCTCCTGTCGTGAGAATGCGGTGTTGTGGCTACTAACCGTTGTCGTCTGTTTTCCTGCTACTGCATTGGACTGGTTAACAAAAAACTAAGATCCTGTGCAGGGAGGCGGGGTGATATAGGAGGCGGCGCTATGCATTCTGGGAACAGTCAAAGCTTTGAGCCTGTTGGTGCCTCGGATCAAGATCCTACTCTACACCCCATTGTCCATTCCTTGTGGAGCCCAGTGTACCTCGCAGAAAGAGTTTTAACAAAGGTAAGTTCTTACCATAAAAAACTCGTTTTTTTTTACGCAGGGATAAATAATTGCTGCTCTCATCAGGCGCGAGTGCTGCTGGTGTTCACACTTCTGCTCGCAGCTTCTAAGGTGGCGAGTAGAGATGTCTGGCTTTTGGGTGCCCAAACGGCACTTATCATGTTGTGCCCATTAGTTTTGACGGGTTTAGCTGATTTATGTGGGTAAACCTGCTGATTTTTGGCTCAACAAGGGCAACAATTAATGGGCGTCCAAACCAATTGAATTGCTCCGTCGGACGCTCATTAATTATTGCCGGCCAAAAGAACAAATGAATTGCTCCCAACGAATGGAGCGTACATAAAGAAGTATCTGTAACATATTAATGGAAACAATTTATATAAATATTACTAGTCTGACTAAACTGCAGCCACGAAGGTGGGGAGGTTTCACTGAAATTTGTGCTTTTGCCTGTCTGGCAGGAGGTCATTGGGCCACATGTTTGATGAAAAACCACCAACTGTAGCATACACCGCAGTGATTTTATACTAAAATCACTTTTGTCTGATTGTGATATTACAGTATGTCTTTACTTATTGCTTTATATTCTCTTTCATAACTGAATATTTGAAGCTGAATATTTTAAATGAGAAATCTCACCAGTTAAGTACACGAAATAACATTGTTTTTATTATTTGAAACCACCGATTTCATTGGCAGGAAGCCTTTGCTATGTCATTAACTGAAATTGTAATGCTTCCTTTTACAAGGTCTCCCCTCTGCCTGTGACCTAAAATGATGCTGTAGTTCTGGGTTTTAGAGGTGGTGAATACATCACTATCACCCAATGAAACGGAAAGTTACAAATAGAAAAATAATGGAATGTGGTCGAAAATAGTGTTATTAGAGAGTGCAGTAACACATTTGCTATTAAGGGTTTGGAAGATGTTGAATTTGAAATAGTCTAAAACATGCTATGGCTTTTAATAGTGGGATTAACAAATAAATAACTAATAAAGATACATGAGCTCTTGTGAATATATCATATTTTGTTTTTGGATGCCATGTTACAGGGAACTTTGTAAGGTCTATAAATATGTAAATATTAAATATGTAATAGTAAAACTAAAGCATTCAGACTAAGTTAATATTCAAAAATAATATTCTTAGAGTCATTTCAAGAAGGAGCTATAATATACTGTGTGGCACATTTTTTCATACCTTAACGCGATACCAGCCCGTCAAATGACGGTACAACATAACAGTAATGTCAGCTCCGGTGACTGTGCACGCCCAAAAGGAGTAACACTTAAATTGCTCCATCGGGCACCATCTAGTGGCCGTCGGTGTGCAAAACACTTGAATTCCCCCCAGAGAGGTGAGGAGCAGTGTTAGCCTTTTATTATATAGGGTTTTTTTTAATGTAATGCTTCTAAGTAATATACAGAAAATAGAGGTGTTGAAAATGTTGACATATCTTAAATTTTATGTTCTTTAGATCATTGACTGATTACATTTTTTGATCCAATACATGAAGGCTTTCTCTGGTCCTGTAGCTGACAAAATATAAGTTGCAGTTATCTATATCAGTTATAGTTAAGGTATTTTAAATATTTAAGAAACCCTGTGACTTTTTATTTACATTCAGAATGCTCTTCAAGTTTTAGTGCTGAGCTGCAAATATGTACACATTTATTGTGCAGTGCTCTATATTTCTGATGAAGGTTCCTTATGTTTGAATGCATTGCTACAATAACTGAAAGATATCATAGATACCACAGGTGTAATGCTATTTTCTTTATCTTCCTAGTGGATACTGGGAAATGTAGTTACCATGGGATATAGGGGGTAATTCCAAGTTAATCGCAGCAGGAAATTTTTTAGCAGTTGGGCAAAACCATGGGGGTAATTCTGAGTTGATCGCAGCAGGAACTTTGTTAGCAATTGGGCAAAACCATGTGCACTGCAGGGGAGGCAGATATAACATGTGCAGAGAGAGTTAGATTTGGGTGTGGTGTGTTCAATCCGCAATCTAATTTGCAGTGTAAAAATAAAGCAGCCAGTATTTACCCTGCACAGAAATAAAATAACCCACCCAAATCTAACTCTATCTGCACATGTTATATCTGCCTCCCCTGCAGTGCACATGGTTTTGCCCAACTGCTAAAAAAAATCCTGCTGCGATCAACTTGGAATTACCCCCCATGTGCACTGCAGGGGAGGCAGATTTAACATGTGCAGAGAGAGTTAGATTTGGGTGTGGTGTGTTCAATCTGCAATCTAAATTGCAGTGTAAAAATAAAGCAGCCAGTATTTACCCTGCACAGAAACAAACTAACCCACCCAAACCTAACTCTCTCTGCAAATGTTATATCTGCCTCCCCTGCAGTGCACATGGTTTTGCCCAACTGCTAAAAAATGTCCTGCTGCGATCAACTTGGAATTACCCCCATAGATTGGGTCCATTGGAGCCTGGCACTTTAAGAAAGCATTAGTGTGTGCTAGCTCCTCCCCTCTATGCCCCTCCTGCAGACTCAGTTTAGAAAAATGTGCCCAAGGATCTGGGTGCATTCTGTTGTTCTCCAGAGAGTTTTCCTCAGAAATGTTGTTTTAGTTTGTTGTTTTCAGGCACACTGGTTGGCAACCAGTCTGCCTGGGTCGTGGGACTTAGGGGGGAGACCGAACCAACTAATGGTTCGTATCCCCGCTGACAGAACACTGAGCTCCTGAGGTGATGTTTCTCATGCCCCAGACTGTGAGCCCACGCCGGCAGCATGCTGCCACCCCTAACAGAAGACGTGGTGCAGGGAGTACATACACCAGGGTTCCGGTTAGCGGGTACCCGGTGAACATGGCGGCATGAAGGGGTAGCGGATTACCCGGCTACGGGCTGCTGTGCCCGCTGCATACCCACACTGGAGATGCATATAAAAAAAAGCGTTGCAAACTCTTTTTTTACACATTTATGGAGTGAAACCAGTATAAATAGCAGAGGGACCGCGCGCCATTGAGGGGGTGGGGCTTCCCAGAGAGCGGGACCAGAAGCAAAAGCCACCATTTTCTACTGCTGCTCTGTACAGGCTGCATGCAGAGACTGCTCCTCCGTAGAACCCACTGAATCACCAATTGTACTGGTACCAGGGGGTTATAGAGAAGGGGGAGCATATAGTCAGCGGTTATACTGCTGTAAGGTAAATTACACATATATATATATATATATATATATATATATATATATATATGCCCTGATCTGAGCTTTGTGTGCTGGTCCCAATCCTCTCTGTGTCACTCCATTCGGGTATGTCTGGGATAAGTGTGCTATCTCACTAATACTGCATTGTGTTTTCTCATTATCTCTGTTATTTCTGCTGTAGCATGTCTGAAAATAAGTCTGTGTACTTCATGTAAGGATAGGTTTACATCTTCCTCACAGGGGTCTCTAATGTGTACCCAATGCTCTATACCATCACAGGGTAGTAATATGCAGGAACCTGAATGGATGGAATCATTTAAATCAGTGATTACTAACATAAATTCAGAGTTGGCTATGGCTAAGCAAGAAAGGCAAACCCTGAAACAATCTATGGACACTCATGTTAACTACTGCCGACCCCAGACAGGCACCTCAGCCCCCCCTGTTGGTCTCTCATAAATGCATTCTCCCACAGATATTGCAGCCTGACTCTGATTCTGAATTACCAGAGTTAGATGAGGGAGAATTAGAGGTAGACAAGGATAATTCCCTGTCCCAGGGAGTTGAGGCCCTGATTTATGTTCTTAGGGAGGTCCTCAACATTCCAGATAAGGAAGCAGAACCAGCACAGGAATTGTTTTTTAACGTGAAACCAAAGTCACCTGCAAACTTCCCTGTTTCTAAGAAATTAAATTCCCTGTCAAAGGAAGCGTGGATAAATCCTGAACATCCTCCTAAACATGTACTAAATTCCTTTCCCTTTCCTGCCGAGGATAGGAAAGTCTGGGAAAACCCACCTACAGTGAATTCGTCTGTGTCCAGGCTGTCACGTAAAATTGTACTACCTGTACCTGGTGCTATCTCTCTCAAAGACCCAGCTGATGGATTTCTAGAGCCATGGTAAAATGGTCTGATAATATTATAAAGGGGTTGTATACACTACCTCAGGCTGAGATATAGTCGCATTACTGCAACATATCCAAGAAGCTGCAAACTTCATGAGTGAGGCTGATAAGGAACTAAGTATTGTTAATGGCAGTACCACTGCTATGGTGGTATCGGCTCGTAGAGCCCTGTGGCTGCGACAGTGGTCAGCAGATGCGGACTGCAAGAAAGGTGTGGAGAACCTTCCTTTTACAGGTGATTCCTTGTCCGGGGAAGAACTGAACAAGTGGATATCTCAGGTGACAGCAGGTAAATCTACATATCTGCCTCCTGCTAGACATCTCAACCCTGGGCCCTCTCTGCAGTCCTTTTGTGTGGCCAGATTTAGAGTCAAAGCCAGAAGTGCCTCCAATGCTGCTAGTGGAACTCGCGGTAAGTCCTCTAAACCAGCAGCTGCTGGAACTTCGGACCAGGCCTCCGGATCCTCTTCAGTGAAGCCCTCCGCATGACGGTTAGCCCCAGCAGCAAGGCGACTTTCAGGTAGGTGCTAACCTTCAACACTTCGCCCACATATGGGCAGAGTTCTGCTGGGATCCTTGGATGAGGGATCTCATATCCCAAGGATACAGGCTGGAATTTCAGGAACTACCTCTTCTCAGATTCTTCAAGTCAGGTTTACCAGCTTCACCTGTAGCAAGAGTTACCTTGCAAGAAGCCATTCAAAAACTGTTTTCAAAGGGAGTTATTGTCCCAGTACCTCCTCTGTTACACACAAAGAGATTTTTCTCAAGTCTCTTTGTAGTCCTGAAGCCGGACAGCTCTGTTCGGTCGATCCTGAACCTCAAATCCCTGAACCCTTATCTTCTGGTGTTCAAATTCAAGATGGAATCACTAAGAGCAGTGATATCAGGTCTGGAGGAGGGGGAGTTTCTAGTATCCCTGAATATAAAGGATGCATACCTGCATGTCCCAATCTGGACCCTCCCAAACATTCCTCCAGTTCGCTGTACTGGACCAACATTTCCAGTTTCAGGCCTTACCCACAGCTCCAAGGGTATTCACGAAGGTCATGGCAGAGATGATGCTGCAATTATGCATGATGGGTGTCAACATAGTCCCGTACTTGGAATATCTCCTGATGAAGGCAGTGTTTAGGGAACAGCTGCTGCACAGCATCGACTTGACTACTCGTCTGCTTACGGATCACAGATGGATCCTAAATTTCCAGAAATCACACCTGGAACCATCTCAGAGAATTCAGTTCCTGGGGATGATCTTGGATACAGTGTCTCAGAAGATGTACCTTCCAGTAGACAAGGCCTTGACTATTCAGTCTATGCATTCACTTGCTGGGCAAGGTGATAGCCTCCTACGAGGCAATTCAGTACGGCAGGTTCCATGCATGGCCGTTCCAACTGGATCTGTTGGACAAGTAGTCAGAATCTCACCTGCACATGCACCAGAGTATAAATCTGTTGCCGAAAGCAAGGATTTCTCTGTTGTGGTGGCTGCAAGTCACCCATCTAGTGGAGGGTCAAAGTTTCAGTACCCAGTCTTGGACTCTGCTAACAACGGATGCCAGCCTCCAGGGTTGGGGTGCTGTGACCCATGGACCCAGTTTCAGGGGAAGTGGTCAAGTCAGGAATCTGCACTTCCAATCAACATCCTGGAACTCAGGGCGATTTACAATACTCTCCTGCGGGCCTCATACCTCCTTCAGAATCAGGCCATCCAGGTGCAGTCGGACAATGCCACGGCAGTGGCGTACATCATCAGACAAGGAGGAACAAGAAGCAGGGCCGCAATGCGAGAGGTGTCAAGGATACTCCTCTGGGCGGAAGCCAATGCAAGGGCCATCTCAGCCATATTCATTCTGGGTGTGGACAACTGGGAAGCGGACTTCCTAAGCAGGCATAGCCTCCATCCGGGGGCATGGAGCCTTCACCCTCAAGTATTTCACATACTGATTCACCGGTGGGGTTGTCCACAAATAGACCTGATGGCTTCTCGTCTCAACACAAAGCTGAATCGTTACTGTTCCAGAACGAGGGACCCGCAGGCGAACATGTTGGATGCTCTGATGACACAGTGGGCTTACCAGTTCGTGTACCTGTTTCCTCCAATTCCTCCCATTCCAAGAGTTCTAAAAAGACTCAAAAAGGAAAGAATTTAGGCAATACTAATTGCCCCAGATTGGCCTCGACAGGCCTGGTATGTGGACCTGCTGACCTTGTCTCTTGGGGAACCCTGGCCTCTGCCACTTCTCAAGGACCTTCTTCAACAAGGACTGTTTGTCTGTCCAGACTTACAGCGGCTACATTTGACGACTTAGAAGTTGAGAGGGAGATTTTAACTAAAAAGGGTCTCCCATCCAAGGTTATTTCAACTATGGTCCAGGCCTGTAAGGTGGTCACTGGTCACATCCAAACATTACCACCATATTTGGAAAAAAATATGTTTCTTGGTGCAAGGGTAGAAAATATTCCCCTATGGAATTTCGTCTGGGCTGTTTTCTATTCCTGCAAGCAGGAGTGGATAAGGGCCTACGATTAGGCTCCATCAAAGTTCAGATTTTCGTTTTCTCTATCTTCTTCCAGAAACAACTAGTGGTACTACCAGAGGTACAGACTTTCTTAAAGGGTGTTCTTCACATTCAGCCACCCTTTTTCCCTCCCACGGTTCCATGGGATCTCAATGTGCTCTTGACCTTTCTCCAGTCGGACTGCGTTGAACCCTTGCATAGGGTAGACTTAAAATATCTAATGTAGAAGACTGTCATGTTGCTGACCTTAGCCTCTGCAAGATGGGTGTCGGAGTTGGGGGCCGTATCCTATAAGAGCCTGTACTTGATATATCACGAAGATAGGGCGGAGCTCAGGACTCGCCCAGTTTTTGCCGAAAGTGGTGTCGGCATTTCACGTAAATGAACCTATTGTGGTACCGATGTTATCCGACACTTCCATTGCTCCAAAGTCCCTGGATGCTGTGAGGGCTTTGAAGATTTATGTAAAAAGGACTGCTCGTCACAGGAAGTCTGACTTGCTTTTTGTCCTTTATGATGCTACCAAAATTGGCCGCCCTGCTTCCAAGCAGTCATTGCTCGTTGGCTCAGATTGACTATTCAACAAGCCTATACTTCAGCAGCTCTGCTGCTGCTGAGTTCTATTCAGGCCCACTCCACAAGGTCGGATTATTCCAGGACAGCTGCCCGGAGTGTCTCGCCCTTACAGTTGTGCCGGGCAGCTACTTGGTCTGGTTCGAACATGTTCGTGAAGTTCTACAGGTTCGACACCTTGGCCAAAGATGACCTTCAGTTTGGTCAGGTGGTTTTGCAGGGGTCTCAGCACTATCCCACCCATTCTGGGAGCTTTGGGACATCCCCATGGTAACTACATTTTCCAGTATCCACTAGGACGTTAGGGAAAATAGGAATTTAATACCTACCGGTAATTCCTTTTCCCGTAGTACATAGTGGATATGGGGGGTCATTCCGAGTTGATCTCTCGCTAGCAGTTTTTAGCAGCCGTGTAAACGCATAGTCGCCGCCCACAGGGAGTGTATTTCTGCTTTGCAGGAGTGCGAACACCTGTGCAGCAGAGCGCCTGCAAACACATTTTCTGCAAAACAAGACCAGCCCTGTAGTTACTTATCCTGTACGATGATTGCTGCGATGAGTGACACGGTAATGACGTCAGATACCCGCCCAGCAAACGCCTGGCCACGCCTGGATTTTTCCAAACTCTCCCAGAAAACGGTCAGTTGACACCCATAAACGCCCTCTTTCTGTCAATCTCCTTGCGTTCGTCTGTGCGATTGGAATCGTCACTAGAACCAGTGCAAAACCACAATGGACTTCGTACCCGTACCATGCGCGTGCGCATTGCGGTGCATACGCATGCGCAGATTAGCAATTTTTTTCACTGATCGCTACGCATTGAACAACGGCAGCTAGCGATCAACTCGGAATAAACCCATTGAGCGCCCACCTCAGTGCTTCATTTTCCTGCTTACCTGCTTACACTTACACAAAGTGTTCTTGGTTGGGCCTGCTGTTGCTTTCCCTGTTCCATGTTTGGTTAGCGTTGCTATCCTTCTTGTAGTTAGCGTTGCTTTCCTCGGTTCTGGTTAGCTGTGCTATCTTTGTTATCTTTATGTGTTGGTTCGTTGCCACACCGCTGTTTTGTGTTATATCCTTCTCTCAAAGTATGTCGTCTCCTCGGGGACAGTTTCCTAGACTGAGTCTGCAGGAGGGGCATAGAGGGGAGGAGCCAGCACACACTAATGCTTTCTTAAAGTTCCAGGCTCCAGTGGACCCAATCTATACACCATGGTAACTACATTTCCCAGTATCCACTACGGACTACGAGAAAAGGAATTACTGGTAGGTATTAAATTCCTATTTTTATGATGGGTTGAAATTCTATGACAGTGCTGAAATAGGGCAGTGGTATTGTCTCTGTTGGATACTGGATATAACATTTATGAGGTTCTTGAAGGGAAGGTTATTAAACTCAAGTAATGATGTGTAATATCTTGCAGTCATGTGGCTTATATAAGGTTTGGTGCATCTTATACTGAAATATGATTTAATACAGAGGCTGAATGAAGGCACACACCTTGGGGCAGATTCAGAGTCACATGCAATGCGGCGGCATCTGTTGCCTAATAGTGTGCTCAGATACAAATGCAGATCACCACCTGTATTTAGAGTTGTCTGTATTAATGCAGCACTACCTTCCTTATCCATCCGCTTGTCAAAGAGCTGTCATCACATTACTGCAAGCTTTATGTTTGGTGCAAGAGATCAGTCTCAGTAGGCCACATTTCTGCCTACATACCCAGGGAATGTTTTTCTACAGGTGTGCACATACTAAGATGCAAGTAAGATGCCTATGACTCGAAGGCCAGCAAAGTTGATTACACTAACACTATCTGCAAAGTGAACTTTAGTGCAACTCTGAATCAGTCCCGTCTCTGATATTGAAATATAATGCTTAGCATTATCATGCTGTGTGATAAGATTCTACCATTCTTATACAAAATAAAATCAGTGTATTTACACTATCCAGTTTCTCATGCTGAAATGCATACTTCTGCAGTGTTCTATTGCCAGCCTATGCTCTGCAGTGATACGCTTATATGGAATGTTCTGCAAGTCTATGAAAAGCTGATATATTTGTGAATATCTGTGGGTGTGCTGTGCCCTGCAATTTTTATTTATGATGAGGTTTACTACTCCTCTGCTTTCTGATACCTGAGCATAATGTTCAACAGAGTTATGATGCTGTGGTAAAAAATGGCAAATGTGCAGCAACATTGCTTTGCAGATCTCTCACGGAGAGAGTGCACATTAATCTTTGCATTTATCTTAAGCTGAGATGTATTGCAGAGCCAGGAAGATGAGGGCAAGGAGTTACAATATTCTGTAGTTGAACAGTTATTTCTTCTTTATGTGTAGTCTTTAGAGTTTTGGGTGGGGTTCCAAGTCTGACAGAATTCAATAAACTCATTGGGAGGATCCAGCCCCTCAGTCTTCCCCCACCTGTAGGGGTTGAAGTTCTTATTGTTCTGTCTCCATAAAGCCTTCTTTACCAAGTCCTGATGTAGAGTCCACCACAGTGTACACACCGGGGCTTTCGTAGTAGTTGTTGAACTTCATAACTGCCCACTGGTGGGGACGATACTGAAAACAAGAATATATACAACAGATTTTCATAGATAGGCATCTCTTAGGTTCACAAATTACAGATTACATTTCAACAGGACAATAGGGTGTTTTGTGAGCTATATATATATATATATATATATATATATAGCATATAGGTGCTAATGTCTTTGATGGATGACTTTTTTTTTCTCAAAGGGCATTTGGTAAAACCAGTTTTGTCTTCCGTTTTGCAACAGCCCAACAAATATTTGGTCCTCAGCACTAAGAAATGTGCCAGCCCAATACTGAGTAGCACTGGGCTTTTACAAAAGGGGAATTATTTCTTTTTTTCTTTTATTCTTTATTCAGTTTATTAAAGTAATTTCAACAGGCAGGATAGCTCAAGCAGCCATCTTGTTTATTTATTTATTTTTAAATTACTGGTTTTACGTTATTAAATCTGCCATGTAAAAACTTACAAAAAGAAATGCATAAAAAAAATGTTGATTTCACTAAACCGTACTTTAGTAAATGCATCCCACTGGTCCACATTTTATACTTTCTGTATTTGATACGCATTTTTCAGGTCACTGGAAAACCACTGACACTGCCAGCAGACTACTTACTACTATATTTTTTTTCCAAAGAAGTATCATATTGATCAACAACAAAAGGCCGCCTGCTGGACCAATGCCCCTGAGGACACTTCTATCTTCACGTATTGGTGTGCTCTGAAAGCCGTGCTCTGTGGCACGTCCATCCAAAAAGGGGCTCAGCTCAAGGCTCGCTCAAAGAAAACGCAGGCCGACTTGGAGTTGTCTCTACGGTCTTTGGAGTCTCAGAATCAAACGCGCTCTACTCTGGCTTTACGTAAACAACTTCAGGACGTGCGAGCCCAACGCCAGAAGCTTTTCATGCTTCGTATGCAATCGGCCCTAGCTCGCTTTCGCAGCAAATTTTATACGGCTGGAAACAAGGCCACCCGTTTCTTAGCGCGCAAACTTCGTAGCCACCAGGCCCGTAATCGTATCGAATGCCTCATTGCCCCTTCAGGCAAACCATGCCTTAATCCCCTTGATATTGCGCGAAGATTCTACTATACCTCAGCCCTCTGCGGCTTCTATCTCCGCCTTTTTAGATGGCCTTCCTCTCCCCTCATTAGATGACGACACCCTGACATCCCTGAATGCCCCTTGGCCTCTGGAAGAGATACAACTTGTAATTCGACAAAGCCCCCAGGCCTGATGGCTTTATTAACTCCTTTTACTCCACGTTCAGTGAGGTACTCTCCCCTCTCCTCTTACAGCTCTACTCCCAGGTCTCCAATACAGGGTCCTTCCCGGCGGAAATGTTTGAAGCCCAAATTGTAACCATCCCAAAGCCAGGTAAAGACCCTTCTGACTGTAAGAACTACCGGCCTATTGCCCTCCTTAACACCGATTTAAAAATTTATGCTAAGCTAATAGCCAATCGCTTGAATCCTTTACTCCCAAGTCTCATACATCCAGACCAAGTTGGTTTTGTCCTTGGCCGTCAGGCCCCTGACAACACCCGGAGAGTCCTCGATCTGGTTGAATGGTCTTGTCTTCCCGCACTAAATCATCGTTTCTCTTACTCTCTCTCGATGCCGAAAAGGTGTTCGATCGCCTCCATTGGGGTTATATGCGCCAGGTGTTGTCCAGGTTTGGTCTCCACTGGGACATCCTCCGCTCTATTTTAGCTCTCTACGATGGCCCTTCTGCTAGAATATTTAGTAATGGTTTTCTTTCCTCCCCGTTCCATATTTCCAACGGTATCAGACAGGGGTGCCCCCTTTCCCCGCTGATATTCGTGCTAGCTATTGAACCCCTCGCCCAAATTATTCGACTATTTCCGAATTATCCCGGTCTTACTGTATGTGACACTTCTCATAAGCTCTGCCTTTTCGCAGATGATGTTTTATTGTTTGTTTCTGACCCGGGGACCTCGTTGCCCGTCCTACATGATATCTTGGAGCGCTTTAGCGCTGCTTCATATTATAAATTGAACACTACGAAATCGGATGCCCTTCCCATTAATATCCCACCCGCTGTTTTACAATCTTTGAAGGCGCTCTTTCCATATACGTGGAAAGACTGCTCCCTAACGTATCTGGGAATCTCCATTCCCTCCCATTTCCAGAATGTACACTATTTCAGTTATGTGCCTCTGCTGGCTCACCTAACCTCACTGACTTCTGCATGGATGGGCTATGAGGTCTCCTGGCTGGGCCGCCTGGCGGCATTTAAAATTATGTTGTTGCCAAAACTTATGTATTTATTTCGAGCCATCCCCTACGCTGTTCCCCGTAAACTGTTAACCCAGATGCGAAGGTTAATGTTATCGTATGTCTGGAAATGTAAACCTCCTCGATTGGCCTATACATGTATGATTCGCTCACAGGGAGGCCTCAGACTCCCTGATTTACTCAGGTACCATGAGGCGTCTATGCTCTCCCAACTGTTCGACCTGTCTCTCCCCTCCCACTCTAAACCATGGGTGGAATTAGGACGTCCCCTATTCCGGGACTTCCCACTCACCGATCTCCTGTGGCTACCCCGACAACTCCGCCCCCACTATCCATTGGCACCCTCTTCCATATCCGACGCCCTGACGATTTGGGACTCTAGACTTTCCTTTAACATTATGGTACCCACTAGAAACATTTCTCTGTCTGCATTGGCTAAAGTCTTGCCTTAACTCCACTTCTCCTGCTGGAGACGTTTAGGTATGGAATCTCTCACTGATATCTTCTCCCCAGCCTCCCTTCTGTCGTTTTCAGATCTGCAAGCTAAATATAACCTTGACCCTTCAGCCTGACTCTATTATCACCAACTTAAACATTGGATAGATGGTATGTCCATTAGCCCTAACGTCTTCCAACTCCCCACCGACAGTGTCCTGAATAGATTGACTAAGCTTTCATCACGTGGAGCCATTTCTGACTGGTATAATTTGCTGTCCCCTTCAGTTGCCACGACTAGATCTGCCGCTCAAATTCAGTGGGAAACTGATCTCCATCGTACTTTCACTCTTAAGCAGTGGGAATCTATTCATCTTTCTTCTTTCTCTCTTTCTAAATGTACTAATCACACCGAAATGCACATTAAATTATTACATAGACTGTATTTCACCCCTTCTAAACTGCACAAGATCTGGCCGACCACCTCTAAATTCTGTTGGCGCCTCTGCCACCATGAAGGTACACTCATACATGTTTTCTGGGACTGCCCTGCCCTGCGCTCCTTTTGGAATAAAGTTTACGACCTTATCCACTTGATCACTGACCTTAGCCTGACTGAAGACCCTTCATTAGCGTTGCTGCACTGGTACCCAGACGCTGTCCCCAAGTCAACTCGCTATGTCCTTGGTCATGGTACAATTGCTCAAAACTGGAAATCCCCCCCCCCCCCCCTTTTGCAAAAGTTATCTCTAAGACCCACTTCCATTTTGAGATGGAAACTAGGGATGCTGCATACTCTACATCCCCCTCCTCCCCTATTATGAAGTGGCTCCCATGGCATACATATATTTCCAAGAATAAGGTGGTCTCTCCTTCGTCCCCCGCCATACAGAGCCCTCCCTGTGACTCGGACAGCCCTCTATCTGCAGAAAATTCATGATTTATGTATATTTTTGTGTTCTATGTACCGCCTTTGGATGTCCTGTCTCCCCCCCTATAATATTGTTTTTGCCCCATTGTTATTCTATTCTCTTTTGTCTTTTCTGTATTCTTGTTTTGCTTCTATACCATAAATAAAAACTTAATGTTGAAAAAAAAAAAAGTCTGCCTGCTGGAAGAGCAAACATTTCTGTCCGCTCCGGATGTTAGCTCACTGTGCAGTGGCAAACGCGGGATTTCCATGGGGGGGTTTCCAAACGTGTGTGTGTATGTGTGTGTGTGTATATATATATATATATATATATATATATATATATACATACATATATATATATATATATATATACATACACATACATATATCTATATATATATATATATATATGTATGTATATATATATATATATATATATATATATCTCCGGTAAAAAAGGCAGAGGTACTCAGATTTTATAAAAAAAACTATAGTGACGCAAAGTTACAGCATACCAGAAACGTTGATATGCTGTGACTTTGCATCATTACAATTTTTTGACAAAATCTCTGATTTCCCCTGCCTTTTTTACCGGTATTACAATTAATTACAGAGGGCACTTGAGCATTATTTTGCATGTCAGGAGTGCCGGACTGCCATACATACACATACAGTAGCATACTTACAAACACAGCATACATACATACATACATACATACATACATACATCACAGTATATATGCGTACAGCATAGATGCATACACACACTATACATGCACACATACACAGTATATATGCACACATACATACACACAGTATACATGCACACTGCATACATACACAAACAAACAGTATACATGCATACATACCACACACACACACACACACACACACACACACACACACACACACACACACACACACACACGCCCCATCCACATGCTACTAACACTGCTGCAGTTACAGGAACAGCTTGCACCTCTCCTAGCCAGCATATTTTACTACAGACCACAGGCCTCTCCTTCACCCCCGAGATATGCCCAAACACCTGGAGTCAGTGACAGCATCATACAGCTGCTGCCCAGTGCCCTCACCAAGCTCTCTGTCTCTTTCAGTACCCCACATACTGCCTGAGAGGAGCTGCGCGCTGTCGTAGCAGCTCCCCCTACAGGCACCCAGCAGCAAGTTTCTCTCACTGGTAGTGTAAGGAGGGAGACGCTGCTGCAGCCGCGTGGGTGCACTCAGTCTGCCTGTGCTCCTCCTTACTGTATACACACACAAGAAACATCGATTAGCAGCACAGATGTATCGGCGGCCAGGGGGGGTTTCTAGGTACTCAGAAACCCCACCTGCGTGCGCGTATGCTGTGGATTCACATACATTTCTGGGATCAAATTTGTAATTTTGACTGATATTAGCTAATCAAATTAGTTGTAGTAGCAAACGTTTAATTCACTGTAAATAATTTGTAATGTACTGTTAGAGTAAATGAGGGCTGCATAGGCATGACATGATATAAGGGGTCTTTGGTTTGTGATGGGTTAAAGAAAGAGCTGTTGGCTAGGTGGATTAGCTCCCCCTGAGGGGTTTTGGTTTGTTGTGTTAGCTTAGCCTATCAGGGAGTTAGGGGAGGTATCAATTGGAAGGGTTTATATAGACAGTTACAGCAGCAGCACTTCCTTTTGAGTGCATGGAAAGCCCGCCCACCCTCCCTTTTTTGTTATTTTTGTTGCTCTCTGATTTGGCTCTTATTCGGCTTTCAATTTCATTGCTACTTCAGGCGGGAAGGCGCTTTTGACCAGCGGCCACATGGGGCATAAGTGGTCTTTGAGGGGCACCTACCCTTTCCAAGGGCGGCTAGTGAGTTCTGCCCGTACGGGGGGACGATGGTCATTTTCTATAAGAAATGGTCACGCTATGCCATAGTAAGGGTGGTGCTGCCTTCTCAATTGCAGGTTATGCCTTGGGCCGGATGAGGCATTTTAGTCGCCTCATATTATAGAAGTTGGGGTGTTTAAGTACCCCATTATTATGACAACAATCGGCTAGAGCTGGTCATCAAGCGTTTTCCTTGCCATCCCTTACCAGAAGGGTCATTCCACTAAATAAATACCTAATGACCTTTTAAACTTATGCAGTTGTTGTCCGTGTCTTTATTTAGAGATAAGCTAGCTTGCTCGGTTATGCAAAGGTTAATCACAATAAATCAATAGACACATTATTTCTTTAGCTTTACTTTGAGAATGTGTTGGATGGTTGCATGTTACAAGTTGTAAGAGCTCATTCATACAACAGATACAAGCCTTACCTCCATACAGCAGTGTCTCCCTTGTTTGCCTTTCTGGTGGTTTATATAGATGACAACCAGTATTATGACCATGATTAGTAGCACTGCCAGTACACTGCCAACAATAGTGCCAAAATGTACATGGGACCCACTCTGTCTCTTTGGCAACTCCTCTTGCAGCTCTAGAAGAATAGATTCAGCAGTTAGAGTATCAGCATGTCTGCCAAGGGTCAACCATTAATCATGCATACCTGTGTACTCACCATCTCCTACATATGGAGTCAATTTTGTGTCATCTGCAAAACAGCAATAGACAGTTACTGAATGGAGTAACAAACATCTGATTCACAGCCACAGACAGCAGCTCAAAACATTTTATTTACAATCATAGAAACTGCAACAGTGCATCTTTTGTCTTTGTTGCCTCTTCTCCTCAAAACAGAATTATAATGGGATACACATGTAACCGTAACAGGTAGCTGTTATCTTCCAATCTCATTTTCTGCCATGGTCGCTAATAATCCTGTTTAATTTGCTTTTATACAGTGCACACACACACTGCTATATCTGGTCAGTTGCTCATAAATGGCAGAGATGACTCACTATTTGTTAACACTTTTTAGAATCTTGATTTTCTATGGTTAAGAAATAAATATTTACATCAATACCTATTGTACACGTCTAAGGGTGCGTACACACTGGCCAATATATTGGCTGTTCTATTGAACGGCTGATATATCGCGGGTCAGTCGGCCAGTGTGTACGAGCGATATGTCTGTGAAGGCTGTCGTTCACAGACATATCGCATCGACACTGCAGCACAGCCAACGGCCGATATATTTAACGATATATTGGCGCATTGTGTTGTGTGTATGGGCGGCTGCAGACGCCGGCGGTGACTGACAGCTGAACTCTGGCTGGCGCATGTAAACGCCAACCCAGTTCGTGACGTCTATCCCATCGTCTACTCAACACACTGCCGGTCCAGCTGTATATATATCTGCAGATCTGTTGATCTGCAGATATATCTACCAGTGTGTACCCAGCATAAGACACCTTTATAAATCAAATGACATGTGGTCAAGCACAGTAATATATTTTGCAGTAATGAACAAAAGACTTTCTGTTCCCTTTCTTGTGGAATAATATCTTGAAATTACTGAGAATACTTTCAACAAGTTCATATAAAGGATACAGGTCTAATTGTGTGTGCGTAGCTAGTATACTATAACATATGTAATGATTACTAGCTATGTCCTGTTGCTACTTGCAACCCCAGTACTAGATATGTCCCAGTATACTACCTTCTGTGGTGAGGCCTGTGGAAGTTGTTGGAGTTGACAAATCTCCTTCAGATGAGATGGCAGGGTGGAAAGTGTCAATTGTAGTGTAAGAATCCAGGTACTCCTCACAGGATGTGCTCTGGGACTTTTGGGTAAGTTTAATGGAAAATGTTTAATGCATTAGTTGGTAGATATGGAAACAAAGCAGACAATGCAGCATTTTTCTTTTCCAGAATAGTTACAGGATACCCAAGCTAGTTCTTACCTCTTGCTCACATCCATATGTCAACCAGTCTTGCCGATAGCGGTCAAAGCCATTGGAGCACCTGCATGTATGATCAGACATTGTTGTGCATAAAATAAATGTCAGTTTTATTTTAGTATTGGCAGTGGTAGCCTATGCTCACATAGTACTTCATTTAGAGCTGGAGGTCAAGGGGCTGATGCAGACTGTGTAATGTGCTAGTTTGCAAAGTGTATCTTGCATGAATTCACACTGCAGATGCCTAGAACACTGGCCATTTGTCTATTATGCCCATGCAGGCTTGTGTGATTCTGATAGTTGCATGCGCCTGCTTCTGAATGGTGGGATGATGCGTTCTAACATAGGCCAGGACCAGGTACAGTTAGGGCAGGTTCGTGCCACTGCAAACACATGGATACAGGGGAAAAGACTCATATACAGCTATGAAAGCCATATCATTTGCGAGTGGTCAGGGACAGGAGCAAGTAGTGGATTATAATGATAATAAAGGTTGCTGGCACTAGCAAACTGATTCATTTTTTTTTTTGAGCGTGCAAGACGGGATGTTGTTCTGCTGTATTACAGAAGTTTTTTAAACTTAATGGATGTCAGATAGCAAATGTAGCAAATAAAATAACTGGTTTATGGCATTAGCTTAAGTCGGTTGTGTTCTGGGCTCTGTAGGTGACCAAAACACATCTGAATGCATGCATATGGGAGGGAATATGCTGTTCTTACATTCACTTTTTCTTCTGGTTTTTATAGTGTAATATGTCATGTGTGCCCAGATTGTGACCAACTACGCATCAGTCCTTGGCAAAATCTTGCTGCACTGTACTAGGGAAAATTAGAAATGTGCAAACAGATTTAGAGTTGGAAGGAGGGTGTGTCCTATCTCAATTTAGAATTACAATGGTAAAATAAATCTGTCCAGTATGTATGTATTTTATGCCACACTATAGAGTTTACCCTGCATGAGAAAATGAAAAAGATTATTTGCATCGCAACATGGTTTATCCAGGTGCAGTTGTGTACCCCTTAACTGGATTTGCACCAACTCCGAATGAGGCCTATAGCGTCAAGTCTTGAAACAGCTGTTTGGTAGCAGAGGGTATAAGAATAGTAGCTTTGGCAGTTTTTAAGCTAACCAAATTCCTTCTAAATTTGTTGTTGTTATTAATAATAATATTTATTGTGCCACTTAGCAGGTATTACCAATAACTTACGGTAAAAACGTACTTGGAATATAACTTGTAAAGGAGTGAGAAAAAGATACATTTAGGGGTATATTCAATAAAAGTCTGATCCATTCCGACATGCATTTCTCGGAATGGATTCGACCAGCCCTATTCAATGAGCGGACAAATCCGACTGTCAGATTTGGCCGTTCCCGGTGTCGCGTCCGACAGAAGCACATGAATCGTCAGCTATTCTGCCGATCCACGTGTTTTCCGACAAGTCAGAATAGGTCGGAACCCCTTCTGACCTAAATCAGTCGGACACTGCCGTCTTTCCGACAAGATGGCAATTTCCGACTCTTATTGAATATACCCCTTAGTGTCTGATCCCATCATGTCACCACATACTGTATTCTCACCTTTGTAGTACATGGCACCAGCTGCAGTTGAAGGTAGGTGCAGAGGTCACACACTGATCACAGCTGGACTGCTGCGGACAAGCTACATTGAATGAAATGTATATTAACAGAGGAATAGGCAATAATATACATTATGGGGGTGATTCCGAGTTGTTCGCTCGCTAGCTGCTTTTAGCAGCATTGCACACGCTAAGCCGCCGCCCTCTGGGAGTGTATCTTAGCTTAGCAGAATTGCGAATAAAAATTTCTTAGCAGTTTCTGAGTAGCTCCAGACTTACTCAGCCATTGCGACCAGCTCAGTCCTTTTCGTTCCTGGTTTGACGTCACAAACACACCCAGCGTTTGCCCAACCACTCCCCCGTTTCTCCAGCCACTCCTGCGTTTTGCAACTCGAACGCCTGAGTTTTTCTGCACACTCCCATAAAACGGCCAGTTTCCGCCCAGAAACACCCACTTCCTGTCAATCACACTACGATCAGCACAGCGATGAAAAAGCTTTGTTATGCCATCAGTAAAATACCTAACTTTTGTGTAAAATAACTAAGCGCATGCGCTCTGCGAACCTTGCGCATGCGCAGTAAGCGACTAATCGCAGTATAGCGAAAATCGCCAACGAGCGAACAACTCAGAACGACCCCCTATGACGGGATCAGTATGATTTACTGATGGACACTTCCCAGCAGCACTTTATAATTATGTTAAAGGACCTCACACGTATTGTTGCATTAGATTCATTGAGCAGCATACATACTGTACATGGAAGTGATTCTAAAAAGGTGTATATGTGTTTTCATACTACACTGGGAGTTGGCTCTGCTTTCACATCTTGCAGGTGGGTCACAGCTCATCTCAGTGGAAGCTTATTATTTAAGTCCTATATTTGCAGTAAGTAAGGGGTGACAGATCCTTTAGCCATCTACTGAAGTTGGACGGCATAGCGTAGGCTACCTATTCCCTGATGCATTGGCATGCACTTAGTGAAACTCTAAGCCACCTCTTCAAATCATTACTACATAGTCCTAACACAAAATTTATGTGTAGGTTTCCAGGTGGCAGCTAATCTTTATAATTATAACTTGCATCATAAAACCTGTGTATTGTCTAGTACTTTAATGAATAAGACTACATACTGTATATGTAATTAACGCAGAACTTTTGACTCCCTGAATTGTAGACTTCAAAAAATGATGACCATAGATTAATGGTTTGTAGATATATCATATAATAGTGTTTATAGAGGCTATCTAGGAAGCTGGAAAGAATAAGTAAACTGTGTAGGGCTGCATCTGGAAGTGGTGAGTCCAGAACTAAAGGAATGATGTAACCAGCTCGCAAATGAGCCAAAGTCATCATATTACAGACGAAAGAAAAACACATTAGAAAACAATTGACTAGGAAAAATAGTCTTGCTGTTGGTTCAGGGGGAAATCAAGATAATGCAAAAAAGAATGTGATGAGTAGGTACAGTTTATATCAATTCACAATCTTATAGTATTTATACCAGAACTGTGCTTGTTCCTTAGTATGAGGGGAGATTCTTTTTTTACACTAATACCCCTTTTACACTGACACAATAGGGTTATTGCTGGTCGCTGTTCGATGTAAATAGTCCTACAGATATAACCCTGGTCCAGTGAGCCAGGAATCCAACCCAGGTAGTGAGCAAGGTTGGACCCTGATACCGGGGCAGTGTAAACGGGTGACCTGGGTCCATACCTCCCAACATGACCCTCTCCAGGAGGGACACAATGCTCTGCTTCTGGACTTCCCTCTTAATGTATGATTGCCGGCACCTGTGTTGAACAGGTTAATGGATAAGAAAGGTGTCTTACCACAGGTGATGGCAATCATACATTAAGAGAAAAGTCCAGAAGCAGAGCATTCTGTCCCTCCTGGAGAGGGTCATGTTGGGAAGTATTTCTGTGTCCTGTTACAAGCCTATGGAGAGCCAGCTCAACAGCTCTTGGAGATGTTGAATCTCATTTGTGCATAGGTTGTTTTGTTCCCATTTTAGCCCATTATCCCCAATTTTGGAATCATTATTCATACTGTATTCTCAGGACCGGAGGTGGTCTGGTCGGCTGCCAATTTGGCAGCATTGCCTTATACCACTGGTGAACAACAGGCAGTCCTAGGGCTTCAGTGCACCTCAAGTCACCTTGATGGCAAACTTCATTAGAATTTCTCATTTCCCACTTCTTTTAATCCTGATAAGCAGGGCCGGTGCAAGGTTTCTCGGCACCCTAGGCAAAACTTCTGCCTTCTGCCCCTTCCCCCTACCCACCCTTCAGATGAAAGGCATGCTGCTCTCACCCCCTCCCCCCTACTCTGTTAAATGTCTGCTGTTCTACCCCCCCCAAAATCTGCGTGCATGCTGCTGCTCATCCCCCCCAGACTGTGTGCATGCCTGCTCCTCATCTCCCCCCTCCCCACACTGCTGCTCTCGCCCTCTTTCTTTACCAATGCAGAGAATGCACTGTGCAGCCACCTTACCTGCAGGCTGCAGTGCAGAGTTGGAACTGAGTAGTCTGTGAAAGAGCCTGGAATGAAGAGCAGTGCTGCATGTCACCCCCAGCCAGGACTCCAGGAGCTGTCAAAGTTACTGCCTGTGCCGGGTGGAGGTGGAGCTGGAGGCTGCAATACGGGAGCTTAGCAGTCATGGCTACTGTAAGATACGCATTCTGTGGGATTGCAGTGGCTGTGAAAGGTAGGACTATGCTACCTTTTTAGGCAGCTGTAGCAGGCCGCCCCCTCAGGTCCCGGCGCCCCTAGGCAGCTGCCTAAAGCTGCCTAGTGGAAGCTCCGGCCCTGCTGATAAGGTGCATTTACATATACCAAACAGGGTAAGCTATGCTTGGTAGTCAGTTTAAGAGGCAAGAAAGTTCTATATTACACAGCTCCATTTATGGTCATGTGCAAAAAGCATACATAGGGCCATATATGCCCAACAGTAGGCTTTCAATGTGCTGGACTTTCAAACTGCAATAGATAATAATAAATACAAAAAAAGGCCTGATTTAGCATTTATTACTATTGCTGTTTTACAGTCTGCTGTGAAAGACACTGTTTATTAACTATACCCCATAGTTGCTGTAGTTGCAAAATGGGACAGAAGGCCTTATTCATCATATATTGCAATTGCGAATGAACGCCCTGATTGCGATTGCAATTCTGCAAATACTTCTAGCCAAACCCACAATCGCATCTGCGTATACTACAACCCCATCGCAAATATAGCCCACTCCCATTGCATGCATAGCTACAAAGCAACATTACTTTTATTCAGTCAAAATAACAAGAATAAACACATCTCTTACACATCAATGTTAGCACAAAACCATGTATATTCATTTATAAATGATTAGTACGTTAATAATGGAGCAATGTTAAAATATGGCGTACAAAAAAACAAATTGCAGTGATGTGCTGGGATGGTTTGCTTCTTGTCAGAATAATGTTAGACAGGCATTAAAGGTCATGGTGTAAACACAATACATACATGTAAAATATTTAAGCAACAATAGTAATAAGTTATGCACAACAATGTGCTAAAATGAGAATACACATGACAACATACATACCTAAAGAAAAGTGTTATGTAATTAGGCATGCAGCACACTAAACAGCCTATCCTACATCACTGTAACCATGGCCGGATTAACAATGGGGCGGGTGGAGCTGCAGCTCCAGGCCCCCCATCAAAATAGGCCCACAGGATCTGCTTTGCTGCAGCCAGGGAATTTTATTCCCTGCTACAGCAAGAGCAGCCCCCTCCTGCCAGCAGCGTAGATGCCACTTCATGCCAGCCATACCCACGCTTCCAGGAGCCGCTCTGGCAGCCGCAGGGCCGCTGGCAGCGCAGGGGATACAGAAACAACCGTCAGGATGGAACAGTCACAGCCAGACACATGACTCGGGGGCGGAGTTACACGGGACTCAGGGCAGGCTGCTGCTCAGTTGCTCACATGCTGTGAGAGGGGAGAGGAGAAGCTGCTGCACATCATACAGGGACGGCCCAGCCTGTGAGACTGCACTCTGCTGTAGTGTGTAAGGTAAGAGTGAATGGAGGACACAGTGTGTGTGTGTGTGTGTGTGTGTGTTTCTATATGTGTGTGTGTCTTGATTGTGAACTTCTGCAGGGAGTAGGGTAAAATATAGCACAAGGGTGAGGAAGTGTGTCAGTGAGATAGAGCGCAAAGTGAGGGAGAGCGTCAGTGAGATAGAGCGCAGGCTGCAGGGTGAGGGAGAGCGTCAGTGAGATAGAGCGCAGGGTGAGGGAGAGCGTCAGTGTGATAGAGCGCAGGGTGAGGGAGAGCGTCAGTGTGATAGAGCGCAGGCTGCAGGGTGATGGAGAGCGTCCGTGTGATAGAGCGCAGGTTGCAGGGTGAGGGAGAGCGTCAGTGTGATAGAGTGCAGGCTGCAGGGGGAGGGAGAGCGTCAGTAAGATAGAGCGCAGGGTGAGGGAGAGCGTCAGTGTGATAGAGTGCAGGCTGCAGGGTGAGCGAGAGCGTCAGTGTGATAGAGCGCAGGCTGCAGGGTGAGGGAGAGCGTCCGTGTGATAGAGCGCAGGTTGCAGGGTGAGGGAGAGCGTCAGTGTGATAGAGTGCAGGCTGCAGGGGGAGGGAGAGCGTCAGTAAGATAGAGCGCAGGCTGCGGAAGAGCGTCAGTAAGATAGAGAGTGCAGGGTGAGGAAGTGTGTCAGTAAGATAGAGCGCAGGCTGCAGGGGGAGGGAGAGTGTCAGTGTGATAGAGCGCAGGCTGCAGGGTGAGGAAGTGTGTCAGTGTGATAGAGCGCAGCCTGCAGGGGGAGGGAGAGCGTCAGTAAGATAGAGCGCAGGCTGCGGAAGAGCATCAGTAAGATAGAGCGCAGGGTGAGGAAGTGTGTCAGTAAGATAGAGCGCAGGCTGCAGGGGGGAGGAAGAGTGTCAGTGTGATAGAGCGCAGGCTGCAGGGTGAGGGAGAGCATCAGTGAGGTAGAGCGCAGGCTGCGGAAGAGCGTCGGTAAGATAAAGCGCAGTGTGAGGAAGTGTGTCAGTAAGATAGAGCGCAGGCTGTAGGGGGGAGGGAGAGAGTCAGTGTGATACAGCGCAGGCTGCAGGGGGGAGGGAGAGCGTCAGTGTGATAGAGCGCAGGCTGCAGGGTGAGGGAGAGTGTCAGTAAGATAGAGCGCAGGCTGCAGGGTGAGTAAGTGTATCAGTAAGATAGAGCGCAGGCCGCGGGGGAGGGAGTGCGTAGGTGTGATAGAGCGCAGGCCACAGGCGGAGGGAGTGCATCAGTGTGATAGAGTGCAGGACACGGGGGATGGGAGTGCGTCAGTGTGATAGAGTGCAGGCCGCGGGGGGAGGGAGAGCGTCAGTTTGATAGAGCACAGGCTGCAGGGGGGAGGGAGTGCATAGGTGTGATAGAGCGCAGGCCACAGGCAGAGGGAGTGCATCAGTGTGATAGAGCGCAGGCCACGGGAGATGGGAGAGCGTCAGTGTGATAGAGTGCAGGCCGCGGGGGGAGGGAGAGCGTCAGTGTGATAGAGCACAGGCCGCGGGGGAGGGAGTGCGTAGGTGTGATAGAGCGCAGGCCACAGGCGGAGGGAGTGCATCAGTGTGATAGAGTGCAGGACACGGGGGATGGGAGTGCGTCAGTGTGATAGAGTGCAGGCCGCGGGGGGAGGGAGAGCGTCAGTTTGATAGAGCACAGGCTGCGGGGGGAGGGAGTGCATAGGTGTGATAGAGCGCAGGCCACAGGCAGAGGGAGTGCATCAGTGTGATAGAGCGCAGGCCACGGGGGATGGGAGAGCGTCAGTGTGATAGAGTGCAGGCCGCGGGGGGAGGGAGAGCGTCAGTGTGATAAAGCACAGGCCGCGGGGGAGGGAGTGCGTAGGTGTGATAGAGCGCAGGCCACAGGCGGAGGGAGTGCATCAGTGTGATAGCGTGCAGGCCGCATGTTGGAGGGAGTGTGTATGTGTGATAGAGCGTAGGCCGCAGGGGGAAGGAGTGTGTCAGTGTGAGAGTAAGCAGATTGTGGGGGGAGGGAATGAGTGTGAGTGATAGGGTGCCGGGAATGTGTGAGTGTGATGCGGTGCTGGGGGAGGGAATGTGTGAGTGTGATAGGGTGCCGGGGGAGGGAATGTGTGAGTGTGATAGGGTGCCGGGGGAGGGAATGTGTGAGTGTGATACGGTGCTGGGGGAGGGAATGTGTGAGTGTGATAGGGTGCCGGGGGAGGGAATGTGTGAGTGTGATAGGGTGCCGGGGGAGGGAATGTGTGAGTGTGATAGGGTGCTGGGGGAGGGAATGAGTCAGTGTGATAGAACGCAGGCTGCAGGGGGGAGGGAGAGCGTCAGTGTGATAGAGCGCAGGCTGCAGGGTGAGGGAGAGCGTCAGTGAGGTAGAGCACAGGCTGCAGGGTGAGGGAGAGTGTCAGTAAGATAGAGCGCAGTCTGCAGGGTGAGGAAGTATGTCAGTGTGATAGAGCGCAGGCTGCAGGGTGAGGAAGTGTGTCAGTAAGATAGAGCGCAGGCCGCGGGGGAGGGAGTGCTTCAGTGTGATAGAGCGCAGGCCACAGGCGGAGGGAGTGCATCAGTGTGATAGAGCGCAGAACACGGGGGATGGGAGTGCGTCAGTGTGATAGAGTGCAGGCCGCGGGGGGAGGGAGAGCGTCAGTTTGATAGAGCACAGGCCGCGGGGGAGGGAGTGCGTAGGTGTGATAGAGCGCAGGCCACAGGCGGAGGGAGTGCATCAGTGTGATAGCGTGCAGGCCGCATGTTGAGGGATTGTGTAAGTGTGATAGCGTGCAGGCCGCATGTTGGAGCGTCAGTTTGATAGAGCACAGGCTGCAGGGGGGAGGGAGTGCGTAGGTGTGATAGAGCGCAGGCCACAGGCAGAGGGAGTGCATCAGTGTGATAGAGCGCAGGCCACGGAGGATGGGAGAGCGTCAGTGTGATAGAGCGCAGGCCGCGGGGGAGGGAGTGCGTAGGTGTGATAGAGCGCAGGCCACAGGCGGAGGGAGTGCATCAGTGTGATAACGAGCAGGCCGCATGTTGGAGGGACTGTGTAAGTGTGATAGAGCGCAGGCCGCAGGGGGAGGGAGTGTGTGAGTGTGATAGAGCGCAAGCCGCAGGGGGAAGGAGCGTGTCAGTGTGATAGTAAGCAGACCGTGGGGGGAGGGAATGTGTGGGAGTGATAGGGTGCTGGGAATGTGTGAGTGTGATAGGGTGCAGGGGGACGGAATGTGTGAGTGTGATAGGGTGCAGGGGGAGGGAATGTGTGAGTGTGATAGGGTGCCGGGGGAGGAAGTGTAGGGCCAATACTTTTTTCCTATTGCAGCTATTAAGTTTTGTTTCCTGTAGTGGGGACAGTGTTATTTCCTGTAAAAAATTTTGGGGATTGGGTAAAAATCGTAATGGTCCGGACCCTAGAACGCCGGACAGGACCTGCTCCCTGCAGCAAACTGTCATTCTGGAGCATGTAGTACTTGTCCTCATCTGGGTGGTGTTATGTTCAGGAGGGTACTTGTGACAGCTGTCGCCAGGGAGGCAGTGAGGGAGAGATTACAGCCTCCCGGTATGATTCCAACCGTTACGGCTATTACCCCATCTCTGGATTATACAGGGAGGTTGTAATCTTTCCCTCCCCAACTCCCTGGTGACAGCTCCCCACAGGTAGGACACCCCCTGGACAGAGACGAGCACTACAACCTCCAGGAAGCTGGTCCGGTTCGGCTTTCCAGGTTCCGAACTGTTCCAGTTGCTATCTAATCCAGTTTCTTTTTCCATGTACAGTAGGTGCTGTTTTATTACATTCCAGTGGGGAGAGAATGTGTGTGACAATAGGTGTCTCAATCCTCGCACATTCGGACGCATGCATGTACATATGTAGCCAGTCAGTCTTCCCCCTGTTTGGCCCTGTCCAGGCGACACCCTCTCTCCAACCCCACACCATCTATCCACCAGTCCTGATACGTATCTCTTCTTAGCATAGCTATTATTTAAAAGGTAAGGTCTTTTTTACATATAGAAAGATTTCACATTTACAGTATGACATCACTAAACAACCCGTAGCCTCTTTCGTTGATAGGTTTCATATTACGTCATCACTATATTTTTCATATTACGGTCATGTTAACAAGATGTTTTCCTTTGTCCATTTGTAGATTGTCACATTACACTATTGATATAAGAGAAGAAGGGAGGGAGATGGAGTTTTTCAAGGTAGGCGCTAGTCACACCCTATGGCACAGGCCACATCCCCTGTGCAGACAGACCCTCATAACATCAACCACACCCCCCCATTACTAGTCATACCCCCACAGCGTATTTCACTTCCTCTGCGGTGGCATATAATAGGCCCTTCATAAATTTCAGCTCCAGGCCCATGTGGACCTTAATCTGGCACTGACTGTAACCACCATCACCTGCCTGTGATTTTGCAATTATTAGCTTGATCATCGGAGCTTTTGCTGCTGCCATCAGTACTTCCACAGTCTGCATAGCTCTCTAGCTACTCTCAGCCTGTGTTGTTGATGCTTTTGCAATTCCTACAATATGTTTGCATATATTGCAATTGCAACACCTGCGACATACCCACTACATGCACTACATCGCAGAAATTGCATACCCATCCCACTGACATGCCTCCACCACTCCTTTTTATTGCTGCTAAATAACATAGTTACATACCTCCCAACATGACCCTCTCCAGGAGGGACAGAATGTTCTGCTCCTGGACTTCCCTCTTAATGTAGGATTACCATCACCTATGCTGAAACACCTTTCTTATCCATTAAACTATACAACACAGGTGCCGGCAATCATACATTGAGAGAAAAGTCCAGAAGCAGAGCATTGTGTCCCTCCCGGAGAGGGTCATGTTGGGAGGTATGTAGTTATAACAGATAACTATGAACAATCACAAAAACCAGACTTGGCGTGTGCACACTGTCTTGTGTATGGTCATGTGTACAAATGCACAATATGCTGTTAGTCGTTCATTGCATGATTATTTGCAACTGATGCTGAATGAGGCCTAGAGTGATGTAATGTTTTGTAACTTTGCATGGACCAAAATGTAATTACCCAAGTACCTTGACAAACAATAAATGATTTGGCACAGAATTGTTTTGGGATGTCATGTGACCGGCAGTTGGTCACAATACCGGCACCTACATCCCGCCCATCCACAATCCCGACTGTCAGCATGGCGATTAACAGGGACTATTCACACTCATGGGTGTCCACGACACCCATTGGGCTGGTTTCAAATGTTAACGCGCCCCCTATCTCCCATCTAAAGTGACGGCAGATAGGGGGGCGATATTCAAATGACCCCCATTTTTGCAGCTCTTGTGCCCAGTACAGTCGGGTTTAAGCGCGCAAAGCACTTAAACCCGACTAAACTAATGGACGCATTTCAGCTTACTAGCGAGGGGGTAGCAAGCTGAAATTATGTTGTCACACCCATCAGCAGTAACATTAGAATACCGCTGGTGGGCATGATCGCAGCAGGGAATAAGGAGCGCACATTTGAATCCGACCCATAGAGTGGGAATAGAACCTGTAACGAGCGCTGGTCACCACCAAGCCCACAAGGGGCTTTGTTGCGCTTGCCTCCTCGCCAGGCATCTCAATGCTGGGATCCCAGTGTTGGTATGGTAACCGGCAGTCACACGATGCACACCCAATTGTTTCATATGTATCAATGGTATTATCTAGGTTTTATATACAGTCACATTTTGTTTTTATTTTTACTTGGCAGAGGGGTGAATTCCACAACCGTCTGGTTATGAATCCTGGTGGGGTCTAGCTGCACCCGATGATATTCGTAAATAGTACGCCTCTGTGATTCTGTAGGGCAGAAGGAAATAAAAATAGAGAATAAAATAGGTCTTTCACGCTTCCACACCACTTATTCTGCACACTTGTTTTGCTCAGCATTTGCACTTTTTACATAATGCCTATAGCTCATTCTCTAGGATCTGTGAGAATAATAGCTTGAACAGACAAAATGACACACAAGTTTACTAAATTATAATTACAAGCATGACATTTCTTTTTGTACCATTTTCACAATTCTATTCAGTTTTGGTAAACATAGAGTGTCCCTGAGATTTAAAAATGTGTATCCTTCCTCCATCCATTCTGCTTTTTCATGTTCCTTAAATTTTCCATATTTGTGTTCCATGATAGAATCAAGCATGCCAGCAAAAATAAAAACTGACTTGTCTATGAATTACCTCCTTAATTAAAAATTATTTTTCTTCATAACACTTATTAAAGCCTAAAGTAAGCAATGACACTAGATGGGACATTTTGGTCTCTTTATTTGAGGTGTTAGAACTTTACTTTCTGAATACCTCCCAACATTTGCAGAGAGGAGATTGGGTCAGTGAACGGATAAGACGTAAGAGTCATGGAGGGGGCATGCACTTTCTCTGTGGTTCCTTCCCAGGGATGCACTGAAATAAATATTATAAGGGTCCCATGTAACCATTATTTAACAAATTTGGGGTTCTCTCTCCCGGTTTCTTGGCCCCATCATAATGTAGCTTGTGATGTGGAAACCTAAAATGGTTTCAGAAATAGAAAAAAACAGCAATAGTTTAACCAAACATTTTGACCTCACACGCCCCTTAAATACACATCAGGTCGCTTTGAAAGTCCCTAAAATGCTTGTCTGCCTCCCATGTACACATTGGAAGGCTCCTTTCATGGAGCTAGCATAATAGATGTGCTCTAGTGTGTAAATGCAATCACTGAAACGCAGTGGCAGTGCTGTAAGTTACGCACACACAGACACAGTATGTAGCAGCGCACTGCATTACATACAACAGTATAAGTATACAGCTGTGACCAGGGCCAGAGCTAGGGTATTCGGCGCCCACCTGCAAACTATAAATTTGCGCCCCTCTCTCCCACACGTAATAAAGGGGTGTGGTCTCACACGGAAGGGGCGTGACCACACAATACTAAATCCAATTCAAATTACACCACACAATAGCACAATCTTATTCACATTACACCACACGTAATGCCCATTTCATATCGCCCACAATGCCCACAGTAGTAGTTTCCCTTACACATAATGCCCACAGTAGTAGTGCCACACATAAGGCCCACAGTAGTAGTACCCCTTACACTTAACATCGACAGTAGTAGTGCCACACATAATGCTCACAATAGTAGTGCCACACAATGCCCACAGTAGCAGTGCCACACATAATGTCCACAATAGTAGTACCCCTTACACAATGCCGACAGTAGTAGTGCCACACATAATGCTCACAATAATAGTGCCACACATAATGCCCAAGTAGTAGTACCCCTTACACTTACCGCTGACAGTAGTAGTGTCACACATAATGCCCACAATAGTAGTGCCACACATAATACCCACAGTAGTAGTGCCCCTTACAAATAGCGCCCACAGCAGTGCCACACATAATGCCCACAGTAGTAGTATGCCTGACAATTAATGCCCACAGTGGTAATGCCACACTTAACACCCACAGTAGTAGCGCAACACTTAATGCCCACAGAAGTGGTGCCCCTTATACATACAGATGTAGCTACGCTCATTGTTGCCACGATGCGCAGCGGTGGCGAGGCTAGTGTGCCTGTGACTTGTGTGCGCATGCATGCATATGCGCACACATTAAAGCCTATGGAGCAAATGCCTACTGTGGCCAGTTGCAGTGCAGCACGTTCCCATCATGCCGCGATGCGTGCGCTCGCATCTCTGCAATGATGAGCGTGGCTACATCTGTATATCCACAGAGGGGAGAGAGAGAGGGCTTGAACAAGCCAGGGGGGGTCAGCAAGAAAGCAGCTACCTCCAATGGAGCAGTCCACAAGATGGCAGGGAGGAACAGCCAGGACCAGCAGTAAGGGCAACTCCCAGCAGGACAGGACCACCAAAGAAGAGGCGCGGACCGAGGGCTGCAGAAGCCACCACTCCCGCGCCCTCCCTTGGATAGGCAGCGGGATTCAGCACCAAGCCACAGCCGTAAGAAGCAGTCACTCTCCAAAGCACCAGGGATCCCAAGGGGACAACGGCAGGGGAAATCCTTAGCGCAAGGAGGCACACAGAGAGCCGCTGATAGGCCATGTCGGAGGGACCACCAGACGAAAGCTGCGCTTCCCGCTGCCGGTGCCGCTGCCTGTCATACAGGGGCAGATGTATTAACCTGGAGTAGGCATAAGGAAGTGATAAACCAGTGATATGTGCAAGGTGATAAAGGCACCAGCCAATCAGATCCTAACTGTAAATTTACATATTGGAGCTGATTGGCTGGTGTGTTTATCACCTTGCACATATCACTGGTTTATCACTTCCTTATGCCGTCTCCAGGTTAATACATCTGCCCCACTGTGACAGGTGCAGCAACAGCAGGGTAGCAGTGCGGGGAGAGCGCCTCCTCTGCCCGGCGCCTCCCTGCATTGCATACCCTTGCTGAGCGGGTTACGCCAGCACTGGCTGTGACATTAACAGTTTGGTAGCCCAGTATCAGAGGTGGATCTAGACTTTTTCTTTTAGGAATAGGGGTTGGGGTTAAAGAATTAACCGTGACCCCCTCTCTACTCATGACTCATCCTATTTCAATATATTATGCTAAAATACACAGTTCTACAGGTAGGATTCCACAGACTCCATCAGCCCAAACACACTGTAGTGGAGACCAGGGCAAACATTCATAAAAATGGCACACCACTAGTAAATTATGTAATTTTGTGTCTGTGATATATATATATATATATATATATATATATATATATTTATTTATTTATTTCTTTTTTTTTTTTTTTACCAAGGATTGATATGAATGAGCCACTATTCTCTTAAAAAATGTTGCATAGCATGGTAGGATTATGAAAGCAAACAATAATAATAATGATCTTATTCATTCAAAGGGCTGCAGAGCCTTGTTATAGACAACTTGCTGTATATAACTTTGGCACAGGGGTCTTTGCAATACATGAATGTAAAGATTCCAACTGGCACATCACTAAGTAATATGTGGCAGCAGTCTATGCACTGCTGTGGGGGAAGGGAGCAGAGGCTGTAGTGCTGCGGGGCGGAAAAGTGATCAAGGCCACACTGGGGGGGTAAGCCAAAAAGGTGTGTTAGGGGTGATTAATCACCTTCATCTGCCTCTGACCGCTGCGGCATCAGGGTGATGATGTGGCACCCAATTTCCTATGCAGAACAGCAGTCAATGGGTCATACCCCAAACTTCCTGGCTTATTAGGACAATAATTGTGTTCTACCAAAATTAGGGTGGTTGGGAGTTGTGATTTCTATATATATCTGTGTACTGTATGTGTGCTTTCACTGTGGAGATGGTTCATGTATGTGTCCCATGGAAACTAGCGACTCAGACATTTACTGCAATACTGTGGTGTAGAATCTGTCATTTTTCTGCGCCAGGCTTTAGCTGCATGAAGAATCCCTCCAGATATGCACAGTGTCTGTCCCTTGACGTTCATTAATATACCTAATACTGCAAAATAATATCTTGTTTTTTCATTTATGTATAGAATTGGGCACATTACTACAGATGCAGGGGCGGATCCAGAACAAAATGACAGGGGGGGCACCATGACAGAGGAAATGAGGGGGAGGTACTTTAGAGCGCACATAAGACGCACGTGCTCCAGAAAAGTGGGTTTGGCCTTGCAACAATAGGTGTGGCTTCAAAGAGAATGCCATATCCATGAGGCAGTGGGTGACGCCACAGAATGTGACATGGGGAGATTGTTTGTGACATAGTGGATAACGGGGAGAGATAGTGGGTGACAGGGAGAGGCAGACAGGAGGGAGAAGTGATGGGGAGAAATAGTGGGAGACAGAAAGGCAGTGGGTGACAGGGAGAATGTGACGGGGAGAGGCAGTGGGTGATGTCAGGTAGAGAGTAAAAGGCAATGGGTGACAGGAGAGAAAAGTGATGGGGAGAGATAGTTGGAGACAGAAAGGCAGTGGGTGACAGGCAGTGGGATCTATATATGGGACACTGGTCTAGATGGGAATGGGGCAGAGAGATGGTGGTGGGATGGGGAAACACTAGGCTGTAGAAGGGGGTACACTGGGCTGAATGAGGGGATGTTCCTGGCTGAGGGGCTGGGAGAGGGGAAACATTGGGCAGGCAGGGTGGTAGATACTGGGATAAGGGAGTTAGTGAGATGGTGGGGGACACTGGGCTGGATTGGGGGGGCCAGGGCACTATTAATGGGATGGCACATGGCAGGATGGGAAGGGGGCAGTGAAAGGGGTAAAACTGGGCTGGTGAGGAGGGATCAGTATGTCTAGAGTCACTGGGGGGTTCTAGATGGGAGAGCAGTGAGATGGGAACAGTGGGCTGGTTGGGGAGGGAAGGGCTGGCAGGATGGGAGATACTGGTGCTGGGGGCAGTAATGGTGGGGGCACCAGACTGGAGAAGGGGGCAGACACTGAGAGAACACTGGCCTGCTGCTGTTTCTATCTGGCCCTGTACATGCGAGTGCAGCACCGCACACTCACTCAGTAGCGCTTCCCGTGTCCCTGCACCCTACCTGCTTCCTCGGTCCCCAGCTCAGCTCAATCACCCCTGCACTGCCAACTCAGGTGCAGGGATCTGTCTCCTGGTGGCGGGTCCGGCTGGCTCCATCAGGCGGCAGCTTGCTCCGTCTAACAGGCGGCGGCATTGACAGCTTTCACTCCCCCGCAATCAGCGTTCCGCGGAGCCCCTCCTCCCCAGTTTACTAGTGCAGCCAGGGAGAGGGTGACACAAAGTCCGGATTTAGCCCAGCCCGCGAATCAGAATGCAGGAGGCGGAGCTGGGCTGTTCGTTCCTAGGTAAGCTGCTACAGGAAGGAGGGACTGACAGCCGGCGGCCTCATTGGCAGTGCAGCATTAAAAAAAAAAAACGTCCTAAATGACAGGGGGGGCACGTGCCTTGGTGCCCCCCCCCTGAATCCGCGTATGTACAGATGTGCTGTGTTTTGCGTATTATGCCTTGATCCACTGACTTTTTAGCCTGCTCTGCACATAATAAATAAATAATATTAATCCTTAATTTAATTTTATTAAGATAGCAATATTATTTATACATTAAACAGTGACGTAGCCACATGATATATTTTCTCTTACATCCTAGAGGATGCTGGGGACACCAAAAGAACCATGGGGTATAGACGGGATCCGCAGGAGACATGGGCACTTTAAGACTTTGAAAATGGGTGTGCACTGGCTCCTCCCTCTATGCCCCTCCTCCAGACTCCAGTTCAGAATTGTGACCAGTGAGACTGGACGCACTACAGGGGAGCTCCACTGAGTTTCTCTGAAAATACTTTTTGTTAGGTTTTTTATTTTCAGGGGAGAGAAGTATGACCCACTTCTAGTGAGTTCAAGGGCTCTGCTTCTGGCTACAGGACACCATTAGCTCCTGAGGGTTTGATCGCTGGGTACGCTCAGATGCTCGTTCCCACAGCCGGCCGTCACCCCCCTTACAGAGCAAGAAGTCAGAAGACTGGTGAGTAGAAGAAGAAAGAAGACTTCAGTGACGGCATTTCCCTGAGGTACCGCGCAGCGTGCGGACGCTGCACGCCAAGCTCCCGCTCACACATACAGCACTACTGGGTGCAGGGCGTGGGGGGGCGCCCTGGGCAGCTAAAAATCCTCAGTTTTGCCTGGCAAGAGGGGACATAAGTGCCGAGGCACTGTCCTAACCCCCGCCAGTATATTCATATATTTCTGATGGTGGGACGGAAGCGAGCCATTAAGGGGGCGGAGCTTCATCCCCACAGCTCACTCTGTGCCATTTCCTCTCCGCTGGCTGCAGAGACGCTTGTCCTTCCTCACACTGCTGAACAAGTATCAGGGTGCAAAACGGGGGGGGGGGGAGGGGCAGGTTATTGGTGCAATATATGATAATATATGAGCGCTACAGGTCAGAAGCTTTTAGTAATCACTTCAGACCCTTCGATTTGGCGCTGGGGTCTGAGCTGGCAAATTCCCTCTGTCTCTCTGACAGGTTTCCTGTAGGTCTGTCCCCTATAAGCCCAGTGTGTCTGTGGGTGATTATTACACCTCACCCTCACATACAAGGCCATCTCTAATTCCACCGCTCCCTACATCTCCAACCTCCTCTCCCTTTATACTCCCTCCCGCCCACTACGGTCGGCTGATGACCGTCGCCTCTCCTCTGCCTTGGTCACTGCTTCCCATGCACGAGTTCAGGATTTTGCCCGTGCTGCACCCCTTCAGTGGAATGCGCTCCCCCACTCCATTAGACTCTCCCCGACCTTGCAAAGCTTCAAACGGGCACTGAAAACCCACCTATTTATCAAAGCGTACCCCTCCAATGCATAACCTAGTCCTTAGGCTGCTCCTCCATCCCCCTGCCCCATGCCTTGGACATCTCTGCTTTGCTCGCATACCACCATCAGGCTTCTACCTGCTTGCTTGCACCTCATGTCATCTGTCTGTTGCCCCTCCCCACTAGATTGTTAGCTCTTCAGAGCAGGGCCCTCTTTCCTCTTGTCTAAGCCCTCTTCTTGACACATTTCACTCAGCGACCATCTTTACCTGCTTTTTCTCCTGCTGGTAAATGGCCCCTCTCTATCTATGGCCGCCAGCCCCAAGTAGTACAATGATTACTCCTTCGCTACTTACATCTAAGCTGTATTATGCTTTGAGAATTGTGGTGCTCTTTGTTACCTGCACTCCATTTTTGTTATTTATTTACTGTTATACTAAGTTTTGTCTCCCTGTACTGTCCTTTGTACGGCGCTGCGAAACACTTGTGGCGCCCTATAAATAAAATGTAATAATAATTACACGTGTGTCGGCATGTCTGAGGCTGAGTGCTCTTCACAGGAGGAGGCTGTATTAGAGACGCAAAAGGCGGGGGGGGGGTGTCATGTCGGCATCGCTGACTCCTGATTGGGTAAATGTGTTGAATACGTTGAATGCTAATGTAGCTCGTATTAGTAAAAGATTGGACAAGTCTGAATCTCAGACCCAGGCATGGAAGAAATCTGTGGAAGATATGTTATTACAAGTTCAGACCCCCTCGGGGTCACAGAAGCGTACGTTTACCCAGTTGGCTGACACTGATACCGACACGGACACTGATTCCAGTGTCGACTATAGTGATTCCAGATTAGATCCGAAATTGGCAAAGAGCATTCAGTACATGATTGTGGCTATTAAAGAGGTATTGCATATCACTGAGGACCCTGCTGTTCCAGATAAGAGGGTCTGTATATATAAGGAAAAGAAACCTGAGATAACGTTTCCTCCCTCTCATGAACTGAATACTTTATTTGATAAAGTCTGGGAGAGTCCTGACAAAAAATTTCAGATTCCCAAAAGGATTCCGGTGGCTTATCCGTTTCCCTCTGAGGATAGGGAAAAGTGGGAGTCACCCCCCATTGTGGACAAGGACCTATCGAGGTTGCCTAAAAAGGTGGCTCTTCCGTTACCTGGCACGGCAGCCCTTGAAGACCCTGCAGATCGTAAGCAGGAGGCTACGTTAAAATCCATTTATACGACCACAGGTACACTACTCAGACTGGTCATTGCCTCTGCGTGGGTGAGTAGTGCTATTGAAAGGTGGGCAGATATCTTGTCATCTGATAGGGATAGCATCCTCTTGACGCTGGGTTATATCAAGGACGCTGCGGCTTACCTAAAGGAGGCTGCGAGGGATATTGGCCTGTTGGGATCAAAGGCCAATGCCATGGCGGTCTCGGCCAGACGAGCATTGTGGATTCATCAGTGGAATGCGGATGCTGACTCTAAGAAAAACATGGAATCTCTGCCGTACAAAGGTGGTGTCTTGTTTGGTGACGGCCTCGCTGATTTGGTATCTACGGCTACCGCGGGTAAGTCATCATTTTTGCCTTATGTGCCTTCGCAACAAAAGAAGACACACCACTATCAAATGCAGTCCTTTCGGCCCAATAAATACAAGAAAGGGCGAGGTTCTTCCTTCCTTAGTACTAAAGGAAAGGGAAACGGTAAAAGATCACTAACCGTGGCGGGTTCCCAGGAGCAGAAGTCCTCCCCGACGTCTGCCAAATCCAGCGCATGACGCTGGGGCTCCGCTGCAGGAGTCCGCACCAGTGGGGGCACGTCTCAAACTCTTCAGTCAGTTATGGGTTAGTTCGGACCTGGACCCATGGGCTTTACAAGTAATATCCCAAGGGTACAAACTGGAGTTTCAAGACGTCCCCCCTCGCCGATTTTTCAAATCGGCCTTGCCAGTTTCTCTCCCCGACAGGGAGGAAATTTGCGACGCAATACAAAAGTTATGTCAAAATCAGGTCATCGTCAAGGTTCCCCAGTCACAACAGGGAGAAGGCTTTTATTCAAGCCTATTTGTGGTCCCGAAGCTGGATGGCTCGGTCAGACCAATCCTAAACCTGAAATCCCTCAATTTCTACCTAAAAAAAAATTCAAATTCAAGATGGAGTCTCTCCGAGCAGTGATCTCCAGTCTGGAGGAAGGGGATTTTATGGTGTCGGTGGACATAAAGGATGCCTACTTACATGTTCCCATTTATCCTCCACATCAGGCTTACCTGAGGTTTGCAATTCAGGATTGTCATTACCAATTTCAGACGTTGCCGTTTTGTCTGTCCACTGCTCCGAGTGTTTTCACCAAAGTTATGGCGGAAATGATGGTTCTACTTCGCAAGCAAGGAGTCACAATTATTCCGTACTTGGACGATCTCCTGATAAAGTCGAGATCCAGGGACCAGTTGGTAAAAACGTTGCGCTGGCCCTGTCAGTTCTTCAACAACACGGTTGGCTCCTGAACTTGCCAAAATCACAGTTGATTCCGGCGACGAGGTTGTCATTTTTAGGGATGATACTGGACACGGAACTACAGAGAGTTTTTCTTCCGGTGGAAAAGGCTCAGGAACTTCAGAGCCTGGTCAAACACATTCTGAAACCACCAAGAGTGTCAATCCATCAGTGCACTCGGTTGCTGGGGAGGTGGTGGCGACCTACGAGACCATTCAGTTTGGCAGATTCCATGCCAGAGTGTTTCAGTGGGACCTGTTGGACAAGTGGTCCGGATCCCACCTGCACATGCACCGAAAGATAACCCTATCGTCCAAAACCAGAATATCGCTCCTGTGGTGGCTACACAGCTCTCATCTCCTGGAAGGGCGCAGGTTCGGGATCCAGGACTGGGTCCTAGTAACCACGGATGCAAGTCTCCGAGGATGGGGGCAGTCACGCAAGGGGAAAACTTCCAAGGAAGATGGTCAAGCCAGGAAACTTGTCTCCACATAAACGTGCTGAAGTTAAGGGCCATTTACAATGGCCTTGTGCAGGCGGAACATCTTCTTCACAATCTGCCTGTGCTGATCCAATCAGACAATGTGACAGTAGTAGCATACATAAACCGCCAGGGCGGAACAAAAAGCAGAGCGGCAACGGCAGAAGTCACAAAGGTTCTCCGCTGGGCGGAAAAGCATACCAGCGCGCTGGCAGCAGTCTTCATTCCGGGAGTGGACAACTGGGAAGCAGACTTCCTCAGCAGACACGATCTCCATACGGGAGAATGGAGCCTCCATCAAGAGGTCTTCACAGAAGTGACAAGTCATTGGGGAATTCCGCACATAGACATGATGGCGTCGCGCCTCAACAAGAAGCTTCAGAGATATTGTTCCAGGTCCAGGGACCCTCAAGCAATAGCAGTGGATGCACTGGTGACACCATGGGTGTTTCCGTCTGTGTATGTCTTCCCTCCACTTCCTCTCATTCCAAAGGTTCTTAAGATCATAAGAAGGACAAAGGTTCAAGCAATCCTCATTGTCCCAGACTGTCCAAAGAGGGCTTGGTATCCAGATCTTCAGGAATTACTCATAGGAGATCCCTGGCCTCTTCCTCTACGCGAGGACCTGTTACAGCAGGGGCCGTGCGTATATCAAGACTTACCGCGGCTATGTTTGACGGCATGGCGGTTGAACGCCAGATCCTAGCCAGAAAGGGTATTCCCAGTGAAGTCATTCCCACGCTTCTTCAGGCCAGGAAAGGGGTAACGTCTAAACATTACCACCGCATTTGGAGGAAATATGTGTCTTGGTGTGAATCCAAGAAGGCTCCTGCGGAAGAGTTTCAGCTAGGACGTTTCCTCCATTTTCTACAAGCAGGTGTGGAGGCGGGCCTAAAGTTGGGCTCAATTAAGGTTCAGATTTCAGACTTATCAAAAACAATTGTCCTCCCTTCCAGAAGTTCAAACATTCGGGAAGGGTGTGTTGCACATCCAACCTCCAGTTGTGCCCCCTGTGGCACCATGGGATCTTAACGTGGTGTTGCAGTCCCTTCAATCGCATTGGTTTGAGCCTTTACAGACGGTGGAGTTGAAGTTTCTCACTTGGAAAGTGGTCATCCTGTTGGCCTTGGCGTCCGCAAGGCGGGTGTCTGAGTTAGCGGCCTTGTCTCACAAGAGCCCTTATTTGATCTTTGATGAAGATAGAGCAGAGTTGAGGACTCAGCAGCATTTTCTGCCGAAGGTGGTTTCATCTTTCCACATGAACCAACCTATTGTCGTGCTAGTGGCTACTGACGCTTTCGTTGAGTCAAAATCTTTGTATGTGGTCAGAGCTCTGAAAATCTATGTCGCCAGAACGGCTCGGGTTAGGAAAACCGAAGCTCTGTTTGTCCTGTATGCTCCCAACAAGACCATTGCAGACCATTGCACGCTGGATCTGTAATACGATTCAGCATGCTCATTCCACGGCTGGATTGCCGTTACCGAAATCGGTGAAGGTCCATTCTAGAAAGGTGGGCTCGTCCTGGGCGGCTGCCCGAGGGGTCTCGGCATTGCAACTACTTGGTCGGGTTCGAATACTTTTGCGAAGTTTTACAAGTTTGATACCCTGGCCGATGAAGACATCAAGTTTGGTCAATCGGTGCTGCAGAGTCATCCGTACTCTCCCGCCCGTTCTAGAGCTTTGGTATAACCCCATGGTTCTTTTGGTGTCCCCAGCATCTTCTAGGACGTATGAGAAAATAGGATTTTAATACCTACCTGTAAATCCTTTTCTCTTAGTCCATAGAGGATGCTGGGCGCCCGTCCCAGTGCGTACTGTATCTGCAGTTATTAGTTCTGGTTGCACACATGTTGTGTTATGTTAATAGTCAGCCTGTTGCGGAAGTTGGTTCATGCCATTGGCTTGAGTTCTGTTGAATGCCACGTTGTGCGGCGTGCTTGAGGTGTGTGCTGGTACGAATATCACCTTAGTTTAACAATAAATCCTTTCCTCAAAATATGTCCGTCTCCCTGGGCACAGTTCCTATAACTGGGGTCTGGAGGAGGGGCAAAGAGGGAGGAGCCAGTGCACACCCATTTTCAAAGTCTTAAAGTGCCCATGTCTCCTGCGGATCCCGTCTATACCCCATGGTTCTTTTGGTGTCCCCAGCATCCTCTACGGGCTAAGAGAAAAGGATTTACCGGTAGGTATTAAAATCCTATTATTACAATTATGTTGCCCACAAAAGAGAATTGTTATAGTGGTTTTGAGGATGACTGTACAAACCACTGAATAGTTAATCCAGTGGTTTGGAGGTCAAAACTACGAGTGTTGTACCAACAGCAAAGATGCCACTTAGTGAATTGAGCCAAGGAGTACTGAAGTGAAACCATGGAGGGTCAAGGGTTGATCAGGTTTTGCACTAAAACCTGGTGGTATGAAAATCTGTCAGACAGTAAAAGGTAACACATATACATTTTATCTCTTTGGTGGAGATGTATCATACTTTGGAGAGAGAGAAAATGGATAGAGATAAGGTACCAGCCAGTCAGCTCCAAGCTGCCATGTTACAGGCTGGGTTTGAAAATTAAAGGAGCTGATTGGTTGGTACTTTATCTCTCTCCAAGGTTTGATACATCTTCCCCTTTAAGAGATCTACATCTAAAAACCAGCAAAAAAAGGACACATTTAGGGGATGTATCAAGCCTTGGAGAGAGATAAAGTGGAGATATTGCCCAAAACAACCATTTAGCTTCCAACACTCTCGGAGGTTTTGAAATGAAAGTTATAGGCTGATTGGTTGTTTTAGGCAACTATTCCAGTTTCTCTCTCTCCAAGGCTTGGTACGTCCTCTAAATGTGCCCTTTTTTGCTGTTTTGTAGATGTAGAATGTAGTTAGATTTGGCATATCAGATGGTTTGGAATTAGCACAAGATGTTCACTTCTATAGACTAGACAGTATAGCCAGCCTGATTTTTCATCTACAGTGTAACATTTATTGTCTTTGCTTCTCACCTGGAACATCTGAGGAAGGACTGAGAAGCACAAAGGCATCAGAGAGACCAGCTTTGACAGGATGCTTTTCTGGACTGATGTCCTTCACTGGAAGGGGAATCTGTACAAAAGGCATACATTGGGGGTCATTCCGAGTTGTTCGCTCGTTGCCGATTTTCGCTATACTGCGATTAGTCACTTACTGCGCATGCGCAAGGTTCGCAGAACGCATGCGCTTAGTTATTTTGCACAAAAGTTAGGTATTTTACTCACGGCATAACAAAGCTTTTTCATCGTTCTGGTGATCGTAGTGTGATTGACAGGAAGTGGGTGTTTCTGGGCGGAAACTGGCCGTTTTCTGGGAGTGTGCGAAAAAACGCTGGCGTTTCTGTGAAAAACGCGGGAGTGTCTGAAGAAACGGGGGAGTGTCTGGGCGAACGCTGGGTGTGTTTGTGACGTCAAACCAGGAACGAAACTGACTGAACTGATCGCAATGTAGGAGTAAGTCTGGAGCTACTCAGAAACTGCTTTGAAATTTCTATTCGCAATTCTGCTAATCTTTCGTTCGCAATTCTGCTGTGCTAAGATACACTCCCAGAGGGCGGCGGCTTAGTGTGTGCAATGCTGCTAAAAGCAGCTAGCGAGCGAACAACTCGGAATGAGGGCCATTGCAATTAAGTCTGCCCATCAGCATAGTAGTGCTGTAATGGTGAGCATGTAGGATGTGTGCTTTTCACTGCAAGTGCTGGATTGTTTGCATGAACTATGTAAGATTCACGTATCTATGATCCTACACTAGAATGATTGACAAATTTGTATGTTCTCTGTAGGGAATTCAGCTCAAAGTGAATAGCTCATCACAAGTTTTCCCTTACACCCCAAAAGGTGCGAATGTCGACAATACCGTAAATGGGCAATAGATTTTGACAAAGCAGTGTCTTGGCCATTGAAACTCATTTTTCTCCTCTTAAGACCTGCATCCCATATGTACTTTTGGTATGTTGATTCCTCTCTAAGTTAATTTTATTAAAGCAAGTAAGCCTGCCAGAGCTTCTACAATGCCTCTGTCTTTTGTAGCTGTTGGAGCTTGGAAAACAAGAAACTGGTATTTATATCCTCGTGCAGATATAATTTTGTTGTATATTGTTAAACATAAAAAAAAAACCTATATGTAGGACGACAGGAGCAGAGAAGGATTATGAATTGTAGGATCCAACCGTAAAACAGTACATGGCAGAAATGATAAATTACACTAAAAAAGGAATTACAGTTCATTTTATTTCAGTTTACAATATACTGTTTTTGTGCTTAGTAATAAAAAGTTGTTTTTTTCCCCACAGTGGCATAAATTCATACCTTTCTGTTTAATGTCTAAATTTGCTTGGGTGATAAATCTCCCTTGGAAACTGAACAACAGTGGAGCCTCTAAATTCTGGTGTACAACATATCCTGATACGAGGGGGCAGAGACGAAGCATGGCGCCAGTGACTGAGCACCAAGTGAGTAATGTACAGCACACAGCACAAGCCTCTTATTTCATTGTACCAGGGAAGGTAAAAGGAATTTACAGCATTATGGTTCTAGCATTAAACTTGATCATATGCCCTTGTTGCTGTGGACTTACAATGTTTGTCAATACATTTATGTATTTTAATACTTTTGGAAAGGATGCAAGCAGAGATAAACATAAATGTCCTTCCAAATAAAGTGAAATCACATACAAGAGCAGCGTAGTCCAGTGGCTCTCATTTTATTTTTGTCACTTTACTCCCATTAGGCTCTGTTAGAGGTGTCCCATACACAAGATATGCTGTTGCATTAACCATAAAGTGAGAATTAGTGAATTCTTACCTCTTTGTACCCAAATACAATACGTCCATCTTTGTATAGTGCAGCCTGAAAAGTGAAGCCTCCAGCATCTTCTTTTTCATGGAGGTGGACCTTGTCCCATTGAACCACAAAAGATGTGCCTGCGCAAGAGACAACACTGAAAATGTTTTTTTACGTGTGCAGGTAGAAGAGATTATGCCAGCATATCTACTTTTTGTTTAGCAATATTTTTAGAAATCTTTACATGTTTATGTACAACTTTGCAGTGTCACAGAGCTGGATTCATGGGTTCAATTCCAGTGGGTGGAGTTTGTGTTCCCGTGGTTTCTTGAGTTTACTCCCACATACTAGTAGGTTAATTGTCTTCTGATAAACATGCACCCTAGTGATTGTGCGGTGGAGAATTAAGACAAATATGAATGATTACATAAACAGCAACTGAGTACACCAAAGACGGCTGCTCCAACCACTGACGCAAGAATCACAACACCACTTGGAATCCTGGCACCGGAATACCGAAAGACGACATCCAGAAGGTAAGTATCGGGTCACTGTTTGGGTTAGGGGGTTTGACTGTCAACCTTATGACCCTGTCAGATTTTTGACTGTCGACCATATGGTGTTGACCTATAGGGGGAGATTCAATTGCCTGAAAAGTCAGTTGGGTGTCTGTTTTTTCCTATCTAATAGACAGGAAAAATTAGACGCCCAACCGACTTTTCAAACATTTGAATTCCCGCCATTGACTGTCAATTTTTTAAATGTCTATCAACCGCCTCCCATAAATTAACAGGGGTAGTTTAATAGAGGAGAGGGACGGTGTACAGGCTTCGTGTGGACCCTCTAGTCTCTGGCAGCACAGTAGACTCTTGCTTTGTGCAAGTGTGGACTGCATATGCACATGTCTCCGGAACATGACACTATGGCCCTCATTCCGAGTTGTTCGCTCGCTAGCTGCTTTTGGCAGCATTGCAAACACTGCCGCCGCCCTCTGGGAGTGTATCTTAGCTTAGCAGAATAGCGTACGAAAGATTAGCAGAATTGCTACTAAAAATTTTCATGCAGTTTCTGAGTAGCTACAGACCTACTCCTAGATTGGGATCACCTCCGTTTAGTCACAAACACGCGCTGCGTTCGGCCAGCCACTCCCCCGTTTCTCCAGCCACTCCTGCGTTTTTCCCTCGCACGCCTGCGTTTTTTAGCACACTCCCGGAAAACGCTCAGTTACCTCCCAGAAACGCCCCTTTCCTGTCAATCACTCACCGATCAGCAGTGCGACTGAAAAGCGCCACACGAACACCAGCAAATCTACTAAGTTTTGTGTTAAATAACTTAGCTCATGCACGCTGCGTACCATGCGCATGCGCATTTTCCGCCTAATCGCTGCGTTCCGAAAAACGGCAATGAGCGAACAACTCGGAATGACCACTTATGTGCAAATCTCCAGGAATATGTCCGCCACTCCATTTTCTCTGTGATTTCTGTCTGCAGCACCAGCCGATACTGGACTCTGGAGAGGTAAGTATAAATATTTAGGGTGTGCGGTGTGGGCCCCCTTAACCCAGGGACTCGTGTGCACCGCACATCCTGCACCCATTTTAGATATGTTAATGTAAATAAAGTATAATATGAAAAAACAAGTGTGGGGTTTTGTACTTCAAAATACACCAGATTCAAGAGGTATTACAGACAGTTGACCTTATAATTTTTAATGTACAGGCTGAGTATCCCTTATCCAAAATTGAAAATCCCACATTATTGGGTCCCCTACTGAGATAATGACATCTATATTATATATTATGTGTGTATATATAGATAGATAGATAGATAGATAGATAGATAGATAGATAGATAGATAGATTATATAGATATATAATATGATATACATTGTCCAAAAAGTAGGCACTCTCCAGGCTTATACAAGCTTCAACAAGGGATTTTATTTGGTACTCACAACATAGAAATGCAAGGTGTAATCACTTGCATGGCAATAAGGTAGCAGCAGCGACGTTTCGGTCCATCCGGACCATTTTCAAGCTTTACAGCAAAGTATGCCCATTTAGAATCCACAACAGCAGAGTTATTCACAGCGGAAGATGATATGAATATGATATACATATATATGTGTCGTAATCTCAGAAGGGGAACCAAAAATGTGTGATTTTAATTTTGGATAAGGGATACTCAACCTGTATTATACAAAAATTACAATCTAATACAAAAAGACATACAGAGTTACTTACTATTTATGTCTATTAATTCTTTGTAGTGTTTTAGACATAAAGGGATAAGAAACCCTGTAACAAAGCATGCTGATTTACCATTGTCTCTGTAGCTAATAGTGGATTCCGTGGAATAACTCGGGTTGAAATTTGCCATAAGGGGTGCCACATACTGTGTTGCGGTCAACATGCGATGAAGGACATCTCCCATAAACATAAAACCTGAAAGAAACACAAATGTTATATTATAGAGAATAATACATCTCTCTGTATTAAAAAAACATCATTTTCTAAAGAAAGTAGGTGACAAAACTCTGCTATGTAAACTCTCTCACCTCCAGTTGCTATTGTGATGTGCCTGACTGGGTGTCCATAGAAGGGAAAGTCAAACGAAAGAACCACTCTCTGTGAACAAGTGAAACACAAGGAGATAAGTTTTATAAACACATTGGGGGAGATTCAAATGTTTGAAAAGTCAGTTGGGAGTCTGTTTTTTCCTATCTAATAGACAGTAAAAAACAGACTTCCAACTGACTTTTTAAACATTTGAATCTCCCCCATGGAATAACATGTAAGTATAGTAGACTACTCAATAGTGTATAAGGTGAGGCAGGTCATATTAATCAAAATACTCTTTTGTTGTCAAAAATGTAAAGATTGAGAGCATAACAAATTGGCTCATAATTTATGATAAACATGAACCTTTGTAGTCATTGTAGATAGAGAACTAAGTGAATGTTACTACCGTTAATACAGCAAGGTGTGTATTGTTGGGTTTTCATATTATTTTTTTTTCCATTCAATTGGATGAGGGGTTTGGGGGGGGGGGTTTCAGGGGGCTCCAATTTTTTTTAAAATTATTTTGGAGTACCTTCAGAGCAGGTCCATATTTTTCTAAAAAGCTTTATTTCTCTAGCATCCATAAGGGATATTGGGGACAGATTAATACGATGGGGTATAGACGGGTCCAAAGGAGCCAGTGCACTTTAAATTTCTTCAACTGGGTGTGCTGGCTCCTCCCCTCTATGCCCCCTCTCATAGGCAGTTTGAAAAAAGTGCCCTCAGGAGAGGATGCACATTCTGCAAGCTCCAGAGTTTTTCTTCAATTTCATTTAAACTTTTACTTATTTCGGTATGCTGTTTGGGCAACAGCATACCTGCGCCGTGGGAGTTAGGGGGGAGACGGTCTACGGCCTCATGAGGTGCAGAGCCGCATCTCCGCTGCAGGACCACCGTCCTGAGGGGCTGTTTGTTCAGCGGGGCACTGCGCCTTAACTGTTGCAGCCACAGCTTGCCACACACCCCTAACAGAGCCTGAAGGTGATCGTCGTGGTGAGTATAAACCGGAGGCCCCGCTAGGGCCCCCCCTCCCCCGTTCATTGTGTGGCAGAAGCATGGGTGAGGCATACGGGGTCCCTCCTGGGGGGACCCGGGGATGCCCCTGTGTGAGACTGGCTGGAGGTGTGTTGTGCCAAGCATTTATGTTAGGCTACACAGCCTGTGGAGACATAGCCAGTATAAAACTTATTAGTAGCTCCGGCGCCATAGCGTGGGGCGGAGCTACATCAGAGCAGGCTCAGCGTCATTTTGGCGCCTTCCTCTGCATAAGCAGCAGCAGCCTCCTACAACTCCTCCAAATGGTCACAGGATCACTGGTACCGGGTGTAGAGGGGGAGAGCCGCTATTAGTTCCTCTGGGGAATTTTCAGTACAGCAGTATAACTATTATATATTACTACATAAAACGCTGACAGTCTCGCTGGGGCTGTACAGCGTTGGGTGCGCTGGTGTCCTCTTTTCTGTCTCCTCTCACTTGTATTGCAAGGCTTGTATTGCATTCAGTCTGTGTTGTATGTGTATTGTTTCTGTATTTCATTATGGTGAAACAGAAGTCATGCAATGTATGTAATGCCAGATTCTCCCCTATTTCATCGTGCTCTGTATCCTGTGAGCAGTGTAGTCAGTCATCACAAAATGCTGATAACAACATGGGGGAGAGTCCAGAGCCTTACTGGCTGGGGGATAAAAACTATGATGTTGAATATGTCATCTCAGCTCACTGCCAATGCCAATAAAACACAAGAATTGCATCAAGCAGTGGCTAACCTAACTGCCAAGGCTGATGCTTCTTATTCCCCGCTGTCTACTACAGGTGCACAAAAATGTGCTTTACCTGCAATTTTATCAGATTCTGATGATGATGTACAGGTGGATGGGGATAATGGGGAACCCATTAGTGGGGATTCCACCTCTACACACGGTATCAAACCCCTCATATTGGCCATACGGGCTGTGTTAATGCTACCCCTGGAGGACACTACTAATCAGCAGTCATTTTTCCTCCCACAAGACAAACTGACAGTCACTTTTCCTGATTCCAAGGAATTGGATGATTTATTTAAATTAGCCTGGAAAAATCCAGTTAAAAATATCAGGTGTCCCAAAGGTTTTTAAATACCTTTCCATTTGCCCCTGAAGGCAGGAAATTCTGGGAAGAATCTCCAGCAGTAGACGTCTCAGTCTCTCGCCTTTCTAAAAAGGCGGTGCTCCCTGCTCTGGGCTCTTTTATGGTAAAGGGGTATAGGAAAATTGAGACCACTCTGAAATCTATCTACACTGCTGCAGGTATAGCTCAAAGACCGGTTCATGCCATTCATACATGGGCTACTCCGTGTCAGGTCTGTAACTGTGTCTGTTCCCGGAGGAGGCACTAGTGGGTCAGTGGTGGTGCGGTGGAGGAAACGAGGAGGCTGCAGTAAGTTCCTGCGCATGTGCACAATGATGTTTTATTTAGCACACAAAAGTATACACGGCAACTGTGGCAAATAGTAATACAGATGATACTTTGCAGGGAAACTGGCAGAGGTATAAAACAGTCACAAGTACTGAGCTGGTCTGGAAACCACTCTGATAAGCAAACTGCGATAATCAGCCTGGAAGCTGATGACGAACATCGATGGCCGGGTTGGAAGCCGATGGCGACAGATTCAATATGCAATAGTAAGTAATGCAACTGATGGTAGTAATTACAGGCAACAAGTAACTCCGATAATCGGTCTGGAAACCGACAGCAATATATCCACACAGTAAATAGATATGCACAAAGTCCACAAAGCCAAGCAAGGCTATAGCAGGAGACAGATGGTAATTCACAAATTGGTTGTTTTAAGTGCTGGATGCAAAAGCACAGTGCGGAATGCAGATTAACAACACACAGGTGAGAATGGTGAGGCAGCACCTGGAGAGAGTCTCTTACTGCATGTGGAAGTGGACGCTAACTGGGGAAGAAGTTGTAACAGAGCTGGATGGCTGGAGCCTGTAGTTTCACGGAGACACTGGAGCAAAGAAGACATTGGAGACAGAAGACTGGAGACAGGAGATGCTGTACACTAGATGTGACGCGTTGTTCAAGGCGATGAGACTGTGCCGATGTTCTGGATTTATACCTCTTGGTCAACAGGCACTATAATCATGAGTGCAGACACAGTGCAGGATTGGGTGCCCATGCTGTACAGATGGTGGCATACAGTGGGTTACACGCAGGGTGGACTTCAGGGGTACACAGTGACAATGGGCACCGTGCTCCATGGACAGGGCATTCATGCAGCCGCAAACTGGGGCTGTGACCTCCGGAGGCCTGTACACCAGCGCACTGGTAAGTGAGATGCCACTGTACGCTGATTCCTGACACTCAGTTTCAAGAGGGTCTTTTGGGTGATATGACCTTGGTTACTACTGTAACTTTCCTAAAACACATTCAGGACACAGCAAGAGTCCTCTGTGACTCCCTTTAAAGAGATTGGCAATATAAATGCTAGAACCACTGCTATATATCAATCGACAGGGAGGGACAAAAAGCAGGGCCTGCATGCGAGAAGTGTCAAAAATACTTTTCTGGGAGGAAAGAAATGCTAGAGCGCTGTCCGCGATTTTCATTCCAGGAGTGGACAACTGGGAACCGGACTTCCTGAGTCACCACAACCTCCACCCGGGGGAGTGGGGATTACATCCTCAGGTGTTTCAACAGATTGTTAACATGTGGGGATACCCGCAGATCAACATGATGGCGTCTCGCCTCAACAATTGCTCGCTGAGTCATCAGAAATAGCAATGGCCTTACAATCAATGAGCCAGCGATTTCTTGACCGAGGTTACTGTAAGGGAAAAATTGACAATGCACTCGCTAAAATTGGACAACTCAAGAGAGATAAACTTCTTCGCAGGAAGGCTGTACCATTGTGTCATGAACTTGATAAATGTAACTTTTGCAGTATGTTCACCACAGCTTTTGACTTTATTTGTACAAAAATTCTTGAACACTTGCATTTGATCTCTAGCGATCCAGTGTTTGGCCACCTGTATTGGTAACTTCCTAGATTTGCATACAAATGATGACCCAACCTGAAGGTCCTTCTGGTGGTCACTGATTTTTCCAAGAGAAAGGTCAATAAAGCCACCAATTAGTTAACTACTAAGGCAGGAGTTTTTAAATGCACAGAATGCTGCAATTGCCAGTTTATCTTGCTTGGAAGCCATTTCATCAATCCATTGGGCAACAAGAAATATGGCATCAAACAAAGACTAGACTGCAATAGCAGGATTGTGATATATGTCCTAAAATGTCAATGTAACTTACTTTATGTAGGCAAAACCAGTAGAATGCTTAAGGAAAGTCAACATTGCTCTTCTATCAAAAAGAGTCTCAGAAATACCACTGAATTGAAAGATTTCACAAATCTGCCTGCAGCAAAACACTTTAAGGTAGCGCTCCACACTGTTAAACAACTAAAATGGTGCATCATTGATCAGATACCCCAACTCCAGAGAGAGAGGAGATCGAAACAAGACTATTTTACAAAGAGAACTACAGCGGATTCACAGAAATCTGGCCCCAGAAGGACTCAATGAGGAATTCAGACTGAGATGCTGTCTTTAATACTATAGATTTTACTTTTTTGGTCACTCCTTCCTGTCACGCATTCTATCACTTCCCTTTGTTGCAGACACCAACGCATGTTCTGTGACATTACCCTGTATTTGTCTTTTCCACAATAGGATGTGCTTTTCCTAATTGTTTGTTGATTATTGAACTGCTTCAAGACTTCATAATGCATTGTTCCTTTGACCTGCGTTGCTTGTTGGTCTTTAAGGGGGTCACCGCTGTTTGCCTTCCGTTACTGGACGTGTTCACTAGTACAAAAATTATTTTGACTCGCAATTGGACTATCATGTAGGATTTATAGTCTTTGGTATTCTTGATTGCCATATTCACATTGTTTTTTTAAGTTGACCATACATTGTTGCTGTCTGATACCATTGTGTGTGTATACTCACAGCCTTTAGCCATGTACCTTCCACACCTGCTGCACACATCATTGGAGTGATTACAATTTCATCGTTGTATGGACAGTTCACACTTTTACAACCAAACCACACTGGAAACGTCCGATCTTGTCTGATCTTGAAAACTAAGCAGTGCTGGGCCCATCTAGTACTGGGAATACTGGGTGCTGTACTTATGGTTACTCCTACTTGGTTGTATAGAGAAACAAAATTATGTGTGTGCTTTCTATTAGCTTTCAGGAACTACCTGCTTTTGGATTTACAACATCATTTATTTTCATACACTGCTGCACCAAGTATTCATACAATCATACCACACTAACAATGCTTCACGTTGTCCATCTGTGGTAGCTAAGCAGTAGTGGGCCTGGCCAGTACCTGGATGGGATACCTCCATGGAATACTAGGTACTGTATAATTCCATGGCCTACCGGTGTTGGTACACTTTTATCATCCTAACACATTGGTAGCACAATTAATCAGCACGTACACAGTTTGTTTGTTTATTTTTTACTTTCATTAATACATTATTTTTTACCAGTGCGTGTTGGCTAGAATCCACCGCCATGCATTGAATATGCCTGTTTGCAGCTGCTCTTACATTTGTATGGTTTCTATGGCAACTATGACTGGCTTTTGGTTCTGTTCATTATTAAGCATTATTTACACATTATGTCTTTCACTTGTCTTGTGTTCTCATTTTGCATGCTCAATCCTGCATTATAAACTGATTTGTATGATTATTTACTACAGTTATGCTGCTGTTGAACACACTGACATGCTGTGGTATGATGCAGTATGACACAGCGGCATGCACACACAATAAGGGCCGTTGCCAGGCAGGGGGTTGGCTTTGTTTACATTGACAAACCCGCCCACACAGCTGACAGACAGCAGCCTATTAGCATGTTGACAGCTCCGCCGTTCCCCTGACAGGGTGGGCTGCATTTAAGCCACTTTGGCGCCTTTATTGCCTATTTACCTGGCCTCTGTGCTGTGTGTAGTAAAGCTTCTGGAGAAAACCAGTGTGATCTGGTTGAAACAGCTGTCAGGCTGCAGCAGTCATACGGATGTACATGGATCTACTTTGTGGATTAAAACTTCCTTTTCTCCATAGACATGAGAGCTTGTCTTTTTTCCTTTTTCTTATGCTGGAAAAGTGAGTGTTCATATTTTGATCATCTCTGGACCCTGCACCACCACTACAATTTATTGCAGACTGATGTCTTGTTACCCCTGTGTATGTATATATATATCAATATACACATACATACAGTGGGAGACACCTTGCACGAGTAAGATGCTCTAAGAGGACTAGTGTACATATTTTTCTTTAAACTTTGCATCTTAATTATGTAGCAGATGCAGCAAAAACTGCACGCAGTGTGCCAGAGACTCTAGGCTGCAACTTTAAAGGGACAGGATTTTATTTACATACATACAAAGTTGCAGATGAAGCACCACAGAACTTGGCGTGAGTAAAAGATGCGGCTGTTCGCATCAAAGCTTTTCTTACACAGCTTCAGACTCAGGGACTCATTCAGCATCAGTTGCTTGCAAATGCAAATTATCGTGCAATGAGCGATTATCGGCACACAGCGCATGCGTATACAACCATACACAAGATAGTGCGCACATGCCAAGTCTGGTATTCATGAGTATACATAGGTATCTGCGAACACAGTAGCGATCGCATTTAGCAACAATAAAAAGGAGTGGTGGAGGCATGTCAGTGGGGTGGGTACGCAATTTCTGCGATGCAGGGCACGTAGTGGGTGCGTCGTGGGCATTACAATCGCAATATATGCAAAACATATTGCAGGAATTGCAAACGCATCTACAATATAGAGTGAGCAGCTAGAGAGCTACACTTTGCAGACTTGAAGTACTGATGGCAGCAGCAAAACTTCCGATGGTCAAGCTAATAATAGCAAAATCACAGGTAGCTGATGGTGTTAATAGTGATGCAGGGAATGCTGTTTAGTGTGCTGCATGCCTAATTAAATAAATTAGCTTTTTACTATTGACAAAATAACACATATCTTTAGGTAAGTATGTTGTTATGTGTATCCATTTAGCACAGTGTTGTGCATAACTTATTTACATGTATGTATTGTGTTTACACCATGACCCTTAATGTCTGCCTAACATTATTCTGTCTAGAAGCAAACCATCCCACACATTATTGCAATTTGTTTTTTGTAAGCAATATTATAACATAGCTCCATTATTAACATATAAATAATTTATAAATGAATATACATGGTTTTGTGCTGACATCAATGTATAAGAGATGTGTTTATTCTTGTAAATTTTGAGTGAATATACATAGTGTTGCATTTGTAGCTATGCGTGCAATGGGAGTGGGCTATATTTGTGATGGGGTTGTAGTATACGCAGATGCAATTGTGGGTTTGGCTAGAAGTCTTTGCAGATTAGCGATTGCAATCAGTGTGCGTTCATTCGCAATTGCAATCCGTGCTGAACCAGGCCCTCTGTCTCACACAGATGTACAAATGTCGCTCACCAAATAGATCAGTGTGACCTAGCAATGTAATTATTTTGCTACTATGCGTTTTAATTATGCAAACTAGATGCAAATTTGGAGCTAAAGAGATGCTCGGCGAGGCCTGCGTGCTGAGAGGGGCTATTTGTCACAACTGGAGCAACAGTAAGAATGATACATATGTATACATTCATACATACAAATATATGCATTTTGAAACCTCAGATTAATTTACTGTATAAGGCTCACAGGGTACTAGAAATAGAGATGGTTAACAACCCCTTTGTGTTGGATAGGCTATGAATGTCCGCATCCAAACTGGGTAGTTTGAGTTCAGACATATAGGGGGTCATTCCGAGTTGTTCGCTCGCAAGCTGCTTTTAGCAGCTTTGCACACGCTAAGCCGCCGCCTACTAGGAGTGAGTCTTAGCTTATCAAAATTGCGAACGAAAGATTTGCAATATTGCGAAAAGACTTCTCTGTGCAGTTTCTGAGTAGCTCGAGACTTACTCTGCCAGTGCAATCAGTTCAGTGCTTGTCGTTCCTGGTTTGACGTCACAAACACACCCAGCGTTCGCCCAGACACTCCTCCGTTTCTCCAGCCACTCCCGCGTTTTTCCCAGAAACGGTAGCGTTTTTTCACACACTCCCATAAAACGGCCAGTTTCCGCCCAGAAACACCCACTTCCTGTCAATCACATTACGATCACCAGAACGAAGAAAAAACCTCGTAATGCCGTGAGTAAAATTCCTAACTGCATAGCAAATTTACTTGGCGCAGTCGCACTGCGGACATTGCGCATGCGCATTAGCGACTAATCGCTCCGTTGCGAGAAAAAAATAACGAGCGAACAACTCGGAATGACCCCCCATTGTACATCCAAGCTAAGGCTAGGAACAGCGGAGGTCTCACCGAGGCTTGCCTGTGTGCATTGGAGAGGATGCTATGCACCCTGGCCTTTTTGTCTTTCTCTTGCAGTAAATTCACCCACAGGTCCTGACCTTGAAACTCCGATGGCCCAAAAACTTTTGATGCATAATAATTGTGGGTGTCCTCCTGTGTGTAAAGAGAAATCATTATTATAAAATGTACATCTGTAAATATTAACCTTTCTACTCTTATAACATAAAGTGTACTTATCTCAACACAGTTTAGCAGCCATTTTGATGCACACGATATAATGAAAATTGTGAATTCTCTAGAAATCAGTGACTTTTTTAATCTTATTTTCACTATTGTATTAAATAATTTTGTTGAGGGAATACAATAGTGATTCATATAAATTGCTTTAATAGAGGTCAACAACCAGTTTTAAGAGTGTGGAATGTTGCAGAGAGTGTGTCAAGAACAATCTGGTCTATTTACTAAGCCTTGGAGAGTGATAAAGTGGAGAGAGCTAAAGTAACAGTCAGTCAGCTCCTAACTGTAATGCATACTTGCCTACTCTTCCGGAAGCTGCGGGAAGCTCCCATTTTTTGGGGTAGCCCCTCGCACCCCTGGAAGAGTAGGCAGGTCTCCTGCATCCTGCTCGCACCCTAGTGATGCGGGCAGGATGGAGAGATAATCTCCTGTATTCGTGTGTCCGTGGGGTGGGGAAGGGGTTAAAATGGCACAAATCGCGTCATTTTAGTCCCGCCCTCTTCTTGCGGACCCACGAATCAAGGCGTTTTCCAATGTGTGGGTGGGGCTTGATGATGTCACAGCCCGCCCCCCGAAGTCTCCTACAGCGTCTCCTCTCCGGGCTTCTCCCAGAGAGGAAATATCCAAAGTAGGCAAGTATGCTGTAATGTTACAGGCTATGTTTGAAAAATGACAGTTAGGAGCTGGTTGGTACTTTATCTCTCGCTACTTTATCTCTCTCCAAAGCTTAGTACATAGAACCCAAAGTCTCCAGAAAATCCCTCAGAACTGAAGTGTAAGTTATAAACGTAAGGAGATATTGCAAGATTTGAAAAGCCTCTAGGACTGGGGAACCCAAATACAGAGAGGACTGCACACACTAAAAAAAGGATAATCTTGTGAATCCCACTGAGTAGAAGTGTCTATTTATAATAATTGTAGATTACTGTATGCTTGACCTTGGATGTTGCTACAATGGTTGAAAGGGGAGATATGGCAATGAGCTGCTTTTTATAGCCCTTGCTTTCTGTCCAGACAATTGTGGAGCTCACTTCTGCCAATGGGGGTCATTCCGACCTGATTGCTAGCTGCAGTTTATCGCAGTGCTGCGATCGGGTCGGAACTGCGCTGGCGCCGCAGTGCACCGACGCATGCCGGACGGCCGAAGGCCATCATTCCCTAGCGATCGCCTCTGCCTGATTGACAGGCAGAGGCGGTCGCTGGGCGGGAGGGGGTGGCACGGCGGCGTTTGGGCGCCATTTTGGGGGCGCGTTCCGGCCAGTGCAGGCGTGGCTGGACCATGTGGGGGGTGGTTCGCAGCAGCTGCGTGATATCACATGCAGCCGCTGCGACCAGGGGCAGCGAAGAGGTTCTCCCGGCCGGGGAGGCTGGTCGGGAGTTACTCCTCAATTGCAAAAGCATCGCCGCTGTGCGATGCTTTTGCACTTCTGCGGGGGGGGGGGGGGGGGGGGGGCGGCACTGACATGCGGGGCGGACTAGCCCTGTGCTGGGCGTCACCCCGCATGTCTGAGTGCCTGATCGTAGCTGTGCTAAATTTAGCACAGCTACGATCAACTCAGAATGACCCCCAATGTTCTCGGCACCATTGACAGGGGGAGCCAACGTTAGGTTGGCAAATCTCTGCTGATGCAGCAAATAAAATGTAGGTATGAGCTGAGTTCAAAGAACTCTTCCATGTCTGTGCAGTGTTGGTCCTGTCTGGGATCCATGCAGGCCACATATCAGCTGATCAATAAAATCAGCTCCTTGGACCTTTATTTTAGAGATGCTAATTGACAGCTCTTTTTAGGGGGAAAATCTTTATGCTATGTACACATTGTGTGATTCCATACAATACGATACCGTATGATATTGTATAAGATATCATATCAGATTAGATCATGTGTACAATGTCTACAAACAAAGTCTTCACTGGAGTTCAAAACCACACAATATCACCTCATCAAGACTGCATGCAGTCCGACATATGATGTTGCATGCGACCCGCGGGAGTGCACATCGTACATCGGATCATGCATGCACATTTTGCAATATCATTTAGGACTGAACAATATCGTTCAGATTGTGAACGATATTGCATAGTGTGTACGCAGCAATAGATTACTTTAGATTTAATTAGTGGCTCCGGAGCAGCACAAAAATGTGACTATCCCAGATGGCTGTCATTCCACACTCCCAGTAAAGTTACTTTCTGCCCTCTGTCTCAGTAATGTCACTACTTCCTTGCAAATTAACAATTTTCTCTTAATTATGTGTTCGGAACAGAAAATGGTTGCATGCAGAATTTGCACTTTTAAATTAAATGATCACTGATGACATGTATTTAAAGATTATCATAGTTTCTGCAGCGGGGTACACTGATATTCCACAGGGAATAACATCAGGGTGTAGAGTTGGATCTTAATCCAAGGCACCAGGGCTGTTTCTAGCCAATTTGGCTCCCAGTGAGAGATTTAAAAATGCGCCACCCCATGACATTAAAAAATGTGCGCCCCCCCCCCCACACATCTAGATTTAAAAAAAAACTTGTGCGCGCACCCGGCAAGGGGCGTGGCCTCATCTGAATTTAGATGGGCATGGCCTCGTCTGAAAAGACTACCTCACAATTCAGTTTTTGACCCTGCTCCAACAGATCACGACCACCACAGGAAAAATAAATTCTACCATATTAAGCCCCACACAGTAATGCCCCCTGCACCATATTATGCCACACACCGCAATGCCCTTGATACATTAAATCCCCACACTACGGCAGGCAAGAATCCCCATTTCACACATTACGGCAGGTGTCCCCATTTTACACATTGAGAGAGAGAGAGAATACTTACAGAGGCGATTACCACTCTTCGACCCGCCTCACCAGTCGCTCCTCGCGCAGGCCTTTCCCTCTTCCTAACTTGGATCCCCCTCTGTACTCCGCTCGGAGGGGGAGTTTCGCGGAGTGACGGGGTTGCGTTGTGACGTAACGATGCAACCGCATCATTCCGTGAAACTCCGCGGGTTACTCGGGGAGAAATAGGAGGGGGAAGCAGGGAGCCACAGTTAGTGCCGCAGCGGGCGCCCAGTGCGGTTGCACTGCTCGCCTGCCCCAAGAAATGGCCCTGCAAGGCACCAACAGGCTAAAGCTTTGACTGTTCAAAGGATGCACTGCACCACCTCTTCTACAGCCCCGCCTCCAGGCACTGGAGTTCAGTTTGTATGTTGGTGCCTGCAGTGCAGGCAGCTAACAGGTGGGGCTGCAATAGGCAGCCCTGAAAAGAGCTTTTTAGAAGACTTCAAGGGCCGCAGCACTTTCTATGTCTCTATGACATGCTGTGCTGCGGCTCCATCATCTCCCTCAGCGGCTCTGCATACTCCCGCGGCCTGGTTCCCGGCTACTTGCAGCGGAGACACACCGGTTTTACAGGCACACCACCGCTGTCATTCTCCAGGATCGCGTGGCTGCACTAGAAGGGGGGAGGTAAGTTAAATCGCGATCCGGTCGCGGTCCCAGGAGATGGACCGCGCCGCTGGCGTGGACACTGTGTCGCACAGGGACCCCACTATGTCCACCAGGGCAAGGAGTACAGGTCGGATTTGTTAAAATACGTTTGCAAAAGGCTCCACAGTACCTGATGGTGAAGTCCAGCAGAGGGGATAAGGCGCTGACCTGTAACCCCTCCCCCAGCTCCGGGCGCCATCTACTGCTGGTGTTCCCGCCCTGGAGCTGCATTTCACTCTCCCTCTTTCCCTGACAGAGATTTTGGCGCCATCTTCACTACTAGCTGGGCTGATCTCCAGGACTGCTGGGCACTGTCTCCTCTGTAAAGCCACCTGTCTCATCAGCGCTGTGCTTTTACAGGCACTTAAGTATTCTACATGTCATTTTAGACAGTGTTAGTTAAGAACAAGTGTACAGTTATCTGAATATTTAGTACAAGTATTCTGTGATATACATCCAGTATCTACTGTGCATTGTTATATCTATACTCATACACAGTAATATGTAAATTACTAGTCCAGTGCAGTGGTATTGTTTATATGTAATAACTTCTGCTTTGTACATGTGACTGTATGTGCCTGGAGCTGTTGTGTGGATTCCACTCTTGTGTATCACACTACTCGCTATCACTATATTCTGTACCCTGGGAGGCTAGGTGCGTCAGGGTCTCATATACATATATATAGTACTACACAGGATATACTACTTTGTATTTTTCTCTGTGTGTTTCAGTCACATCATACCTCTAAACTCCTCTGTGTGTGCTCGGTATTTACTGTCACATAACACAGGGGGTTACTTGCAGGTATTATATTTGTCTGGCTATATTGTACGGTCACGCTCTAAGGCTACATTCCTTATAATGTCTGCTACACAGGGCGGGAAATCTGTGGACGGTCCTGCATCATGCAGTGCTTGCACCACGGATTTACCTGAGGGGGAAGTTTTAGCTACTGGTTCAGGCACTATGTGTCATACATCTCCCAGCCAGCCCGCAGCACCTGTGGCTACTCAGGAACCACCCTGGGAAGCATTTTCAAATATGCTATCTACACTGGTATCGCGTCTCATGCCCCCTGTGGGTGCTCCTGTGCCATTACTGACACATATTGTCCCTGTGGTGAACCCGCCCAGGGGTCCTCTAAGCGGGCAATTTCTTCCTCCCAATCCACTAATATTTCAGATAATTCTTCTGATGAAGATGGGGGATATACTGATCCGTCAGACACTGATATAGTTGCTTCTGATGAGGATTCTATAACACAGGTTGATGTTCCTGACCTAGTGGAGGCTATTAAGCTGATTCTCCATATGGAGGATGACGCTGAACCCACTCCTACATCTAAGAAACCTGATAAATTCAAATGTCAGAAGGTTGCTAAGGTAGTCTTACTACACTCTGACCATTTAATTGACATATGTCAGGAATCCTGGGCATCTCCAGGAAAGAAGTTTTCCATGTCCAAGAAGATGCTAGCTCGTTACCCTATCCCTGCGGAGTTGAGAAACAAATGGGAGACTCCACCGCCGGTGGACTCTCATGTCGCCCGCCTTGTGGTGTCCTCGACTCTGCCTGCCCCCACGTCACCTCGCTGAAGGAACCGACGGATAAGCGTGTGAAGGGTTGCCTGAAGTCTATTTACACTCTTACCGGTGCTTTGCGTAGACCCACTATGGCAGCCTCTTGGGCTGCAAAAGGAACTGAAGCTTGGGTTCAGGCAATTAAAAATGAGCTGCCCCAGGATTTTTCTGTCAGTGCCAGACAATATCTGTCTTATATTACCACAGCCTCCCATTATATTCAGGAGGCGGCCTCTGACGCAGGAGTAATGGCTCATCAAATTATGTGGTTGAGGTCCTGGAAGGTGGACCTGGACTCCAAAAAGACCTTGGAGGTGCTCCCTTTTAAGGGAGACATCCTATTTGGGCAGGATCTGAACGAGATTGTAACTGACGGCTAAGATTTTAAACTAGGAGCCTGGGGGGAGGGTTTAGCTAGAAACTATGGGTCATGCAGTGAGAATAGTGGGGATGGCGGTAGTAAACAAAATGGGGGAGAAGTTGGGGGGAGGGTAAGAGCAGGCGGTAAGGTTACTAACATGGGTACTAAAAGAGATTTTACCAAAGCACTAACCAATGACGATTACAGGTCATCATTGCTACATAAGGTGAAAGATGTCCCTAACGCAAGGGAAAATACTTATCTTAGTTGTATGTATGTAAACGCCAGAAGCATTACTGGTAAAAAGGGTGAACTAGAAATACTTGCAGCAAGCAAACAGTATGATATTATAGGCATTACTGAAACTTGGTGGGATGAATCTCATGATTGGACAGTCAATCTAGAGGGCTATCCACTGTTTAGGAGAGACAGACTAAATAAAAAGGGTGGAGGGGTGTGTCTTTACGTAAAGCCGTTTTTAAAACCTGATATACGGGAAGATATTCAGGAGGGGACTGTAGACACTGTTGAGACATTATGGGTAGAAATTGCATGCGGGGAAAAAGGAATAACAAAGTTAGTATTGGGTGTATGCTATAGGCCGCCTGGTATCAACGCATCTGATGAGGAATTGTTACTAAAGCAAATTGAAAGAGCAGCAGGAGTAGGAGACATAGTAGTGATGGGAGATTTTAACTATCCAGAGATAAACTGGAAAAACAATTCATGTGATACTGCTAGGGGCAATATGTTTTTAAACACACTTAATGATAACTACTTAGTCCAACTAATTGAGGAACCAACTAGGTACAATGCAATCTTAGACCTGGTATTAACAAACAATGGGGATTTGGTATCAGGTATTATAGTAGGGGAACCCATAGGAAACAGCGACCACAATATGGTCACATTCAATATCAGTTTCCATAAACAGCCCTATACTGGCTCAACTAGGACTCTAAACTTTAGCAAAGCAAATTTTGAAAAGATGAGGGTATTTTTCAGGGATATTGAATGGGAAGGTTTGTTTTTAGGAAAAAATACTACGGAGAAATGGGAGGTACTAAAATTCCTGCTAGCTAAAAATACACTCAAATTTATTCCTATGAGCAGCAAAAGAAGGAATAAAAATCATAAACCGATGTGGCTTAACAAAAAGATTAAGGAACTTATGGGCAAGAAAAGGCGAGCATTTAAAAAATACAAATCTGACGGGGAAGCAGAGTCATTTCAGCACTATAAGGAATGTAACAAAATTTGCAAAAAGGAAATAAGAGCGGCTAAAGTAGAAACTGAAAAACTAGTAGCAAAGGAAAGCAAAGCGAATCCCAAAAAATTCTTTAAATACATTAATAGCAAGAGATTAAAGAAGGAGAGTATAGGCCCTTTAAAAGACAAGTTGGGAGTCTTAAGCAAAAATGATAATGACATAGCGGACACACTAAATGAGTTTTTTTTCAACAGTATTCACTAGAGAGGACCCAATTCAGGGACTGACACACAATCTCAATAATGAGAATATCCCACTGATAGGTACTTATTTAAGCGAGGAAGTAGTCTGTGACCGATTAAAACATTTAAAGATTAATAAATCACCAGGGCCCGATGGTATTCACCCAAGGGTTCTAATGGAGCTTCACTCTGAACTGGCAAAACCGCTATCTTTGATCTTTAAGGATTCAGTTATATCAGGTATGGTTTCCAAAGACTGCCGTATAGCGGAAGTAGTGCCTATATTCAAAAAGGGAAGTAAAGCTGAACCAGATAATTATAGACCAGCTAGTCTTACATCTATAGTGGGAAAGTATTGGAAGGTATTCTAAGAGATAGTATTCAGAAGTTCCTTGAAGTCAATAAGGTCATTAAAAGGAATCAACATGGGTTTATGAAGGACAAATCCTGTCAAACCAACTTACTTGGCTTTTATGAAACAGTAAGCGCAAACCTAGATCAGGGTAAAGACGTGGATGTAATCTTTTTAGACTTTGCCAAAGCGTTCGATACTGTATCACACATGAGACTTATCTATAAGCTACAAGAATCAGGGCTAGGAAGCACAATATGCACTTGGGTCAAAAACTGGTTAGATAATAGGGAGCAGCGCGTTGTGGTTAATGGATCTTTTTCAACTTGGACTGAAGTGATAAGTGGTGTGCCGCAAGGCTCAGTATTAGGACCGCTATTGTTCAATATTTTCATTAACGACCTAACAGAAGGTCTAGAGAGCATGGTGTCAATTTTTGCAGATGATACCAAATTGTGTAAGGCTATAAATACAGAGGAGGATGCAGAGTCTCTTCAGAACGACTTAGTTAAATTAGAAGCATGAGCAGCCAAATGGAGAATGCGCTTCAACACAGACAAGTGTAAGGTAATGCACTGTGGTAACAAGAACAAAAATTACACCTACCTACTAAATGGGGTAAAATTAGGGGATTCTGTACTGGAAAAGGACTTAGGTGTCCTCATAGATAGCAAGCTAAGCAGTAGTACCCAAAGTAGGACTGCAGCAAAGAAGGCTAATAAGATATTAGCATGCATAAAACGGGGTATTGATGCTAGGGACGAGAGTATTATACTCCCGTTATATAAATCACTAGTGAGGCCACACCTTGAATACTGTGTACAATTCTGGGCACCGTACTACAAAAAGGATATCCTGGAGCTAGAAAAGGTACAGAGGAGGGCGACCAAACTAATTAAGGGCATGGAGACGATGGAATACAAGGAAAGGCTTGAAAGACTAGGCATGTTTACATTGGAAAAGCGGAGACTAAGAGGGGATATGATCAACATCTATAAATATATAAGGGGACAATACACAGAGCTTGCGCGGGACCTGTTTTTGGTTAGATCAACACAGAGGACTCGTGGACACTCGCTCAGGTTAGAGGAGAGGAGATTCCGCACAATACGTCGTAAAGGCTTTTTCACGGTAAGGACAATACGTGTTTGGAATTCCCTGCCCGAGGGAGTTGTAATGGCGGAATCTGTCAACACCTTTAAGAATGGGTTAGATAAATTCCTAATGGATAAGGATATCCAGGGGTATGGTGCATAGTCATGCATTATAGTTACTATAAATTGGGATAAAATGCAACGGCTGACAGCAGCATCAGTCAGAAATTTTAGTCAAATCATCATACATAGGACACCACAAATAGGTTGAACTCGATGGACAATTGTCTTTTTTCAACCTCAGATACTATGTTACTATGTTACTGCGTGTCTCCCAAATACTAATCCTTCTGCTCCGAAGGCTAAAATCACCACCTTTTGTTCCTTTGGGCCACCAGGGAAAGCAAAGGGTCAAGCGTATCTGTGACAGGCTCGTGCTTTCAAAACCACGAAGCTTAAATCTAAACAATCCTGGGCCGGCCGTCAGCCTGCTTCCAAACAAGACAAGCCTGCTGCATGACGAGGCGGGCCTTTCCCTGGGGGACCCCAGGGTGGGAGGCTGACTTCTGCAGGTCGCCCAGGCCTGGTTAAAAACCACTTCAGACGCCTGGGTGCGGGAAATTGTCTCTCACGGGTATGCAATCTCTTTCAAGAGACGTCCCCCTTGCCAGTTCTGTTCAACGGTAATCCCCTCGGATCCGTTGAAAGCGCAAGCTCTACGCCTGGTTGTACAATCCCTCCTGGTAACAGGAGTGGTAGTGCCGGTACTTCTGTCCCAGAGAGGCAGGGGTTACTATTGGACCCTGTTTCTTGTTCCAAAACCAAATGGGTCTTTCCGGCCTATCCTCAACCTCAAATCATTGAACAAGTTTGTGAGAGTGTCCAAATTTCGTATAGAAACCCTGCACTCTATTGTGCTGGCCATGGAACCCAAGGACTATATGGTATCCCTGGACATACAGGATGCTTACCTGCACATACCTATTGCCATTTCACATCAGCAGTATCTGCGGTTTGCAATTGGCAACTTTCATTATCAATTCAAGGCTCTGCCTTTTGGACTAGCCTCAGCACCTCAGATTTTCACCAAGGTCATGGCCGTGGTGACGGCTTTCCTCCGTCGTCAGGGAATCAGGATCCTGCCGTATCTGGGCGATTTGCTGATCCTGGTGAAGTCCCAAGATGTCCTCCTTAGTCACCTGGAGTTGTCGGTCCAGTTTCTACAAGCCCACGGGTGGCTCATCAATTGGAAGAAGTCCTTGCTGGTTCCTGCTCGGAGCATGGTGCACCTTGGGGCGCTGCTGGACACACACAGCCAAAGACTGTTTCTGTCTCCAGAGAAGGTCCTTAAACGTCAGGACAAGATCAGATACTTCCTCTCTCGCCAGAGAGTGTCAGTACACTCGGGGATGCAAGTACTAGGCCTCATGGTGTCGGCTTTCGACATGGTAGAGTATGCTCAATTTCATTCCTGCCCTCTGCAGAGGTTATTCCTTTCCAAGTGGGATGGCCTGCCTCATCGGATCAGGTCTCAAATGATCTCCTTGACTTCGGAGGTCCACCTGTCACTGAGCTGGTGGCTACAGGACCAACAATTGAGCAGGGGCCGTCCCTTCTGGATCTCCAACTGGGTCCTCCTGACAATGGACCCCAGTCTGCGAGGTTGGGGCACGGTGTTGGAGCAACACTCTCTCCAGGGTCGGTGGACCAGGGAGGAATACCGCCTCCCAATAAACATTCTGGAATTGCGGGCAGTGTTCAATGCGTTGACACTGGCCCTGTCTCTGGTACAAAACAGGCCTGTTACAATCAGACAACGCCACCATGGTGGTGTGCATAAATCAGAGCGACACTTGGAGCCGCATGGCAATGATGGAAGTGTCAAAAATCCTCCAATAGGTGGAACGCCATCTGCCAGCCATATCTATAGTGTTCATTCCGGGAGTCCTAAACTGGGAAGCGGACTTCCTCAGTCGTCAGGACGTGCACGCCGGAGAGTGGAGTCTTCATCAAGAAGTTTTTCAACTCCTAGTGGACAAGTGGGGCCTACCAGATGTAGACCTGATGGCGTCTCGACACAACCACAAGGTTCCGGTCTTCGGAGCAAGGACAAGGGATCCTCAAGCAGCATTCGTGGATGCACTGGCAATTCCATGGAACTTTCGGCTTCCATACGTGTTCCCTCCCGTGTCACTCCTGCCCAGGGTAATATGGAAGTTCAAGCAAGAAGGAGGAATACTACTTCTAGTCGCTCCAGCGTTGCCCAGACGGCATTGTTACTCAGACCTGTAGGGTCTCTTGGTAGAGTGTCCTCTTCTACTTCCTCAACGCCCAGACCTCCTCGTTCAGGGCCCTTGTGTCTACCCGGACCTGGCCAGACTGGCTTTGACGGTGTGGCTCTTGAAGCTTCACTCCTGAGAGCAAAAGGATTCTCTGAGGCGGTCATTCAAACTATGTAAAAAGCCTGTAAACCAGCTTCGGCTCGGATTTATTACAGGGTCTGGAATTCTTTCTTCACCTCGTGTGCTGCTAAGAATTATGATGCATATACTTTCAGAACTTCCAGGCTTCTGGCTTTTCTACAACAAGGCCTAGACTTGGGCCTTCGTCTGGCCTCCCTCAAGGAGGCCAGACGAATAAGCAGGCCTTGGCCAGATGGATTAGAATGGTGATTGCACAAGCCTATGCACTATAATGTTTTATGACTAGTTAACTGCTATAACTCATGTTACACCCGGATTAACCACGTTGATATTTTAAATATTATAACCTTGGATATCATTTTCGTTCAGAAATGTATCCATTCCTTTTTTAAATCCAATTACAGAGTCCGCCATTACCACCTTCCCTAGCAGGGAATCCCACATCCTAATTGCCCTAACAGTGAAGAACCCTTTCCTCCGTTACGTTCGTAACTTTCTCTCCTCCAGCCGCAGCGAGTGCCCACGTGTCCTAAACTGTGTTATTTTAATAAATAATTCCTCTGATAACTCTTTGTGATGTCCCTTTACATATTTGAAGATATTAATAATATCTCCTCTTAGGCGCCTCTTTTCCAGTGTATACATATTCAACCTAGTAAGCCTTTCCTTATAATCCAGTCCCTCTAGGCCTTTAGTCAATTTAGTAGCTCGCCTTTGAACCCTTTCGAGTTCACTGATGTCTTTTTTATACAATAGTGCCCAAAACTGAACACAATGGCCCTCCTTCCGAGTTGTTCGCTCGGTAATTTTCTTCGCATCGCAGCAATTTTCCGCTAATTGCGCATGCGCAATGTTCGCACTGCGACTGCGCCAAGTAAATTTGCTAAGAAGTTTGGTATTTTACTCACGGCATTACGAGGTTTTTTCTTCGTTCTGGTGATCGGAGTGTGATTGACAGGAAGTGGGTGTTTCTGGGCGGAAACTGGCCATTTTATGGGTGTGTGTGAAAAAACGCTGCCGTTTCTGGGAAAAACGTGGGAGTGCCTGAAAAAACGGGGGAGTGTCTGGGCGAACGCTGGGTGTGTTTGTGACGTCAAACCAGGAACGACAAGCACTGAACTGATCGCACTGGAAGAGTAAGTCTCGAGCTACTCAGAAACTGCACAGAAAAATCTTTTCGCAATATTGCGAATACTTCGTTCGCAATTCTGCTAAGCTAAGATACACTCCCAGAGGGCGGCGGCTTAGCGTGTGTAATGCTGCGAAAAGCGGCTAGCGAGCGAACAACTCGGAATGAGGGCCAATATTCCAGGTGCGGACGTACCAATGCTTTATACAGCGGCAGTATTACATCCGAGTCCCTTGTCTCAATTCCCCTTTTTATGCACGCTAGCACTTTACTTGCCTTCTTTACTGTGTTTTGACATTGTGTATGGTTATTAAGCCTATTATCAATGACTACCCCCAAATCTTTTTCCAACTCTATTTCCCCTAGGTGTTCCTCATTTAATATGTGGTCCTCAGTGAACACGTTCATCAGGTTCTATGCCTTTGATACTTCCGACTCCCAGGATGCTTCCTTCGGATGCCGGGTTCTTGCGCCCGCTACAGTGTGTCCCCTCCCACGAGGAACTGCTTTAGGACATCCCTGATGTTATTCCCTGTGGAATACCAGTGTACCCACTGCAGAAAAGGAGATTTATGGTAGACTTACCATTGTTAAATCTCTTTCTGCGAGGTACACTAGATTCCACAGGGCGCCCACCCTGACGCACTTAGCTTCTTTGGGTTTGTATGGCATTAGCCGCTAGTCCATTCTCCTGTCGTGAGAATGTGGTTTTATGTGACTAACATCTACCGTCTCTTTTACCTGCTACTGCACTGGACTGGTTAACAAAACGGACCTCCAGTGCCTGGAGGCGGGGCTATAGAGGAGGCGGTGCAGTGCATCCTGGGAACAGTCAAAGCTTTAGCCTGTTGGTGCCTCGGATCAAGATCCAACTCTACACCCCGATGTTATTCCCTGTGGAATCCATTGTGCCTCGCAGAAAGAGATTTGACAATGGTAAGTCTACCATAAATCTCTGTCATGTCCCCGCCGCGGCCGCCGGGCTTGTCCTTCCGAGGCTGCTGGCTGCCCGGGCGGTCGTCCCCGCTGGCGGTTTCTGTCTCCCGGCGCTCCGTCCGGCGTCCATAGTGTGGACGTCGCGGGCGCGTCCGACGTCTCTGGGGACGGGTGACGTCATCAGCGCCTCTCCAATCAGGGGCTGGCGGGAAGTACAAATCCAGACGCCGGGCAGAGCTCCGGCGCCTGAGTATCATCGCTACTACCGTACCTGTGATCTCCAGAGCTCCCGTGCTTCCAGCGTCCTGTGCCTCAGCACTCAGCATCTCCGTACCTCCAGCACCTCCGTGTCTCAGCACTCAGCATCTCCGTGCCTCCAGCATTTCCGTGCCTCAGCATCTCTGTGCCTCAGCACTCAGCACCTCCGTGCCTTAGCACTCAGCATCTCCGTGTCTCAGCACTCAGCATCTCCGTGCCTCCAGCATCTCCGTGCCTCAGCATCTCTGTGCCTCAGCACTCAGCACCTCCGTGCCTCCAGCACCTCTGCGCCTCAGCACTCAGCACCTCCGTGCCTCAGCACTCAGCACCTCCGTGCCTCCAGCGCCTCCGTGCCTCAGCACCTCCGTGTCTCAGCACTCAGCACCTCCGTGCCTCAGCACCTCCGTGCCTCCAGAACCTCTGTGCCTCAGCACTCAGCACCTCCGTGCCTCAGCACTCAGCACCTCCGTGCCTCCAGCACCTCCGTTCTTCAGCACTCAGCACCTCCGTGCCTCAGCACCTCCATGCCTCCAGCACCTCCGTGCCTCAGCATCCCCGTGCCTCAGCACCTCCGTGCCTCCAGCTCCACCGTGCCTCCAAGCACCTCAACATCGTTCACAGTAAGCCTTTGGTACTCTCCACCAATTCACCAGCACCTTTACAAGTCTTGTCTTTCAGGAAACCTTCAAGCATCCACCCGTACCTCCTGCCTACCGTCCTAATCCTGTATGAGGAAGACCTACATCCGGCCATCTCTACTGCGACCCAGTAGCGGTTTCTCTTCCCGGTCACCGGAAGAAACCCCGAGTCCACAACACTTCCAAACCAGGTCAGTGTTAGTATACTCAGGCCCCATGGACCCGGGGGATCGGAACACAGAGTCGAGTGCCATCCAAAGTTTGGCTTCCCGAGTTCAGTCCCAAGAGGCGACACAGGGTCAGGTGATGCAATATCTCCAGGAATTGTCCGGCCGATTGGATCAAATTCAAGCATCCTTAGCCTCCGCAATTCCGGCTCCAGTTCCCGTAACCGCTCCAGTTCCTGTTTCCAGTAATGTTCAACCTCCGGCTGGTACCAGGTCACGTCTTCAGCTTCCTACTCCTTCCCGCTGTAATGGGAACCCAAAGAATTGCCGTGGTTTTCTAAATCAGTGCGAGGTGCACTTCGAGCTGCTCTCTCATAACTTCCCCACGGATCGCTCTAAGGTAGCGTATATCATTTCCCTGCTTGAAGGGTCAGCATTGGATTGGGTGTCTCCGTTATGGGAACAATCTGATCCCGTGGTTTCCAACTACACCAACTTCATCACGTCCTTTCGAAGAATCTTCGACGAGCCCGGCAGGATGACCACTGCTTCTTCCGACTTGCTCCGTGTTCGTCAGGGCTCCCGTTCCGTGGGTCAGTACGTGGTTCATTTCCAGACCATTGCCTCTGAATTGCGCTGGAATAATGATGCTCTGAGGGCTGCCTTCTGGAACGGTCTCTCCGACCGGCTGAAATATGAGTTGGTCACAAGGGATCTGCCGGATCCATTAGAAGAGTTGATTTCTCTTTGCGTCAAGGTGGATCTTCGGATGCAGGAGCGTGGAAGAGAACGTAGCCGTTCAGATTGTTCCAGGTTCCGGAATCCTACTCCTAGACCGGTAGCTGTGCCTAGCTTGGACGAACCCATGCAAATTAACCGATCCCGACTGTCTCCGGAAGAACGACAGCGTCGTCGTGAGGGTAAACTTTGCCTTTACTGTGGAGCCGCAGATCATTTCCTCAAGTTTTGTAAATCCCTTCCGGGAAATGGGCAGGCCTAGCTTGTTCCGGAGGAGTCAAGCTGGGGGTCACGACTAAATCTTCTCCAATTTTGGACTGTTTGCTTCCTGTAACTTTAATCACCAATTCAGTCTCCAAGTCTTGTGAAGCCCTGTTGGATTCCGGAGCTGCGGGGAACTTCGTTTCTTCCTCCTGTGTCCAAAGCATGGATTTAAAGTTACGGCCTATCGAGCGGCCTATTTCGTTGACGGCTATCAACGGTACTAGGATTTCCAAGGGTCTCATAATGTGGCGCACGGAGCCAGTTAAGCTGCAGGTCGGGCCTCTACATCAAGAAAGTCTGGAACTCTTGGTGATTCCAGAAATGCATCACGATCTAGTCCTTGGAATGCCTTGGCTTAAAATTCATAATCCCCACATTGACTGGAAGTCTTCTCAAATTCTGTCTTGGAGTTCCTTTTGTCACGCTAACTGTCTCACTCCCATTTGTCCGTTCCGTGTCTCTTCTAAGACGGATGAAGAGCATATTCCGGAGGCGTATCAAGGGTTCAGGGATGTGTTTTCGGAACAGGCAGCTGATCTGTTACCACCTCATAGGCCTTGGGACTGCCCTATTGACCTTGTCCCAGGGAAGACGCCACCTCGTGGTCGCACATATCCCCTGTCACTTCCCGAGACTCAAGCTATGTCGGACTATATTAAGTCCAATCTGCTCAAGGGATTCATTCGCCCCTCTTCCTCCCCTGCTGGAGCGGGCTTCTTTTTCGTGAAGAAGGACGGGGGGTTGAGACCATGTATCGACTACCGCAGCTTAAACGATATCACCATCAAGAATAAATACCCCTTGCCACTAATCACAGAGTTATTTGATACGGTTCGTGGCGCCCGCGTTTTCTCCAAACTCGACTTGAGGGGAGCTTATAATCTTATACGCATCCGAGAAGGGGATGAATGGAAGACCGCCTTCAATACCCGGGATGGGCATTACGAATACCTGGTGATGCCGTTCGGCCTTAGTAATGCTCCTGCTGTTTTCCAGGGATTAGTCAACGAAATCTTCCGAGACATGTTATATCAAAGTGTTGTGGTATATTTGGACGACATACTGATTTTTTCCAAAAATCTTGTTGAACACAGGACTCAAGTCAAAGAAGTGCTCCACCGTTTACGAAAGAATCATCTCTATGCTAAGCTCTCCAAATGTACCTTCGAAGTAACATCAATTCCGTTCCTCGGTTATATCATCTCGGGGACGGAGCTTTGCATGGATCCGGAGAAGCTCTCTGCCATTCGTGACTGGACTCAGCCTCTCTCTTTAAAAGCAATACAAAGATTCCTCTGCTTTGCGAATGACTACAGGAAATTCGTTAGAGGTTTCTCCACCATTGTTGCGCCCATTACTGCCTTGACGAGAAAGGGCTCTAATCCGAGTTTGTGGCCTCCCGAAGCCATTGAGGCTTTTTCCCACTTGAAGTTAGCTTTCATGTCCGCTCCAGTTCTCCAACAACCAAATTTCGATGAACCTTTCTTCCTAGAGGTTGACGCATCTTCAGTCGGAGTTGGGGCCTTTCTCTCTCAGTACTCCTCTGATAAGAAATTACATCCGTGTGGCTTCCACTCTCGTAAATTCTCTCCGGCCGAACGAAATTACACTATTGGAGACCAGGAACTTTTGGCAATTAAATCCGCCTTGGAAGAGTGGAGATATCTCTTGGAAGGGGCTAAACATGTGTTTACCATTTACACGGATCACAAAAATTTGTTGTATATCAAATCCGCACAATGCTTGAATCCTCGCCAAGCGAGATGGGCACTTTTCTTTACTCGATTTTCTTTTGTTATCAAGTACCGGGCCGGGACTCTCAATACTAAAGCGGATGCGCTGTCCCGTTCACAGATTTCCACAGACGAGGATGAATCTTTCGAGCGGAGTTTAATTCTAAATCCAATTTCTGTCTCCGCTGCTTTAACTACTCCAGCTCCTCCTCCTGGAAGAATGTCCGTACCAGCTAGATTCCGGCCAAGAATACTACAGTGGGCCCATAACTCCAAGTTTTCCGGTCATCCCGGTGCCCAGAAGATGTACAAGTTTCTGCAAAGGTCTTACTGGTGGGACACCATGAAGGAAGATGTACAGGATTACGTTAATTCTTGTCCACAGTGTACACAACATAAATCTCCTCGCCTGCCTCCTGCTGGGTTGCTTCATCCTCTGCCTATCCCTGTGAGACCCTGGACTCACATTTCCATGGACTTCATCACTGACTTGCCCTGTTCCAAAGGTTGCAACACCGTCTGGGTGATCGTCGACCGTTTTTCGAAGATGGCACACTTCGTTCCATTGTCTGGTCTACCGACAGCTCCGAAACTAGCTCTACTATTCATCCGAGAACATTTTCGGTTGCACGGGTTGCCTCAGGAAATAGTCTCTGATCGTGGGGTACAATTCACCGCGAGGTTTTGGAAAGCCCTCTGCTCGGCCTTACAGATTAAACTTAAGTTTTCATCCGCTTATCATCCCCAAACGAATGGACAAACGGAACGAGTCAATCAAGATCTAGAGACTTTCCTTCGTCTTTATCTCTCCTCTTCACAGGACAGCTGGGTGGAGTTGTTACCTTGGGCGGAGTTTGCCCATAACCATTCATTTCATTCTTCCACTGGTGAATCTCCATTCTTCGTCAACTATGGGTTCCATCCACGTGTTCCGGAATTACCAAGCCTTCCGATAGAAGAGGTTCCAGCTGTAACGTCCACTCTACTACACTTCGGACGAATTTGGCGTGGGACACATGCTAGTCTTAAAAAAGTTTCTGTCCGATACAAGTTCTACGCCGATAAGAAACGACGAGCCGCTCCTCAATACAAGGTTGGTGATAGGGTATGGCTGTCCACACGTTATCTCCGCTTAAAGGTGCCCACTATGAAGTTTGCTCCAAGATTCATCGGTCCTTACCCTGTGCTACAAGTCCTGAATCCTGTGGTCTGTAAGTTGGGTTTACCTTCTCACCTGCGTATTCCAAATGCCTTCCATGTTTCTCTTCTTCGCCCTCTTGTCCTTAATCGTTTTCATTCAAAGTCCTCTAGTCCCACCTCGGTGGAAGCTGAAACAGGAACAGACTTCGAGATCAAAACAATTCTGGACTCTCGTTACCTTCACAAGAATCTGCAATATCTGGTGGAATGGAAAGGGTACGGTCCGGAGGAGAGAAGTTGGATAAAGGCTTCTGAGGTCTCGGCTCCTCGACTAATCCGGATTTTCCATTCTAGACATCCTACAAAACCAGGGAAGTGTCCAGGGGCCACTCCTAGAGGACGGGGAACTGTCATGTCCCTGCCGCGGCTGCCGGGCTTGTCCTTCCGAGGCTGCTGGCTGCCCGGGCGGTCGTCCCCGCTGGCGGTTTCTGTCTCCCGGCGCTCCGTCCGGCGTCCATAGTGTGGACGTCGCGGGCGCGTCCAACGTCTCTGGGGACGGGTGACGTCATCAGCGCCTCTCCAATCAGGGGCTGGCGGGAAGTACAAATCCAGACGCCGGGCAGAGCTCCGGCCCCTGAGTATCATCGCTACTACCGTACCTGTGATCTCCAGAGCTCCCGTGCTTCCAGCGTCCTGTGCCTCAGCACTCAGCATCTCCGTGCCTCCAGCACCTCCGTGTCTCAGCACTCAGCATCTCCGTGCCTCCAGCATTTCCGTGCCTCAGCATCTCTGTGCCTCAGCACTCAGCACGTCCGTGCCTCAGCACTCAGCACCTCCGTGTCTCAGCACTCAGCATCTCCGTGCCTCCAGCATCTCCGTGCCTCAGCATCTCTGTGCCTCAGCACTCAGCACCTCCGTGCCTCCAGCATCTCCGTGCCTCAGCACCTCTGTGCCTCAGCACTCAGCACCTCCGTGCCTCAGCACTCAGCACCTCCGTGCCTCAGCACCTCCGTGTCTCAGCACTCAACACCTCCGTGCCTCCAGCACCTCTGTGCCTCAGCACTCAGCACCTCCGTGCCTTCAGCACCTCCGTGCCTCAGCACTTCCGTGCCTCCAGCACTCAGCACCTCCGTGCCTCAGCACCTCCGTGCCTCCAGCACCTCCGTGCCTCAGCACCTCCGTGCCTCAGCATCCCCGTGCCTCAGCACCTCTGTGCCTCCAGCACCACCGTGCCTCCAAGCACCTCAACATCGTTCACAGTAAGCCTTTGGTACTCTCCACCAATTCACCAGCACCTTTACAAGTCTTGTCTTTCAGGAGACCTTCAAGCATCCACCCGTGCCTCCTGCCTACCGTCCTAATCCTGTATGAGGAAGACCTACACCCGGCCATCTCTACTGCGACCCAGTAGCGGTTCCTCTTCCCGGTCACCGTAAGAAACCCAGAGTCCACAACACTTCCAAACAAGGTCAGTGATAATCTCCTTATTTCTGATAATAATTTATTTCATTACCGTGTGATGGCCGAGTGTCAATTAAAAAAAAAAAGTGTGTAACATAAGGTTGAAAATGTACATTAAGAAGAGAAAATAATCTTTATGGATATTCATACAGTTCAGCTTAGTCATGTAGTGATGTATTTTTTTAGAATGTAGAGTAAGTCTAGTCTGCTAAAGTCGCTGAGGCACATTTACAAATTGTACTTGATATATACTGCAAAGTACCTTGGTTTTGCACCCACAAAGTTCATGCCAACTATCGGTGAACAACCACCACAAACTGAAGTAGATGTATGAAGAGGCAGCAAATCTTTAGCTGGTGTATTGTAAATGTCACATCTAATTCCATTCTCCTACCCTTTTAGTACCATTTATTTCAATTCATTAAAAGTTTAAAATTTTTGCCCCAAAATGCTGCTTGGCTTTGACTTAAGGACACTGGCAAAGTCAATAAACATGAATTTCAAATACATTGTTACTGATTAAAACCTTAGTTCACCACTTTATTGAATTTAGGTTCCCATTCAGGATGGACACGCAGTCCAATCGCAACAACTACTAAGAAGATGCGGGCGCATGCGCAGGGCCCGCCCTGCGCATGTACCACCAGAAAATGCGAACACTTCTGCCTGTCAATCGGGAAGAGGCGTTCGTGTGTGTGTGTGGGGGGGGGGGGGGGCAGCAACGCTCCAGTTCCAGTGCAGAGACGGAGCATTGTGGGAGCTAAGAGCTAAGGGTATAAAGACGGGCGTGGTGCTTCAATCAGAAAAATGGCAGCAGGTCTCCTGCGGGCGCAGCCAGGCTGTGCCAGCGGTAGGCTACCCCATTTTTAGCAATCACGCTGACATTGCAGTACGACTGCAATTTCAGCGTGGTCAGGGTGAGGGCGGTTGATAGCATGTTGGGCAGCCTTGCCCTGCGATGGGCGTCCCCCAACATGCGATCCAAAGGATTGCAAATTCTGCTACTTAGTTAGTTAGAACACCATTGGCGGGATGCGGTCCGGACAACAGAGGCGTCTCCGGACACACACAGCCGATGCGACCCGGAACGCAGCGGGTAGTTCCCTGCCAGAGCGCAGGAGCTGCACAGGTAGAGAGCTACTCACCAGGTACAAAAGTATCACCGCCGTGCGATGCTTTTGTATTTGTGTGGGGATGGGGGGGGGGGGGGGGGGGTAGGGCCTGACATGCGGGGCGGTCTAGCCCTGTGCTGGATGTCTCCCCGCATGTCAGAGTAAATGATCGTAGATGTGCTAAATTTAGCACATCTATGATCAACTCTGAATTACCCCCAATACCCCATAATGACAACATGAAAAAAGTTTTTTTTAGATTTTTGCAAATTTATTAAAAATAAAGAACTAAGAAATCATATGTACATAAGTATTCACAGCCTTTGCTCAATACTTTGTTCATGCACCTTTGGCAGCAATTACAGCCTCAAGTCTATTTGAATATGATGCCACAAGCTTGGCACACCTATCTTTGGGCAGTTTCGGCCATTCCTATTTGCAGCACCTCTCAAGCTCCATCAGGTTGGATAGGAAGCATTGGTGCACAGCTATTTTCAGATCTTTCCAGAGATGTTCAATCGGATTCAAGTCTGGGCTCTGGCTGGGACATTCACAGAGTTGTCCTGAAGCCACTCCTTTGCTATCTTGGCTGTGTACTTAGGGAGTTGTGCTGCTGAAAGATGAACCGTCGCCCCAGTCTGAGGTCAAGACCGCTCTGGAGCAAGTTTTCATCCAGGATGTCTCTGTACATTGCTGCATTCATCTTTCCCTCTATCCTGACTAGTCTCCCAGTTCCTGCCGCTGAAAAACATCCGCACAGCATGGTGCTGCCACCACCATGCTTCACTGTAGGGATGGTATTGGCCTGGTGATGAGTGGTGCCTGGTTTTCTCCAAACATGACGCCTGACATTCACACCAAAGAGTTCAATCTTTGTCTCATTAGACCAGAGAATTTTGTTTCTCGTGGTCTGAGAGTCCTTCAAGTGCATTTTGGCAAACTCCAGGCGGGCTGCCATGTGCTTTTTTCTAAGGAGTGGCTTCCGTCTGGCCACTCTACAATACAGGCATGATTGGTGGATTGCTGCAGAGATGGTTGTCCTTCTGGAAGGTTCTCCTCTCTCCACAGAGGAATGCTATAGCTCTGACAGTGTGGCCATCAGGTTCTTGGTCACCTCCCTGACTAGGGCCCTTCTTCCCCGATCGTTCAGTTTAGACGCCTGGCCAGCTCTAGGAAGAGTCCTGGTGGTTCCGAACTTCTTCCATTTACAGATGATGGAGGCCACTGTGCTCATTGGGACCTTCAAAGCAGCAGATATTTTTCTGTACCCTTCACCAGATTTGTGCCTCGAGACAATCCTGTCTTGGAGATCTACAGACAATTTCTTTGACTTCATGCTTGGTTTGTGCTAAGACATGCATTGTCAAGTGTGTGACCTTATATAGACAGGTGTGTGCCTTTCCAAATCATGTCCAATCAACTGAATTTACAACAGGTGGACTCCAATTAAGCTGTAGGAACATCTCAAGGATGATCAGTGGAAACAAGGCTTTGAATACTTATGTACATGTGATTTCGTAGTTTTTTTATTTATAAATTTGCAAAAATCTCAAAAACACTTTTTTCACGTTGTGATTATGGGGTAATGTCTGCAGAATTTTGAGGGGGAAAAAAATAATTTATTCCATTTTGGAATAAGGCTGTAACATAATAAAATGTGGAAAAAGTGAAGCGCTGTGAATACTTTCCAGATGCACTGTAGTTTCTAAGGCTGAAAAAAGACAATTTGTCCATCGAGTTCAACCTGTTAGTGATCTCCTACACTGTAATATTGTAAAGACAAATGTAACTGTGGTAAATGTTTAGCCGTTGTGTCAATTCACTTTTTTTTTTTTTTATTATTATTTCATTTTAATTCTATAGTGCATGGTTTACCCACCATAACCCTGAATTTATCTAACCCATTCTTAAAAGTAATGACCGAGTCTGCCATTACTATTCTCTCAGGCAATGTATCAAGAAAGATTAAAAGTAGATTTAATTGTAAAGCCCCATACACACTGGGGGTCATTCCGAGTTGTTCGCTCGTTGACGATTTTCGCTATACTGCGATTAGTCGCTTACTGCGCATGCGCAAGGTTCGCAGAGCGCATGCGCTTAGTTATTTTACACAAAAGTTAGGTATTTTACTCACGGCATAACAAAGCTTTTTCATCGCTGTGCTGATCGTAGTGTGATTGACAGGAAGTGGGTGTTTCTGGGCGGAAACTGGCCGTTTTATGGGAGTGTGCGGAAAAACGCAGGCGTTCGAGTTGCAAAACGAAGGAGTGGCTGGAGAAACGGGGGAGTGGTTGGGCAAACGCTGGGTGTGTTTGTGACGTCAAGCCAGGAACGAAAAGGACTGAGCTGGTCGCAATGGCTGAGTAAGTCTGGAGCTACTCAGAAACTGCTAAGAAATTTCCATTCGCAATTCTGCTAATCTTTCGTTTGCAATTCTGCTAAGCTAAGATACACTCATAGAAACATAGAATTTGACGGCAGATAAGAACCACTTGGCCCATCTAGTCTGCCCATTTTTTTTATCCTTTAGGTAATCGCAACCCCTTTTTGAACCTTCATTCTTTGTAAGGAGATTCATATGCCTATCCCAAGCATGTTTAAATTGCTCTACAGTCTTAGCCTCTACCACCTCTGATGGGAGGCTATTCCACTTATCCACTACCCTTTCTGTGAAATAATTGTTCCTTAAATTTCTCCTGAACCTGCCTCCCTCCAGTTTCAGTGTATGTCCTCGAGTTCTAATACTTCTCTTCCTTTGAAGAATGTTTCCCTCCTGAACTTTGTTAAAACCTTTGGTATATTTGAAAGTTTCTATCATGTCTCCCCTTTTCTTTCTCTCCTCCATACTATACATGTTAAGATCTTTTAGCCTTTCCAGGTAAGTTTTGTTATGTAGGCCATGCACCATTTTAGTTGCCCTTCTTTGTACACTCTCTAATGTATTTATATCCTTCTGGAGATATGGTCTCCAAAACTGGAATTAGTATTCCCGATGAGGCCGCACCAATGACCTATACAGTGGCATTATTACTTCTCTTTTCCTGCTACTGATTCCTCTCCCTATGCAACCAAGCATCTGACTTGCCTTTCTCATTGCTTTGTTGCATTGCTTTCCTGCCTTTAAGTCACTTGAAATAGTGACTCCTAAATCCCTTTCCTCCTCAGTAGTTTCCATTATAGTACCCTTGATACTATATTTAGCCTTTGGGTTTTTGAGACCCAAGTGCATGATTTTGCATTTTTTAGCATTAAACTGTAGTTGCCATGTTCTTGACCATTTTTCAAGCCTAGCTAGGTCATCAATCATTTGTTTTACCCCTCCTGGTGTGTCTACCCTGTTGCATATCTTTGTATCATCTGCAAAAAGGCATACTTTCCCTTCAATACCATTTGCAATGTCACCAACATAGATATTAAAGAGAACTGGTCCGAGTACAGATCCCTGGGGTACTCCACTGGTAACATTTCCCTCCATAGATTGCACTCCATTTACTACAACTATCCTGCAACCAGGTTCTTATCCATTTAACTATTTTATAATCCACCCAGAGGAGGAACTACCGCCAGTGCAACCAGTGTGTTGCACTGGGGCCCGCCTCTGTCCAGGGGCCCAAAGCATGTAATGAGTCAAACTGAATCATTACATGCCGCTGTGTGCTGCGGGCAACCGCTCCCCGCAGCACACAGCTGCCCGTAGAGAGAGGAGAGGAGCGGAGCGGTACGGGGGAAGGAGGAGGAGGAGGGAAGTGGAGGAGGGAGCCGCAGCAGCGCTTTGTTACTGGTTGAGGCGCTGCTGCCCCTCTGCTTCACTATAGGCCGCCGCCGCTGTGAAGCGCATCCCAGCATTCACAACGGCGGAGAACAGCCTATAGTGAAGCAGAGGGACAGCAGCAGCAGCGCCTCAACCAGTAACAAAGCGCTGCTGCGGCTCCCTCCTCCACCACCCTCCTCCTCCTTCTGCCCGGGATCTCTGGAGAAGCTGCACCGAGGAGCCTGAGCCAGCGGAGAGGGTAAGCATAATTTATTCTCTTTCTTTCTTTCTTTATGTACAAAAAGGGGGACTGTCTGCCGTAAAGTGTAAAAAAGGGGGAATCTGCCTGCCGTGATGTGTAAAAAGGGGACGCTGTCTGCCGTGATGTGTAAAAAGGGGACGCTGTCTGCCGTGATGTGTAAAAAGGGGACGCTGTCTGCCGCAATGTGTAAAAAGGGGGAATCTGCCTGACGTAATGTGTAAAAAGGGGGAATCTGCCTGCCTCGATGTGTTAAAAGGGCATGCTGTCTGCCGTTATGTGTAAAAGTGTACAAAGTCTGCCGTAATGTGTAACAAGGGCACGCTGTCTGCCGCTATGTGTAACAAGGGCACGCTCTCTGCCATTATGTGTAAAAAGGGCATGCTGTCTGCCGTTATGTGTAAAAAGTGTACGCTGTCTGCCGTAATATGTAACAAGGGCACGCTGTCTGCCGCTATGTGTAACAAGGGCACGCTGTCTGCCGCTATGTGTAACAAGGGCACGCTGTCTGCCGTTATGTGTAACAAGGGCACGCTGTCTGCCGTTATGTGTAAAAAGGGGACGCTGTCTGCCGTTATGTGTAAAAAGGGGATGCTGTCTTCCGTAATGCGTAAAAAGGGGAATCTGTCCGCCGTAAGGTGTAAAAGGGTCTCTACCTGGTGTAGTGGTGCTACTGTGCGGCGTAATTTGAATAATGGAGACTACTGTGCACCTTTTTATTAATTGGTATTATTTTGTGGCCACACCCCTTCCCCATGAAGCCACGCCCATATGTATTTTTGCGTGTGCCTACGGCGCGCACTGCCCCTGTTTTGCATGCAGGGGTGGGGCTCCGATGCCGTTTCTAGCACACAGTGCTAAAATGTCCACCATTTCTCTGGCCCTTAGCAGGTCCCCCTCACCAGATCCTCTCCAGGGGTGAGGGGGTAGACTTGGATGGGATGGGGGGGGGGGGCAAAGCATTTTGTCGCACCTGGGCCCACCGCTCGCTAGTTCCGCCACTGAATCCACTTTCAAGTTTATTTAGCAGTCTGCGATGTGGGACAGTGTCAAATGCCTTACTAAAGTCTAGATATGCTACATCTACAGCTCCCCCTTGATCTATTATTTTCATCACAGAGTCAAAAAAGTAAATAAGATTTGTTTGGCATGATCTCCCACCAGTAAATCCATGCTGTTTTGGATCCTGTAACTTGGGCGGCGGCTTAGCGTGTGCAATGCTGCTAAAAGCAGCAAGCGAGCGAACAACTCGGAATCACCCCCACTATACGAGAAAGTAAAAGATCTCGATCAAAAGGGCCAATCTGAGCGAGATCTTTTACGATCTCGTCCAGTGTGTACACTCAATGTCATTAACGACCCTCTCCCTCGTCTGAACATGTACAGATGAGGGAGGTCCTTGTTAACAACATCCATGCTAATGCAGCATGGGTGTTGTTTCAGAAACACTGCCACCCTTTATCCGAAAGTCGATAAACATCACTTTTTGCAACTCGGATAAATCGCCCCTTTTACCCATGACAGCAACGAGTGATATGTGTGCAGACGGCCTTTCACGCACCTTATACACTCATTAAGTCAGTGCACGACACGTGACGTACTTCATGGGCTACGCGTTGCCAAAGTCAAATGTAGGGGGTGGTCAAGGAATGTGACTCAACCGTGTATATACATACAACTATCTAATTGTCCCACATAGCCCTGTTTAGCATCCCACGAACTTTGTGACTTCGGTGCACCAAAGCACTAATTAGAACTACCTAGTTTACTATAGAGATGAGCGCCTGAAATTTTTCGGGTTTTGTGTTTTGGTTTTGGGTTCGGTTCCGCGGCCGTGTTTTGGGTTCGAACGCGTTTTGGCAAAACCTCACCGAATTTTTTTTGTCGGATTCGGGTGTGTTTTGGATTCGGGTGTTTTTTTCAAAAAACACTAAAAAACAGCTTAAATTATAGAATTTGGGGGTCATTTTGATCCCAAAGTATTATTAACCTCAAAAACCATAATTTACACTCATTTTCAGTCTATTCTGAATACCTCACACCTCACAATATTATTTTTAGTCCTAAAATTTGCACCGAGGTCGCTGTGTGAGTAAGATAAGCGACCCTAGTGGCCGACACAAACACCGGGCCCATCTAGGAGTGGCACTGCAGTGTCACGCAGGATGTCCCTTCCAAAAAACCCTCCCCAAACAGCACATGACGCAAAGAAAAAAAGAGGCGCAATGAGGTAGCTGTGTGAGTAAGATTAGCGACCCTAGTGGCCGACACAAACACCGGGCCCATCTAGGAGTGGCACTGCAGTGTCACGCAGGATGGCCCTTCCAAAAAACCCTCCCCAAACAGCACATGACGCAAAGAAAAAAAGAGGCGCAATGAGGTAGCTGTGTGAGTAAGATTAGCGACCCTAGTGGCCGACACAAACACCGGGCCCATCTAGGAGTGGCACTGCAGTGTCACGCAGGATGGCCCTTCCAAAAAACCCTCCCCAAACAGCACATGACGCAAAGAAAAAAAGAGGCGCAATGAGGTAGCTGTGTGAGTAAGATTAGCGACCCTAGTGGCCGACACAAACACCGGGCCCATCTAGGAGTGGCACTGCAGTGTCACGCAGGATGTCCCTTCCAAAAAACCCTCCCCAAACAGCACATGACGCAAAGAAAAAAAGAGGCGCAATGAGGTAGCTGTGTGAGTAAGATTAGCGACCCTAGTGGCCGACACAAACACCGGGCCCATCTAGGAGTGGCACTGCAGTGTCACGCAGGATGTCCCTTCCAAAAAACCCTCCCCAAACAGCACATGACGCAAAGAAAAAAAGAGGCGCAATGAGGTAGCTGACTGTGTGAGTAAGATTAGCGACCCTAGTGGCCGACACAAACACCGGGCCCATCTAGGAGTGGCACTGCAGTGTCACGCAGGATGTCCCTTCCAAAAAACCCTCCCCAAACAGCACATGACGCAAAGAAAAAAAGAGGCGCAATGAGGTAGCTGACTGTGTGAGTAAGATTAGCGACCCTAGTGGCCGACACAAACACCGGGCCCATCTAGGAGTGGCACTGCAGTGTCACGCAGGATGTCCCTTCCAAAAAACCCTCCCCAATCAGCACATGATGCAAAGAAAAAGAAAAGAAAAAAGAGGTGCAAGATGGAATTGTCCTTGGGCCCTCCCACCCACCCTTATGTTGTATAAACAAAACAGGACATGCACACTTTAACCAACCCATCATTTCAGTGACAGGGTCTGCCACACGACTGTGACTGATATGACGGGTTGGTTTGGACCCCCCCCAAAAAAGAAGCAATTAATCTCTCCTTGCACAAACTGGCTCTACAGAGGCAAGATGTCCACCTCATCTTCACCCTCCGATATATCACCGTGTACATCCCCCTCCTCACAGATTATCAATTCGTCCCCACTGGAATCCACCATCTCAGCTCCCTGTGTACTTTGTGGAGGCAATTGCTGCTGGTCAATGTCTCCGCGGAGGAATTGATTATAATTCATTTTAATGAACATCATCTTCTCCACATTTTCTGGATGTAACCTCGTACGCCGATTGCTGACAAGGTGAGCGGCGGCACTAAACACTCTTTCGGAGTACACACTTGTGGGAGGGCAACTTAGGTAAAATAAAGCCAGTTTGTGCAAGGGCCTCCAAATTGCCTCTTTTTCCTGCCAGTATAAGTACGGACTGTGTGACGTGCCTACTTGGATGCGGTCACTCATATAATCCTCCACCATTCTATCAATGTTGAGAGAATCATATGCAGTGACAGTAGACGACATGTCCGTAATCGTTGTCAGGTCCTTCAGTCCGGACCAGATGTCAGCATCAGCAGTCGCTCCAGACTGCCCTGCATCACCGCCAGCGGGTGGGCTCGGAATTCTGAGCCTTTTCCTCGCACCCCCAGTTGCGGGAGAATGTGAAGGAGGAGATGTTGACAGGTCGCGTTCCGCTTGACTTGACAATTTTGTCACCAGCAGGTCTTTCAACCCCAGCAGACTTGTGTCTGCCGGAAAGAGAGATCCAAGGTAGGCTTTAAATCTAGGATCGAGCACGGTGGCCAAAATGTAGTGCTCTGATTTCAACAGATTGACCACCCGTGAATCCTTGTTAAGCGAATTAAGGGCTGCATCCACAAGTCCCACATGCCTAGCGGAATCGCTCCCTTTTAGCTCCTTCTTCAATGCCTCCAGCTTCTTCTGCAAAAGCCTGATGAGGGGAATGACCTGACTCAGGCTGGCAGTGTCTGAACTGACTTCACGTGTGGCAAGTTCAAAGGGCATCAGAACCTTGCACAACGTTGAAATCATTCTCCACTGCACTTGAGACAGGTGCATTCCACCTCCTATATCGTGCTCAATTGTATAGGCTTGAATGGCCTTTTGCTGCTCCTCCAACCTCTGAAGCATATAGAGGGTTGAATTCCACCTCGTTACCACTTCTTGCTTCAGATGATGGCAGGGCAGGTTCAGTAGTTTTTGGTGGTGCTCCAGTCTTCTGTACGTGGTGCCTGTACGCCGAAAGTGTCCCGCAATTCTTCTGGCCACCGACAGCATCTCTTGCACGCCCCTGTCGTTTTTTAAAAAAATCTGCACCACCAAATTCAAGGTATGTGCAAAACATGGGACGTGCTGGAATTTGCCCATATTTAATGCACACACAATATTGCTGGCGTTGTCCGATGCCACAAATCCACAGGAGAGTCCAATTGGGGTAAGCCATTCCGCGATGATCTTCCTCAGTTGCCGTAAGAGGTTTTCAGCTGTGTGCGTATTCTGGAAAGCGGTGATACAAAGCGTAGCCTGCCTAGGAAAGAGTTGGCGTTTGCGAGATGCTGCTACTGGTGCCGCCGCTGCTGTTCTTGCGGCGGGAGTCCATACATCTACCCAGTGGGCTGTCACAGTCATATAGTCCTGACCCTGCCCTGCTCCACTTGTCCACATGTCCGTGGTTAAGTGGACATTGGGTACAACTGCATTTTTTAGGACACTGGTGAGTCTTTTTCTGACGTCCGTGTACATTCTCGGTATCGCCTGCCTAGAGAAGTGGAACCTAGATGGCATTTGGTACCGGGGACACAGTACCTCCAACAAGTCTCTAGTTGGCTCTGCAGTAATGATGGATACCGGAACCACGTTTCTCACCACCCAGGATGCCAAGGCCTCAGTTATCCGCTTTGCAGTAGGATGACTGCTGTGATATTTCATCTTCCTCGCAAAGGACTGTTGAACAGTCAATTGCTTACTGGAAGTAGTACAAGTGGGCTTACGACTTCCCCTCTGGGATGACCATCGACTCCCAGCGGCAACAACAGCAGCGCCAGCAGCAGTAGGCGTTACACGCAAGGATGCATCGGAGGAATCCCAGGCAGGAGAGGACTCGTCAGAATTGCCAGTGACATGGCCTGCAGGACTATTGGCATTCCTGGGGAAGGAGGAAATTGACACTGAGGGAGTTGGTGGGGTGGTTTGCGTGAGCTTGGTTACAAGAGGAAGGGATTTACTGGTCAGTGGACTGCTTCCGCTGTCACCCAAAGTTTTTGAACTTGTCACTGACTTATTATGAATGCGCTGCAGGTGACGTATAAGGGAGGATGTTCCGAGGTGGTTAACGTCCTTACCCCTACTTATTACAGCTTGACAAAGGGAACACACGGCTTGACACCTGTTGTCCGCATTTCTGGTGAAATACCTCCACACCGAAGAGCTGATTTTTTTGGTATTTTCACCTGGCATGTCAACGGCCATATTCCTCCCACGGACAACAGGTGTCTCCCCGGGTGCCTGACTTAAACAAACCACCTCACCATCAGAATCCTCCTGGTCAATTTCCTCCCCAGCGCCAGCAACACCCATATCCTCCTCATCCTGGTGTACTTCAACACTGACATCTTCAATCTGACTATCAGGAACTGGACTGCGGGTGCTCCTTCCAGCACTTGCAGGGGGCGTGCAAATGGTGGAAGGCGCATGCTCTTCACGTCCAGTGTTGGGAAGGTCAGGCATCGCAACCGACACAATTGGACTCTCCTTGTGGATTTGGGATTTCGAAGAATGCACAGTTCTTTGCTGTGCTGCTTTTGCCAGCTTGAGTCTTTTCATTTTTCTAGCGAGAGGCTGAGTGCTTCCATCCTCATGTGAAGCTGAACCACTAGCCATGAACATAGGCCAGGGCCTCAGCCGTTCCTTGCCACTCCGTGTGGTAAATGGCATATTGGCAAGTTTACGCTTCTCCTCCGACAATTTTATTTTAGGTTTTGGAGTCCTTTTTTTTCTGATATTTGGTGTTTTGGATTTGACATGCTCTGTACTATGACATTGGGCATCGGCCTTGGCAGACGACGTTGCTGGCATTTCATCGTCTCGGCCATGACTAGTGGCAGCAGCTTCAGCACGAGGTGGAAGTGGATCTTGATCTTTCCCTAATTTTGGAACCTCAACATTTTTGTTCTCCATATTTTAATAGGCACAACTAAAAGGCACCTCAGGTAAACAATGGAGATGGATACTAGTATACAATTATGGACTGCCTGCCGACTGCAGACACAGAGGTAGCCACAGCCGTGAACTACCGTACTGTACTGTGTCTGCAGCTAATATAGACTGGTTGATAAAGAGATGTCTATGTAACTATGTATGTATAAAGAAGACTGAAAAAAATCCACGGTTAGGTGGTATACAATTATGGACGGACTGCCTGCCGAGTGCAGACACAGAGGTAGCCACAGCCGTGAACTACCGTACTGTACTGTGTCTGCAGCTAATATAGACTGGTTGATAAAGAGAAGATGTCTATGTAACTATGTATGTATAAAGAAGAATGAAAAAAAACCACGGTTAGGTGGTATACAATTATGGACGGACTGCCTGCCGAGTGCAGACACAGAGGTAGCCACAGCCGTGAACTACCGTACTGTACTGTGTCTGCAGCTAATATAGACTGGTTGATAAAGAGAAGATGTCTATGTAACTATGTATGTATAAAGAAGAATGAAAAAAATCCACGGTTAGGTGGTATTACAATTATGGACGGACTGCCTGCCGAGTGCAGAGACACAGAGGTAGCCACAGCCGTGAACTACCGTACTGTGTCTGCTGCGACTGGATGATAAATGATATAAAAAATATATATATATCACTACTGCAGCCGGACAGGTATATATTATATATTATATAATGACGGACCTGCTGGACACTGTCTGTCAGCAGAATGAGTTTTATTTTTATAGAATAAAAAAAAAAAAAACACACAAGTGAAGTCACACGACGAGTGTTTAACTTTTTCAGGCAATCACAATATAAGTATACTACTAACTATACTGGTGGTCAGTGTGGTCAGGTCACTGGTCAGTCACACTGGCAGTGGCACTCCTGCAGCAAAAGTGTGCACTGTTTAATTTTAATATAATATGTACTCCTGGCTCCTGCTATAACCTATAACTGGCACTGCAGTAGTGCTCCCCAGTCTCCCCCACAATTATAAGCTGTGTGAGCTGAGCAGTCAGACAGATATATAATATATATAGATGATGCAGCACACTGGCCTGAGCCTGAGCAGTGCACACAGATATGGTATGTGACTGACTGAGTCACTGTGTGTATCGCTTTTTTCAGGCAGAGAACGGATATATTAAATAAACTGCACTGTGTGTCTGGTGGTCACTCACTATATAATATATTATGTACTCCTGGCTCCTGCTATAACCTATAACTGGCACTGCAGTAGTGCTCCCCAGTCTCCCCCACAATTATAAGCTGTGTGAGCTGAGCAGTCAGACAGATATATATAATATTATATATAGATAATAGATGATGCAGCACACTGGCCTGAGCCTGAGCAGTGCACACAGATATGGTATGTGACTGACTGAGTCACTGTGTGTATCGCTTTTTTCAGGCAGAGAACGGATATATTAAATAAACTGCACTGTGTGTCTGGTGGTCACTCACTATATAATATATTATGTACTCCTGGCTCCTGCTATAACCTATAACTGGCACTGCAATAGTGCTCCCCAGTCTCCCCCACAATTATAAGCTGTGTGAGCTGAGCAGTCAGACAGATATATATAATATTATATATAGATAATAGATGATGCAGCACACTGGCCTGAGCCTGAGCAGTGCACACAGATATGGTATGTGACTGACTGAGTCACTGTGTGTATCGCTTTTTTCAGGCAGAGAACGGATATATTAAATAAACTGCACTGTGTGTCTGGTGGTCACTCACTATATAATATATTATGTACTCCTGGCTCCTGCTATAACCTATAACTGGCACTGCAGTAGTGCTCCCCAGTCTCCCCCACAATTATAAGCTGTGTGAGCTGAGCAGTCAGACAGATATATATAATATTATATATAGATAATAGATGATGCAGCACACTGGCCTGAGCCTGAGCAGTGCACACAGATATGGTATGTGTCAGTGACTGAGTCACTGTGTGCTGTGTATCGCTTTTTTCAGGCAGAGAACGGATTATAAAGTAAACTGCACTGTCCTCACTAGTAAACTCTCTCCACTCAGTCTCTACACTTCTACAGTAACAGTACTCCTCCTAGTCAGCTCCAGTAAATCTCTCTCAGTCTCTTATAATCTAAATGGAGAGGACGCCAGCCACGTCCTCTCCCTATCAATCTCAATGCACGTGTGAAAATGGCGGCGACGCGCGGCTCCTTATATAGAATCCGAGTCTCGCGATAGAATCCGAGCCTCGCGAGAATCCGACAGCGTCATGATGACGTTCGGGCGCGCTCGGGTTAACCGAGCAAGGCGGGAAGATCCGAGTCGCTCGGACCCGTGAAAAAAAACATGAAGTTCTGGCGGGTTCGGATTCAGAGAAACCGAACCCGCTCATCTCTAGTTTACTATAGGGTTTTTTCTGAGTTGAAAGCAAAAAAAAAAAAAAAAAAAAGGGACTGTGATCTGGAACAAACCATGTTGCAATGCAAGGGTTGCAAATACTGTACATGTATTTTTTCCATCCAGGGTAAATACTGGCTATTTGTACATGCAGCCCACAAATGCTGGACAGCTTGAATTTTACAATGCAATATAGATTTATGATTGGACACACATTTTAAGTCTGTCTCATTAGCAGTTCAACATAGTTTCACCATGATACAAAGTTACAACTCAGAAACAGCCATAGGCTATAAGTGAACTGAGAGCACAGTGGAGGAAAAAGTAAAAAAATGTGGTTGAAAAGGCAAAAGACAGGTCCAATACGAGTGACCAGTGTAATGCATCTTTATGTTTAATCTGCGACCTTATACCAATTCCTCCGCTACAAGCATACTAATCTTAAATACCTAATACACTATGAGCCTAATTTAGATGTGGTTGGATATAGCACTGTATCATGATGCAGCAGGAGGCGTATAATACAAGCAGACGCCTTCTGCTGCAGTAGCAATCCGGCTTGCGTTCTAGGACACAGCATCGGATCACTCGGTCACCATCAAGCGGCCTTACAGCACCCATGGTGCCCTGCAAGCCGCCCGTTCGAGAGGCTGGTAAATCTCTGCTCTACATCGGAGACCCCTGGCCTCTTCTCTCCCCCTAAACAGTGGCGTAACGCCTTCATTTTCATAAGTGGGGATGGTGCCCGCCCCACAGAGGGCAGCAGACTGTTAACCTCTGACAAACTGCTGCCACTCTGCGTCCTGTGTTGCAGGGCCTGTTTGCACATGATCAGAATCGGTCCTGTACATGCTCAAAGTACCAAAATCGGTACTTTGCAATGATGGGCACAGCTCTAACCACATCTGAATCAGGCCCTATAAGCAAAGTAAGATGCAAAATTGAGGAAAAAGTATACATTCTGTGTTAAAAGCAAAAGACAGGTCTGATACAAGTGATCTGTGTAATGCATCATTATGCTTAATCTGCAACTTTATAATAATTCCTTTGCAATAAAAAAACTAAACCTACAGTAAGTTCTCAGTACTATGGGCCTGATTTAGGTTAGCACGTATACCCAATGGTTTATGTACTAACCCGTTGGTGGGGGAACTGTGCATGCACTGGACCAGTTCTATGCATTAGCAGAAAGAATCCCGCATGATCGCTCACAGGGGGTTATTCAGAGTTGGTCACAGATTTTGCTATTTTAGCAAAATCTGTGACCACTAAACTCGCATACTGGGGGGCGGCCAGCATCTGCAATTCATTTGTGATTGCATTGCAAAAACCTTAAATAGAAGTTGACCCATGCTGCTCAGGCACACCACCGCCATGTTTCCAATTGCAGGAAGCACAGGCGACGTCATCAGCCGGCCCTGAAAATAGCCATGATACGCCCACGCAAAGCCGCACCTGACCTCCCGGCGCCTGTCAATCACCATGCAATTGCATCCTTCCTTCCATTCTTGCATATGTCTTGCACCATATGGTGCGGAAAAAATAGGTTTATGAAGACGGAGTAGATTATTAAACCACTTAACTGGCTAATAAACAGCTCAGAATTTCTTTTTTTATGATTGAATTAGGTTAAGAACATCTATTTATAATATATCCAACACAATTTTATCCCATCCCCAACCCCCATTTTCTTTTTTACATTTTTCTCTTAAACATCAGTCAAACATTGATGGCAATGATATAGGACCATTGATGATTAGAACCATCGTGACCATCTGAAAGTTTCTTTTTCTCTGCAGCTGTAGAGAATAGCACATGGAAGAGGTGCACAAGGGAGGTAAGGCTTCTCTTCCAGCAGGCTCACAGTGGGCGTTTTGACTAGCAGCATCACATGCAACCATGCCACGGAAAGCCCAGCCTGGTGTGGTTGCATCTGATGTGACCACACCAGACAAGTGGTTAAAGGGTAATGCTTAAGATTTAAATGAAAAATGATGTGAGCCTATTTTTTTTCAGGAAGATGTCTTGCAAAACAATGGTGTTTTCAAAGTACACAACTTTTTCAAGATAATTTATCTTTAGTACATATTTAGGGGCATGTTTCTTAATTATCGGGACTTGGTCCCAATAATTATAATTTCTTTATTGTAGGGATAACAAATGAAGTACTTGGACCACTTTTGTTCAACATTTTCATCAACGACCTAACAGTAGGTCTAGAGAGCATGGTGTAAATTTTCGCAGACGATACCAAATTGTGTAAGGTTATAAATACGGAGGGGGATGCTGAGTCTCTTCAGAACGACTTAACTAAACTGGAAGCATGGGCAGCAAAATGGAGAATGAGGTTCAACACAGACAAGTGTAAGGTAATGCACTGTGGGGGCAAGACCAAAAATTACACCTACATACTAAATGGAGTAATATTAGGGGATTCTATACTGGAAAAAGACTTAGGGGTTCACATAGATAACAAATTAAGCAGCAGTACCCAAAGTAGGAGTGCAGCAAAGAAGGCTAATAAGATATTAGCATGCATAAAACGGGGAATTGATGCAAGGCACGAGAGTATTATACTCCCATTATATAAATCACTAGTGAGGCCACATCTTCAATACTGTGTGCAATTTTGGGCACCATGGGGATAATTCCAAGTTGATCGCAGCAGGAAATTTTTTAGCAGTTGGGCAAAACCATGTGCACTGCAGGGGGGGCAGATATAAAATTTGCAGAGAGAGTTAGATTTGGGTGGGTTATTTTGTTTCTGTGCAGGGTAAATACTGGCTGCTTTATTTTTACACTGCAATTTAGATTGCAGATTGAACTCACCACACCCAAATCTATCTCTCTCTGCAAATGTTATATCTGCCCCCCCTTCAGTGCACATGGGCCCTCATTCCGAGTTGTTCGCTCGGTATTTTTCATCGCATCGCAATGAAAATCCGCTTAGTACGCATGCGCAATGTTCGCACTGCGACTGCACCAAGTAACTTTGCTATGTAGAAAGTAATTTTACTCACGGCTTTTTCATCGCTCCGGCGATCGTAATGTGATTGACAGGAAATGGGTGTTACTGGGCGGAAACACGGCGTTTCAGGGGCGTGTGGCTGAAAACGCTACCGTTTCCGGAAAAAACGCAGGAGTGGCCGGAGAAACGGTGGGAGTGCCTGGGCGAACGCTGGGTGTGTTTGTGACGTCAAACAGGAACGACAAGCACTGAACTGATCGCACAGGCAGAGTAAGTCTGAAGCTACTCTGAAACTGCTAAGTAGTTAGTAATCGCAATATTGCGAATACATCGGTCGCAATTTTAAGAAGCTAAGATTCACTCCCAGTAGGCGGCGGCTTAGCGTGTGTAACTCTGCTAAATTCGCCTTGCGACCGATCAACTCGGAATGAGGGCCATGGTTTTGCCCAACTGCTAAAAAATTTCCTGCTGCGATCAACTTGGAATTACCCCCTATATTACAAAAAGGATATCCTGGAGCTAGAAAAAGTTCAGAGGCGGGCAACCAAACTAATCAAGGGCATGGAGACGCTGGAATACGAGGAAAGGCTTGCAAGGCTAGGCATGTTTACATTGGAAAAGAGGAGACTAAGAGGGGACATGATCAACATCTACAAATATATAAGGGGTCAATACACAGAGCTTGGGAGGGACCTGTTTTCTATAAGATCAGCACAGAGAAGGAGTTTCTGCACATTGAGGCGAAAAGGTTTTTTCACAGTAAGGACAATACGTGTTTGGAATTCCCTGCCTGAGAGATTAGTAACTGCGGACTCAGTCAACACCTTTAAGAATGGGTTAGATAAATTCCTATTGGATAAAGATATTCAGGGTTATGGGGGGTAATTCTGAGTTGATCGCAGCCTCAAGTTTGTTAGCAATTGGGCAAAACCATGTGCACTGCAGGGGAGGCAGATATAACATGTGCAGAGAGAGTTAGATTTGGGTGTGGTGTGTTCAATCTGCAATATAATCTGCAGTGTAAAAATAAAGCAGCCAGTATTTACCCTGCACAGAAACAAAATAAAACACACAAATCTAACTCTTTCTGCACATGTTACATCTGCCTCCCCTGCAGTGCACATGGTTTTGCCCAACTGCTAAAAAAATTCCTGCTGCAATCAACTTGGAATTACCCCCATGGTGCGTAGGCACGCATTATAGTTAATTTAACTAGTCCTAACATAAAAATAACTAGTCCTATAATAAGACTGCATAGGAGACCACAAATAGGTTGAACTCGATGGACAATTGTCTTTTTTCAACCTTAGTTACTATGTTAAGTATTGCAGGGATGATTTATTATTCACATTCTGAAGCCCATTCATGCAATCATAGAATGCGATCACTTCTAGGTTTGGGACTCTGACACACTAGGTTTGGGACATCTGACTGCTAATATACAAGCTTTCTTTGCTAGGAAGGGATCCCATGGATCACTTGCCCATAAAATTTTGCAATTGTAATCCTACAATGGCTAAAGCCATGATAATTGGTCATTTTAGCGGCAGCCATAGAAACCAATGTGATTGAAAACAGGGCACTGCAACAAATATTGCCGATATCTGCTGCAGTCCATCATACTTACATCAGGGCCATCTTAACGTATAGGCACACTGGCAGCTGGCCAAGGCCCCACGGGCCTCTGAGCAGGGTTGGGTGGTAGTCACACAATCAAAGTGGTCAGGCAATATTCTCTACCTGCCTCCCAGCCTGCAGCCAGATAGTAAATGACTGTCAGCATGCTGATTGGTTGATGGCTAGAGCGATCCACCAATCAGAATGCTGACAGCCATTTACTGCATGGATGCATGAGGAGAAATGGAGCAGGACCGGAGGGGGGGCATGTTAGGATGTTTTTTTTTTATTAGTTCATGTGAATTATTGTTTAGGGGCCCCAGTGCATTGGTTTGCCCAGGGCCTACAATGATGTTAAGATGGCCCTGACTTACATACAGGTGGTACTTACTATCTGCAGGTATCCCTAAAAGTGGGATATAAATATGCAACTTAAAGTGAATCCAAACATCAGTTTTTCATAATTGTTTCTCTTTTTTTTATGTATCTTAAAATCTGAAAAGTTAACACATTTGTCATCATTTACAATGATTAATGTGATTAGAATTATAGTATCAAGACTGATTAACAGTTTATCCAAGAACAATGTTTGACTCTGTTCATAAATTGCAGCAATTGTACTCTGAAAATTCAAATGGGTTTTCCAGCTTTATAGGCAACCTTGGTTTAGGCCTAAAAACAAAATCTCCCAATATATTTGTAAAGGTGTGCACTGACCACCTTGTTTTGGTTTTGGATCTGGATTAATTTTTCTGTTTAGGTTCTAGTTTTGCAAAAAACAGTATTATTAAGATCATCAACATCTTCATTAGCATCAGATAGTACACAAATATCCTCTTCATCATGTTGCACTTCCACACTAGCATCCTCAATTTCTATAATGTCATTATCACCATCTTTACGTGTAATGCTCATCCCCACATTTTCAAAGAAAACAGAAATAGTAGCAGGAAGCTTCTCTACTAGTACAGTATCAGAAATGTCAGACTCACACATAGCTAACATGGACACCTTTAGACTCTTCTCAGGGATTTGTGATGCACAGTTTGTTCTTCACCCTTAGTGGGGTTTTTGTGCACTGATTTGCCTGTTTTACATTTGACACCTCTTCTAGACTCTGAGTGAGGTGTTGCATCATCATGTGAGGTTACAGAAGAAGATGCCAGACTGACATCAGTTCTAGAACCACCAATCGCAAAAAAAGGCCAAGGCCTGAGCCTTTCCTTGCCACTGTGTGTGGTGTATGGCAGTGTTGCCAATTTTATGTTTTTCAGTAGTAAACTTTCCCTGCATTAGAGGTGATTTTTTTTTTTTTTTTTTACATTAGCATTGTGAAATATTGTTTTGATTTCAGGTGCCCTTTCTTAAACCCTCTATGCTCTTGAGCACCATCTTCAGTAGATGCTGAAGTACTAGTATCATCATGACTGGCAGCAGCCACAGCACTAGTACTTGGTTGCTGCTCCTACTCGACTCACAGTGCTTATAATATTAACACAGTGGTGCGGCACCTACTGAGCGTCATTGTAACACAGTGGCTGCACACTTGCACCTTTGCAAATTGTCATAGATCAAAAACTTTTGTGGTCAATTACAGCACCAGTGTGCACCAATAAAGGGTTAATGTTGCCTTGTATTAGGATCTCTGGACTGCACTGTGAGTAGTTACAGCACCTAGTGCACCAGTAAAGGGTTAATGCTGCCCCTGTATTAGGAGCTGTGGGCTGGCAAAACTGCTGGCAGTTACATCACCAGTGTGACTGTGCACCAATAAAGTAGAGATGTGCAGGTTTGGATTTACTTGGTTCTTAATGCCAATATTAACGCATATTCGTATTTATCCGGACTTTCCTTATTGGCTATTCAAAACACGTGACAACCGAGAGCCAATAAGATGGCATTTTGAGATCCAGGTAAATCGGAAACCCGCACATCTCTATAATAAAAAGTTAATGGCTAATGCTGCCCTGTATTATTTAGGAGAAGCTTTTGGCTATGTGCACCAGTAAAGGATTACTAATGCTGCCCTGGCTGTCCAGTGTGTTTCCCAGCCGACGTTCCTGTGTGAAATGGCTCCCGAATCAGCGCGGGAGGGACTTATATAGAATCCAAAAATACCAGGTCCGACCCTGGGAAGTTGACATTTTGCCTCATTTTGGAATCCGAGCCTGGGGGGAAACGCAGAGTCACAGCTCGGATTCACTCGGAATCGGGAAGTACGGGTGGGTTCAGTTATCAGAAAAACCTGCACATTCTCTATATGTATTAGTGTGCATGACATATAGTAAACTGTATTTTAGCAATTGTTATTGATAACGGTTATGTTGAAGGCTGATTTATATTGAGAATATTATTACCAGCTAGAGGGGGAGATGTACTAAGGGGCTGATTCTGAGATGGTTGCAGCAGCGTCCATCTGGTCTGTGGGTGCACACTGGTGCAGGGCGTGTGCGTGACCTTGCACATTGCAGCCGCATCCCTGTAAGATTGACAGTGACGGTCGTTCGTGGGGCGGCGTGCGGGGCAGAGCAGGCCGAACGTGAGCAGGCTGGGACCATTGTGACATTGCGCAGCAGCTTGTCAAGGGTCAACCTTCGTTCCGATGCATCCGCAATCTAATTGCGGACCCATCGGGAGGCAGCCTCACACATGCTGGGCAGCCTTGCCCTGTGCTGGGTGGCCCCCAGCAAGTGAGGAGATGGCTGTGTATACAGCAATCTGCGTCCATCTGTGAATCAGCCCCTAAGCCTTGAAAAGTGATAAATTGCATAGTGATAAAGTACCAGCCAATCAGTTCCTATCTGCCATGTTACAGGCTGTGTATGAAAAATGACAGGAGCTGGTTGGCCGGTGCTTTATCTCTGTGCAATTTATCACTTTTCAAGGCATAGTCCATCTGGCTCAAAGTGTGGTATTGTTTGTCAGAGGTTTGAAGTGGGAACAACTGCAACACTCATTTGTTTCAAGTATAAAAACTTATTTTGAACTGTATACAGAATGAGTAGTTTAGTGCAGCTGTAAATGTCATTATCAGCTCGACTTCACAAGCTCCACGCACAGCTACAAATATTTCAGATCATTTTCCTTTTACATTAAAGAGGTATTCCACCGTTGGACAGCTGTTATTTAGAAGGACCCCATCTACACATTGCCAGCCAGTGACAGACTGGGACTCTAAAATAGCCAAGGAATATTATTCTGTGTGCGCTCAGCAGGCACACTTGCACATGACAAAGGGGGCCATGGTCATGGCTCACAGACATGCTACAAGTTACAGGGGCCATCCCCCCACCTCTCTGTATGCTGAGCAGCTGAGTAGAGCGCAGGGAGGCGGAGATGCTCAGCCAGCCCCGGTCTCTTTGTGTGGCCAGAGCGAGCCATTGGGCATATCTGCCATTCTGGCATTTGCCAGGTGGCCAGTCCAGCCCTGTTACCAGCCCATACCCAATCAACGTTTCCAAACATATGCCTCCTAATATTCCTCTCACTGTAGGAACATGATAGCTATGTCACTTTTGTAGTTGCCATGATTATAGGGAATTGTATTCCTCCGATTTAAGGAAAAATTATAGGAATCAGACAGACAATAAAGCTAGGGCACTGCTGCATAGTATCTATTGTTTCATTAAGGTTGGCCAGATAGTGCTTCACATTATGAGCAAAAAAAAAAACCCATTCTGCACTGATAATTCCAAATAAGGACAAGATTTTCTGCAGGTAGTTAGTCTGTTACAGAACTGGCCACATGCCATGTATATTTTACATATTTTCACTAGGGAGTAATTTATAACCATTCCTAACGCTTACATTACATAAGTGTATTAGCGCAAAAGCACTTCACCCTCTAAGCAAAAAAAAAAAAAAAGACTATTTAGCTAGTATTACTGTCTAAGGGGGTCATTCCGAGTTGTTCGCTCGCTAGCTGTTTTTAGCAGCCGTGCAAACGCATAGTCGCCGCCCACGGGGGGGGGGTGTATTTTCGCTTTGCAAGTGTGCGAACGCCTGTGCAGCTGAGCTCTGCAAAAACATTTTGTGCAGTTTCAGAGTAGGTCTGAACTTACTCAGCCCTTGCGGTCACTTCAGTCTTTTTGGTGCCAGAATTGACGTCAGACATCCGCCCTCCAAACGCCCGGACACGCCTGCGTTTTCCCTACCACTCTGAGAAAATGGTCAGTTAACACCCATGACCGCCCTCTTTCTGTCAATCTTCTTGCGATCGGCTGTGCGTATGGATTCTTCGTTAAATCCATAGCTCAGCAATGATCCACATTGTACCCGTACGATGCGCGTGCGCATTGCGGTGCATACACATGCGCAGTAGAGACCTGATTGCAGCACAGCAAAAATTGGCAGCGTGCGATCAACTCGGAAGGATAAAGCATTGAAGGGCTGAATGTACAGTGCATTAACTTGTTTCTTGTCATGGGTAAGTAGGTTATTTGAAGCCCTCGGTTAATGTAAATACAATATCAAGTTATAAGAACCTACCATATATATCTGAATGGTTTCATCATCTAACCACACTAATTGTGCCTACTTTTTCTTTAAGTTCCACCCGAGTTCCGTGGGGCCAGATTTGTCAGATTCAGGGGGTCATTCCGAGTTGTTCGCTCGTTGCCGATTTTCGCAACGTAGCGATTAAGGCGAAAATGCGCATGCGCATGGTACGCAGTGCACATACGCTAAGTATTTTCGCACAAAACTTAGTAGATTTACTCACGTCCGAACGAAGAATTTCCATCGTTGAAGTGATCGGAGTGTGATTGACAGGAAGTGGGTGTTTCTGGGCGGAAACTGACTGTTTTCTGGGAGTGTGCGCAAAAACGCAGGGGTGCCAGGATAAAACGCGGGAGTGTCTGGAGAAACGCGGGAGTGGCTGGCCGAACGCAGGGCGTGTTTGTGACGTCAAACCAGGAACGAAACGGGCTGAGCTGATCGCAGTGTAGTAGTAAGTCTCGAGCTACTCAGAAACTGCTAAGAATTTTCTATTCGCAATTCTGCTAATCTTTCGTTCGCAATTCTGCTAAGCTAAGATACACTCCCAGAGGGCGGCGGCCTAGCGTGTGCAATGCTGCTAAAATCTGCTAGCGAGCGAACAACTCAGAATGACCCCTTGGTAAGCTATATCTGTATGGCCAAATCTGACAAAGTTCCTACCACTTGGTGGTTGAACCAAACAGCTGTCTTTTGTTCATGCTTGTGCATATTTACAGTTTACACAGAGTTCTAGCACTAGTTCATCTAAGTTGGTCTATTGGTCATTAATACTTATTACATGGGCAGGCACAATAGGAGGAGTGGATTTGATAAACCCAGAAAGAACTCTGGACAGAGCCCATTATGGTTGATAAGCAGTATGTGTTTCTACAGATGTGTTCTCATTCATCTAACATTTTTATACCTTTTTTGCATTATAGCGGCATACAAAGTTGCAAAGGATTTGGACAAAATCACAGATTAAGCTTAATAGTACATGGTGTGAGGCATGGGATGGTTACTTGTCTTTTGCCGTTTTTACCCAGATTACCAACATAGGCCCTCATTTGCATGGATTGCAATTGCAAAGCTGCTTGCAACTGTAGATGTGGCGACATTGCATCTTCTTAAATAAATGTGAATCTTCATCTGCAGCTGCCCTGCCTTATCCATCTGATTGTGGTAGTGGCAGTCATCACTGTGGGCTCACATTTGCCCTAGCCCTATACCTGGAGCAAGAGATCCATTTGACATCAAACAGATCTCAGTGTACCCTCACCTCCTGAATAGCCTGCAATCCTGCCCACACGCCCATGACATGTCCTCAGAACACATAGCCTATGTGTGAGCACCCAGTTGCCATTCAGTTAAGCTGCCACAAGTGGAGATACGGCCAATGGGGGTAATTCCAAGGTGATCGCAGCAGGATTTTTGTTAGCAATTGGGCAAAACCATGTGCACTGCAGGGGAGACAGATATAACATGTGCAGAGTCGGAGTTAGATTTGGGTGGGGTGTGTTCAATCTGCAATCTAAATTGCAGTGTAAAAATAAAGCAGCCAGTATTTACCCTGCACAGAAATAAAATAACCCACCCAAATCTAACTGTCTCTGCACATGTTACACCTGCCTCCCCTGCAGTGCACATGGTTTTGCCCAATTGCTATCAAAAATCCTGCTGCGATCAACTTGGAATTACCCCCATCTTTAATTATATTTAGAGCATTGAAAATGCAACTTAATAAATAGCTTTAATATCGTCAAGTGTTAATACATAAAAAATTAAACAAACAAATTAACGTACAAAAAGTTACATAACTTACATACTAAAAAAAATGCTGGATCATAAATCAACTTGCAAGTTATCCTCACAAATATAAACAAACTCCAGATTTGATATGTCTTTTGGAGTCTAGAATATATCTCTCTCCATTAAAGATGCAAAGATATATTTGCTGTAACCAGAATGAATAATTGAAAGCAATAAACCCAAATCTACAGACAACGTAAATATAACTTATTTCTCATATACTATACAAGGGAGACATAGCACGTAGAAAATGAGTGGGTTGAACACCAAAGGAAGTCAGACGCTGTGTCATGATTGGCTGATCACCACGGGTTTGTGCCACTTAGCTACACCACTCAACACACACATTTAAAGGGGGATGAATAGTTAGTGTTAGAGACTCCCCATCTGTGGTCATGGAACGTGCTGAGACTGGACTACAGTGGCTGTACTGAAGTCCTATCTGATGAACATGGAGAAGCCACCTCCACAGACTTCCCATTACAATTCTCTTGTTTGTAATGCGTTACTGGTATAACATGCAAAACATCTCCTTTACCCTGCGCTTCACATCCACTTTCTACCTTTTTACCTGCAGTGGTGTTACACTTCCTTAGTGTATGAGTACCTTAATTGCTGTAATCCCCCCCAACTCTATGTAACCTCTAGTGCTGTGTCACTCCACACTTCATCAACTTTGGGTGAACCCGCAGGACTGTAACCACCTACTTCCCCACTCTGGGAGCACCAATGGTGCTGTGATCCCCTCTCTAGACATAACCTCAGTGCTGTGACACAACCACTGTACCCACTCTAGGAGTATCCTCACTCAGTTGTGTGACACCCTGACCCTTGAGTGTACCCATAGTGCTGTGACACTCCCAATTCACAGATCATAGGTGTACACTCAGTGCTATGACACCAATACTTTATTAGTACCTGTAGTTTGACACTTTCAGACTACATAACATAGGTGTACCAGTAGTGACACCGCCATGCTAGGTTTACCATCAGTGCTGTCACACACCCATGCTAACTATACCCTCATCAAGACCACATTTCCACTACTTTTCCCCATTACTGTGGCACATTACTGTGCTCCTGTCCCCGCGTTCTCATTAATCACACTACCTGACCCCATCCTCGACCGAACGTGATATGCTGTGTCTAGACTAGACCAACATATTCTTAGAGATACGTTCTCCTTCTGCCACAAGATGCCTTGGCTACAGATGTGCCTCATACATATCTTCTAGAGTACCCGCTAACCCTGTATGTGTATCCACTGTGATCTATAGGTCCCTTTGCTCCTCTACCTGGATGTGGAAGTCTCTGGATTAACTCCACAGTCTTCCATGTGGGGGGTGTTCTGACAAAATTACTTTTCTGAGAGGATGATAATTGTCTACCTGGATGCACATATTTCCATTATATACTTTATGTATATATTACAAATGGATGATTAGATTTATGTCTGCCATAAACTATGATATGAATTTCTGTGTATAGTGTGACTATACAGAATGCATGTACAGTATAAAATAGGATTTTAGTACCTACCGGTAAATCCTTTTCTCCTAGTCCGTAGAGGATGCTGGGGACTCCAAAAGGACCATGGGGTATAGACGGGATCCGCAGTAGCTTGGGCACACTGAAAAGACTTTGACTGGGTGTGAACTGGCTCCTCCCTCTATGTCCCTCCTCCAGACCTCAGTTAGACTTTGTGCCCAGGACTGACTGGACACTCACTAGGGGAGCTCTCCTGAGTTTCTCTAGAAAAGACTTTTGTTAGGTTTTTTATTTTCAGGGAGACCTGCTGGCTACAGGCTCCCTGCATCGTGGGACTGAGGGGAGAGAAGTCAGACCTACTTCTACTTAGTTAAGGGCTCTGCTTCTTAGGCTACTGGACACCATTATCTCCAGAGGGTTCGATCACTTGGTGCACCTAGCTGCTTGTTCCCGGAGCCGCGCCGTCACCCCCCTCACAGAAGCCAGAAGAAAGAAGCCGGGTGAGTATGCAGAAGGCAGAAGACTTCAGTGACGGCAGAAGACTTCAGTAACGAGGTACAGCGCAGCGGTAGCGCTGCGCTCCATGCTCCCACACACTTCACCAACGGCACTCACAGGGTGCAGGGCTCTGGGGGGGAGCGCCCTGGGCAGCATGTTACTGGGTCTTGCAGGCTGGCAGAAGGCTTTTCGGTGCCTGGGCACCGTTTTCCGTACCCCCGCCAGCATTTTCATTTCTGAATTTTATCGGGCTGAAGCGCGCCGGGAAGGGGCGGGGCTTAGCCGCACAGCTCACCAGCGCCATTTTCTCTCATCCACGCCGCTGCATGAGACGCTGGCCCGGGACCTCCAAGCTCCACTTCAAGTGACAGGGAGCAAATCGGGGGGGGGGGGGGGGGGGGGGCACAGATATTTGGTGCATAATTATTGTAGTTACAAGCAGCGCTTTACACATATATTGTTTGGTGGGATATATGGGCGCTGGGGTGTGAGCTGGCATACTCACTCTGTGTTTCTCTATCCAGGCTTCCTTGTGGGTCTGTCCCCTAGCTGAGGCAGTGTGTGTGTGTCGGTGTGTCGGTACTACGTGTCGGCATGTCTGAAGCTTAGTGTTACTCCCCTGAGGAGGTTGCTGGGGGCGCAGATGCGGGTCTGGAGTTGGCTCTGTCGGCACAGCCGACACCTGATTTGCTTACAATGTTAAGTACACTACAAATGTGGCCTCATTGTCTAAAAGATTAGATAAATCGGAGTCTCAGTCACAGGTCTGGAGGAAATCCATGGAGGATGCTTTGTCTCAGGTGCAGACCCCATCAGAAAAAGAACAAGCGGCTGTGCTGAATATCAGGAACGGAACACAATGTACAGAGAGCCAACGTAAAAAATAACAATGTTTATTTGTAAAACATATAAAAAGATTAATTATCATATGACCGGTGAATAATATGTATATATAAAGAACATTCACTAGACGTGAACTGGTGGTCTGTTGTAATAACTCAGCTTTTTGGGGTGAGAAGTTCCGTGTTTAACTAGTTAAATCATTGATAAGTACCAGGTGTATTAGTGGAATCCTTGTAAATTCAAAGTCCCTCAGTTGAAAATGAGATTCAATACCTTTCCAAATGGGCTGGTGAGAGCCGAGCGTCCTCGGCTTCAATGTCCTGCAATGCCCATATACGCTGTGCAGCGGAAAGGAGGAGACCGTCTCTCTCACAACCCGGTCGTGGCGGCGTACTTGCTGAAGCCGCTGATGTCGGATGCTGTAGACGGAGGGTGCAGCGGGGACCAAGGAACACCTGGAAAAGTTCACCTGAGCTGAGTACGGATAGGGGCGGGCCTGACGCGTTTCGTCACGTTCACGTGACTTTCTCGAAGGTAGATACCTGCCTCCTAGATCATCCGGTATTTAAAGGCTGAATTGATTGGTGTGGACAGATGAATGTCATCAGCAATGTTTAAAAGCAATAAAAATACAAGAAACGAAGGCTCTCATGTACTAACACATAGCATTATATATAGTTGGCAGAAATGACTAGAAGAAAATACATTTATAGTTAACCTATTGGTATCAGAGACAGGCGTGGATTTAATATGGTTATACTTTATATTGTAGTAAATAGTAAGCCATTAAGAATAATGGTTTCAGTTCAGGTGTTATGACAGGTGTATTGATTCACAACACATTTAGTCACCTACTAGCATCACCTGTAATGAGTAGCAGACATTTATTACAAGGTTCACTGGACAAATATTATTAACTGTGTATATACTAGTGGTGCCGTTTTAGGTTAAGAGATGTTTAATCAAAGGAAAAAATATATCTATTTGTATATACCACCTCTACATAAAATATCGGACCGAGAGGAAAAACTTTTATATATTAGTATAGACATGATTCGAACTCTGGGATTCAAAACTAATGCTGATCTGTCCTCTAACCTGATGCGCCACTGGATCTGAAGTTTGTATAGAAGACAGACTGAGAGATAAACACAATAATTTACTTGTTTCAATATATTATAACAAAGGTAAGGGTAGTCTAACAGATGAATATCTTATATAGAAGGACATATTCCAAATTCTATAAATGGATCTAATTAATGATTAAAAAATCTTTTATATGCAACATCGTTATCAATATAATAAATATATCTTCTTTGTTGTGCTGTATTTATAATGAATAAATGATAAAACTAAAAAATAAAAGGTAAATAAAAAAAAAATAAAAAAATGGACAGTCCTACACATAAGAATGATAATATATTGCAAATGGACTTCCTTCATAAAACTCTGGATATTTCAAGGTATCATAACTAGACAGATGATACCAAGGCGTGTATTCATGATACAGATGTTTTATTTCATATAAATATGCACTATAGATGTTAGGTTAACAGAGAAGCATAAAGGTCAGGGGGGGGAGGGGGGGTGGGGAGGAGGAGGGGGTGGATGGGAGGAGGGGGGATGGTGGAAAGAGGAGGGGAGGGGGGGTAGTTTCTATACTTGAAATTATTGAATAATCTTCACAGATATCACTCAAATGTGATATCAGGAGAGTCGAAATAAAGATGAATTTTCATGAAAGATCAAATTCTATGCTTTCATTAAGCCCTTCCGGTGTAAGTGTTCTTAATCTATGTATCTAATAATTTTCCCTAAGACATAGTTTTCTATATCTATCTCCCCCCCGTATTGTGGGTTTGATGATCTCTATGCCCACTAATTGGATGTCATCCGGATTTTTATGATGCTTTTCTAAAAAGTGTCTGGAGACACTATGAAAAATTAGGCCCTTTTGGATGTTACGTCTATGCTCAAGGAACCTCGTCCTGAGTTTACGAGTTGTTCTACCTACATATATTAGGTTGCATTTGCAAACCAATATATAAATAACAAAGGAACTATTGCAGTTGATATGAGAACATATCTCAAATTCAGATGAGTCTGAGGCACCAAAGCTTTTTGTATTATTCTGAATATATGAACATGTGATACATTGTTTAGCACCACATTTGAAACACCCTACTATTTTCGGGAGCCACTGTGTATTGCCAGCTGATGTTGAACTCTCATTAGTGAGTCTTCTGTCAACAAAGAGGCTTGGAGCTAGTTGTTGCTGTAAATTTGTAGATTTTCTAAAGATCACTGAAGGGGTATCTTTAAGTTCAGATCGAAGGATCTGATCTGTGAGAAGAATAGAGTAATTATTGTAGATGATGTTTCTAATCTTAGAAGAAGCACAGTTAAACTGTGACATGAAATGTGGCTGGTCTTGTGCAAATTTACATGTGTGAGTTTTTGTTTTCAGAAGATCCCTTCTATCTAAAGCATCCGTTCTCTCCCGTGCTGTTTCAATCAATCTTGCTGGATAGCCACGATTACAGAAGGATTTAGATAATTCATCCGCTTGTAATTGAAAGTCCACTCTATTACTGCAATTACGCTTTATGCGTCTAAATTGTCCATAAGGGACATTGTTCAACCATGATTTGTGGTGTGAACTACTGTAGTGGATAAAATTTAAAGTGTCAACCTCTTTGCGAAACGTTTTTGTGGATATATTGCCCTCAATTATATCAAGTGAGATATCCAAAAAAGTGATGGATGATTGGTGCGCAGTACCGGTGAAAATTAAATTATAACTGTTGTTATTCAAGGAAGTGATGAGATCAGAAGATGAAGATTTATCACCATCAAAGATAAAGAACATGTCATCTATGTAACGGCCATAGTAGACGAGGTCCGCGCCGTGGCTCTGCCCCCACACATGCTCCTCCTCAAAGGCACCCATGTATAGGTTAGCGAAGCTCGGCGCGAACCTCGTCCCCATGGCCGTCCCAAGTATCTGTAAATAATATTCCTTATTAAATACAAAAAAATTGTGAGATAGTATAAAATTGATTGAATCCAGTATGAATTTTTGTAACTCTGAATCAATCATACTTGTTTTGGAGAGAGATTCTGCTGTCGTAGAGAGACCTCTCTTATGCGGAATATTAGAGTATAGTGCCTGCACATCGCAGGTCATAAAAAAATAGGAACTTTTCCAATTAATTTTTGAGATATCATTTAGAAAACATGTAGTATCCTTGATGTGAGAACGTAAAGAAGAGGCAAGTGGCTGTAAAAAATAATCAACAAAATGTGATAAATTAGAAGTGAGGGACCCAACACCAGAGATAATTGGCCGACCAGGGGGTGCAGTGAGGGATTTGTGAATTTTGGGTAAATGATAATAAGTAGGAGTGACATGGTGTGTGGGAATCAGATATCTAAATTCTTCCTTGGATATGATGCCTTTATCTAAGGCATCTTTGACTAAAATGGTTAGTGATCTATGAAAATCATGTGCAGGATTGGAGGATAATTTAACATATGTATTCCTGTCATTAAGTTGTCTAAAAGCCTCTGTCAAATTTTTTTATGACCTGCGATAAGCAGGCACTATACTCTAATATTCCGCATAAGAGAGGTCTCTCTACGATAGCAGAATCTCTCTCCAAAACAAGTATGATTGATTCAGAGTTACAAAAATTCATACTGGATTCAATCAATTTTATACTATCTCACAATTTTTTTGTATTTAATAAGGAATATTATTTACAGATACTTGGGACGGCCATGGGGACGAGGTTCGCGCCGAGCTTCGCTAACCTATACATGGGTGCCTTTGAGGAGGAGCATGTGTGGGGGAGGAGCCACGGCGCGGACCTCGTCTACTATGGCCGTTACATAGATGACATGTTCTTTATCTTTGATGGTGATATATCTTCATCTTCTGATCTCATCACTTCCTTGAATAACAACAGTTATAATTTAATTTTCACCGGTACTGCGCACCAATCATCCATCACTTTTTTGGATATCTCACTTGATATAATTGAGGGCAATATATCCACAAAAACGTTTCGCAAAGAGGTTGACACTTTAAATTTTATCCACTACAGTAGTTCACACCACAAATCATGGTTGAACAATGTCCCTTATGGACAATTTAGACGCATAAAGCGTAATTGCAGTAATAGAGTGGACTTTCAATTACAAGCGGATGAATTATCTAAATCCTTCTGTAATCGTGGCTATCCAGCAAGATTGATTGAAACAGCACGGGAAAGAACGGATGCTTTAGATAGAAGGGATCTTCTGAAAACAAAAACTCATACATGTAAATTTGCACAAGACCAGCCACATTTCATGTCACAGTTTAACTGTGCTTCTTCTAAGATTAGAAACATCATCTACAATAATTACTCTATTCTTCTCACAGATCAGATCCTTCGATCTGAACTTAAAGATACCCCTTCAGTGATCTTTAGAAAATCTACAAATTTACAGCAACAACTAGCTCCAAGCCTCTTTGTTGACAGAAGACTCACTAATGAGAGTTCAACATCAGCTGGCAATACACAGTGGCTCCCGAAAATAGTAGGGTGTTTCAAATGTGGTGCTAAACAATGTATCACATGTTCATATATTCAGAATAATACAAAAAGCTTTGGTGCCTCAGACTCATCTGAATTTGAGATATGTTCTCATATCAACTGCAATAGTTCCTTTGTTATTTATATATTGGTTTGCAAATGCAACCTAATATATGTAGGTAGAACAACTCGTAAACTCAGGACGACTTTCCTTGAGCATAGACGTAACATCCAAAAGGGCCTAATTTTTCATAGTGTCTCCAGACACTTTTTAGAAAAGCATCATAAAAATCCGGATGACATCCAATTAGTGGGCATAGAGATCATCAAACCCACAATACGGGGGGGAGATAGATATAGAAAACTATGTCTTAGGGAAAATTATTGGATACATAGATTAAGAACACTTACACTGGAAGGGCTTAATGAAAGCATAGAATTTGATCTTTCATGAAAATTCATCTTTATTTCGACTCTCCTGATATCACATTTGAGTGATATCTGTGAAGATTATTCAATAATTTCAAGTATAGAAACTACCCCCCCTCCCCTCCTCTTTCCACCCTCCCCCCTCCTCCCTTCCACCCCCTCCTCCTCCCCCCCCCCCCCTCCCCCCCCCCTGACCTTTATGCTTCTCTGTTAACCTAACATCTATAGTGCATATTTATATGAAATAAAACATCTGTATCATGAATACACGCCTTGGTATCATCTGTCTAGTTATGATACCTTGAAATATCCAGAGTTTTATGAAGGAAGTCCATTTGCAATATATTATCATTCTTATGTGTAGGACTGTCCATTTTTTTTATTTTATTTACCTTTTATTTTTTAGTTTTATCATTTATTCATTATAAATACAGCACAACAAAGAAGATATATTTATTATATTGATAACGATGTTGCATATAAAAGATTTTTTAATCATTAATTAGATCCATTTATAGAATTTGGAATATGTCCTTCTATATAAGATATTCATCTGTTAGACTACCCTTACCTTTGTTATAATATATTGAAACAAGTAAATTATTGTGTTTATCTCTCAGTCTGTCTTCTATACAAACTTCAGATCCAGTGGCGCATCAGGTTAGAGGACAGATCAGCATTAGTTTTGAATCCCAGAGTTCGAATCATGTCTATACTAATATATAAAAGTTTTTCCTCTCGGTCCGATTTTTTATGTAGAGGTGGTATATACAAATAGATATATTTTTTCCTTTGATTAAACATCTCTTAACCTAAAACGGCACCACTAGTATATACACAGTTAATAATATTTGTCCAGTGAACCTTGTAATAAATGTCTGCTACTCATTACAGGTGATGCTAGTAGGTGACTAAATGTGTTGTGAATCAATACACCTGTCATAACACCTGAACTGAAACCATTATTCTTAATGGCTTACTATTTACTACAATATAAAGTATAACCATATTAAATCCACGCCTGTCTCTGATACCAATAGGTTAACTATAAATGTATTTTCTTCTAGTCATTTCTGCCAACTATATATAATGCTATGTGTTAGTACATGAGAGCCTTCGTTTCTTGTATTTTTATTGCTTTTAAACATTGCTGATGACATTCATCTGTCCACACCAATCAATTCAGCCTTTAAATACCGGATGATCAAGGAGGCAGGTATCTACCTTCGAGAAAGTCACGTGAACGTGACGAAACGCGTCAGGACCCGCCCCTATCCGTACTCAGCTCAGGTGAACTTTTCCAGGTGTTCCTTGGTCCCCGCTGCACCCTCCGTCTACAGCATCCGACATCAGCGGCTTCAGCAAGTACGCCGCCACGACCGGGTTGTGAGAGAGACGGTCTCCTCCTTTCCGCTGCACAGCGTATATGGGCATTGCAGGACATTGAAGCCGAGGACGCTCGGCTCTCACCAGCCCATTTGAAAAGGTATTGAATCTCATTTTCAACTGAGGGACTTTGAATTTACAAGGATTCCACTAATACACCTGGTACTTATCAATGATTTAACTAGTTGAACACGGAACTTCTCACCCCAAAAAGCTGAGTTATTACAACAGACCACCAGTTCACGTCTAGTGAATGTTCTTTATATATACATATTATTCACCGGTCATATGATAATTAATCTTTTTATATGTTTTACAAATAAACATTGTTATTTTTTACGTTGGCTCTCTGTACATTGTGTTCCGTTCCTGATATTCAGCACAGCCGCTTGTTCTTTTTCTATGCCCCACCACAATACTACACATAGTATTCCGGCAAGCGCAGACTATCAGGAACATAAAATTGTGATCTTTTAATCCTACGAAACACGTATTGGTTTTCATTGTTATTTGATGATTAGGCGCTCGTTTGTTGCAGTTTTTTGTGCAGACCCCATCAGGGTCGCAAAAGCGGTCGTTTACCCAGTTGGTAGATACGGATACCGACACGGATTCTGATTCCGATGTCGACTTCACTGAGGCTGCTTTACACCCACGGTTGGTTAAGAGTATTCAGTACATGATTGTGGCTATTAAAGATGTTTTACATATTTCTGACGAACCTGCTGTGCAGGAAACAAGGATTTGTTTGTTCAAAGGGAAAAAACCTGAGGTGAAGTTTCCCCCCTCTAATGAAATGAATACTCTTTGTGAAAAGGCTTGGGAGTCGCCGGACAAGAAGTGGCAGATTCCCAAGAGAATTTTCATGGCGTATCCTTTCTCCTCTGATGACAGGGAAAAATGGGAGTCGTCTCCAAATGTCAACAAGGCTCTATCCTGTTTGTCTAAGAACTTAGGTGTCGCTTCCGTCCCCTGACACGGCAGCTCTCAAGGATCCGGCGGATCGTAAGCTGGAGACGTCTCTGAAGTCCATTTTCGCTAATACGGGTGCTTTGCTCAGACCTGCTGTGGCGTCGGTATGGGTGAGTAGTGCTATTGCTAAATGGGCTGAGAATTTAGCTGCTTATATGGATACCCTTGATAAAGATAATGTTCTTTTGACTCTTGGTTATATCAAGGACGCTGCAGATTACCTAAAGGATGCAGCGAGGGATGTTGGTCTCTTGGGATCAAGAGCCAATGCCATGGCAATCTCGGCCAGGAGGGCGCTAAGAGAAATATTGTTGAACAGAGTCGATTTTTATCTGTCACACTGATAACAAAAGGTTGTGTACCGCTGAACTATATGATGACAATTTAATGGTCATCTCATGATGTTTTTCCTTCGTAAGATATTAGGATCTCCTAACCAATTTAAAAAATAAACATGTAGAACATCTTCTGAGAGTTGTTATGTCTAATATAGTTGTTATGCGTTATTCAACTATTATAAATAGTAAATACCCACATATGGAAATTATATATTACATATAGTATTGAGAAAGCAGAAACGGGAGTTCCCATGCTGAAATCGCACACCAAATGGCAAGGCACAATTTGCATTCATTAAAAAGTGCAATGCGATCATATGCAAAGCAGCCACTATCATAAGATGTGTTCCGATTGGCCCACTTGCACATATATATTTTTACCAATTTTATTTTATTTCCAACATACACAATTGCCGTTAGGCAGCTAAAAACTCTCTAATAAAGTAGAAACTTGTCTTGTGTATGACAAGAAAAAAAAACTACCACACAAAAGCATTGTTTATACCAGCGATGGCCAACCCGCAGCTCTCAAGCCGCATGCGGCTCTTTCATCCCCCGCATGCGGCTCGGCCGGCTCCTGGCCACCGCTGCCACCAGCCCCAGACACACGCACGCCTCTCCGGCGGCGGTGTCTCTCTTCAATTCGACGCCGGCCCGTGAGCCAATCAGAACTCGCGGACAGGCAGCTAGGGCTCCTAATTGAAGAGAGACATCGCCGCCGGAGAGGGAGCAGCAGCAGCAGCGCGGGGACTGGTGAGCACTGTGGGGACATGTGTATCTGGCACTGGGGGCATAGCAGGCACTGTCGGCATATCTGGAACTGAGGGCATAGCAGGCACTGTGGGGTCATGTGTATATGCACTGGGGGCATATCTGGCACTGGGGCATAGCAGGCACTGGGAGCATTGCAGGCACTGTGGGGACATGTGTATCTGGCACTGGGGGGCATAGCAGGCACTGTGGGGACATGTCTATCTGCACTGGAGGCATATTTGTCACTGGGGGCATATCTGTCACTCGGTTCATATCTGGCACCGGGGCATATCAGGCAATGTGGGGACATGTGTATCTGCATTGGGGGCATAGCAGGCACTGTGGGAACATGTGTATCTGGCACTGGGGGTATAGCAGGCACTGTGGGGACATGTGTGTCTGGCACTAGGGGCATAGCAGGCACTGGGGGCATAGCAGGCACTGTGTGGACATATGTATCTGCACTGGGGGCATATCTGGCACTTGGGGAAAAGCAGGCACTGTGGGGACATGTGTATCTGGCACTGGGGGCATAGCTGGCACTGTGGGGACATATGTATCTGGTACTGTGGGGACATGTGTATCTGGCACTGGGGGCATATATGTATCTGGCACTGTGGAGGCACCCATTTTTTGGCGTTTTTATATGTATGTGGCACTGTACAACATGACAAAAAACGGGGTTATGATGAGGTCATACTTCTACAAACGTCATACCAAAAATGACACAAAAATGGGGTGTGGCTTTGTGACAACTAGGCCACGCCCCCATATTTGCGCATGCGCATGATAGTGGCTCTTGCTCTTGACTGTAGATCTTTTCTGGCTCTTTGCCTCTGACTGTTTGGCCACCCCTGCTATAGACAATAGTAGCACATTTACCTCCTGTTTTGAGTATGGTGGTATTTTTTTCTCTCTAGAGTACATTATTTAAAATAAAAGTGACCTACACTTTGATAAAATTGCTCATTAGTCCTACTAATGGAATAAATAAGTTATAAGGGTAAGGTGCAATAACACATGTATTACTTTATAGATCCAGTTGGTCATACTGCTCAGGCTATGTGAAATTTACAGTTACAGCTGTTTGTGCAGAGACGGAGAACTTATCACTGTCAGTTGACATACTCAGCTGGTTATGCAGATTTAGGGGCAGCTTCAGAGTTGTACACAAGTTTGTTTTCTGGGCGGATATTTTGATTAGCACTGTACATGCTCCAAAGCTTAGAGTATGCAACTATGACCAACTAGAGTCGTTTCAAAGTCATGAGCAAATTGGGGGTAATTCCAAGTTGATCGCAGCAGGATTTTTGATAGCAATTGGGCAAAACCATGTGCACTGCAGGGGAGGCAGATGTAACATGTGCAGAGAGAGTTAGATTTGGGTGGGTTATTTTATTTCTGTGCAGGGTAAATACTGGCTGCTTTATTTTTACACTGCAATTTAGATTGCAGATTGAACACACCCCACCCAAATCTAACTCTCTCTGCACATGTTATATCTGCCTTCCCTGCAGTGCACATGGTTTTGCCCAATTGCTAACAAAAATCCTGCTGAGATCAACTTGGAATTACCCCCTATGCTAATTGCCTCGTTGATTTGTGGAAGACCCCTGCGTCCGCAGCCAGGCTGCAAAGGCAGGCGCAGCTCAACCGTTTTTTGAGTCACAGCGGCAAACCTGCCCTCATTTTAGTCACCTACCCAACACCGAGTCGACGCCCCCATGTCACTGCCCCGTTCCGCCCCGCAAACGCCTCTGTCTGTCAATCAAATCTCCCCAGCCCACGCACACGCAGTGTGTATGTGCACTACAGCGGCCCCAGGGAGAATGCAAACACATCTCAGATGCGTCCAAACCTGAATCGGGCCCTATGTCCACACTGATGATAATTTTCAGACACAGAGAAACAAGTTCAATTAGGGTAGGATAATATTATGTTTAGAAATGTTTTCATGCTACAAAGTTAAGTGTCAGTGTGAGCAAACATTTTGATGGTAACTACTGTATTAATTCTTTGTTGGTATATGTGTGTGTGTGTATGTGTGTAAATAGGGCGCGATTCAGACCTGATCGCTGTTGTGCGAAATAGCATAGCGGCCGATTATCAGATGACCGCAATGTGCAGGCGCGTTGCCTGACAGCGACAGGATGGTGAGAAAATGTTGATCGCACGGGCGTTTGCAAGGTGATTGACAGGAAGCGGGCGTTTTCAGGGAGGGTATGTCACATCACGTCACGCAGGGCCGGATTAACAATGGGGCGGGTGGAGCTGCAGCTCCAGGCCCCCCATCAAAATAGGCTACACGGGACTCGGGGGCGGAGTTACACGGGACTCAGGGCAGGCTGCTGCTCAGTTGCTCACATGCTGTGAGAGGGGAGAGGAGAAGCTGCTGCACATCATACAGGGACGGCCCAGCCTGTGAGACTGCACTCTGCTGTAGTGTGTAAGGTAAGAGTGAATGGAGGACACAGTGTGTGTGTGTGTGTGTGTGTGTGTGTGTGTGTGTGTGTGTGTTTCTATATGTGTGTGTGTCTTGATTGTGAACTTCTGCAGGGAGTAGGGTAAAATATAGCACAAGGGTGAGGAAGTGTGTCAGTGAGATAGAGCGCAAAGTGAGGGAGAGCGTCAGTGAGATAGAGCGCAGGCTGCAGGGTGAGGGAGAGCGTCAGTGAGATAGAGCGCAGGCTACAGGGTGAGGGAGAGCGTCAGTGTGATAGAGCGCAGGGTGAGGGAGAGCGTCAGTGTGATAGAGCGCAGGGTGAGGGAGAGCGTCAGTGTGATAGAGCGCAGGCTGCAGGGTGAGCGAGAGCATCAGTGTGATAGAGCGCAGGCTGCAGGGTGAGGGAGAGCGTCCGTGTGATAGAGCGCAGGTTGCAGGGTGAGGGAGAGCGTCAGTGTGATAGAGTGCAGGCTGCAGGGGGAGGGAGAGCATCAGTAAAATAGAGCGCAGGCTGCGGAAGAGCGTCAGTAAGATAGAGAGTGCAGGGTGAGGAAGTGTGTCAGTAAGATAGAGCGCAGGCTGCAGGGGGAGGGAGAGTGTCAGTGTGATAGAGCGCAGGCTGCAGGGTGAGGAAGTGTGTCAGTGTGATAGAGCGCAGCCTGCAGCAAACTGTCATTCTGGAGCATGTAGTACTTGTCCTCATCTGGGTGGTGTTATGTTCAGGAGGGTACTTGTGACAGCTGTCGCCAGGGAGGCAGTGAGGGAGAGATTACAGCCTCCCTGTATGATTCCAACCGTTACGGCTATTATCCCATCTCTGGATTATACAGGGAGGTTGTAATCTTTCCCTCCCCAACTCCCTGGTGACAGCTCCCCACAGGTAGGACACCCCCTGGACAGAGACGAGCACTACAACCTCCAGGAAGCTGGTCAGGTTCGGCTTTCCAGGTTCCGAACTGTTCCGGTTTCTATCTAATCCCGTTTCTTTTTCCATGTACAGTAGGTGCTGTTTTATTACATTCCAGTGGGGAGAGAATGTGTGTGACAATAGGTGTCTCAATCCTCGCACATTCGGACGCATGCATGTACAGATGTAGCCAGTCAGTCTTCCCCCTGTTTGGCCCTGTCCAGGCGACACCCTCTCTCCAACCCCACACCATCTATCCACCAGTCCTGATACGTATCTCTTCTTAGCATAGCTATTATTTAAAAGGTAAGGTCTTTTTTACATATAGAAAGATTTCACATTTACAGTATGACATCACTAAGCAACCCGTAGCCTCTTTCGTTGAGAGGTTTCATATTTACGTCATCACTATATTTTTCATATTACGGTCATGTTAACAAGATGTTTTCCTTTGTCCATTTGTAGATTGTCACATTACACTATTGATATAAGAGAAGAAGGGAGGGAGATGGAGTTTTTCAAGGTAGGCGCTAGTCACACCCTATGGCACAGGCCACATCCCCTGTGCAGACAGACCCTCATAACATCAACCACACACCCCCATTACTAGTCATACCCCCACAGCGTATTTCACTTCCTCTGCGGTGGCATATAATTGGCCCTTCATAAATTTCAGCTCCAGGCCCATGTGGACTTTAATCTGGCACTGACGTCACGTCAGCTCCGAACCCGAACAGCCTGTTTGTATCGCTCTGTAGGAGTAAGTCCTGGGCTACACACAGACTACACAGACTGGAAAATTAATTTGATGGTGAGTGAGTTGCTAACGGATTTGCAGCTGTCCACTGTCTGGTGGAATTTTCACATGCCGTACACATGCATTCACACACCAGCACGGGGCAGGTTTTCATTATCTATTGGTGGCGGCTGCAAAAACGCACATCGGCAATCAGGTCTGAATCGGGCCCATAGATAGATAGAGATCATGTCTTGGTCCTGGTATCTCTCCTTACTGTTTCTGCTCCATTTTCTCTTCAGGTAACAGCCCGTGCCTCATTCTCTCTTGCTTAGGTTATGCCTTGTGCCCTTCCTTCAGAATTCACCCTCATATACAGGCCCCAATCTCTAATCATATCAAACACTACTCCCAGTCCCTATGCTGTCTCTGGTCTTTGGCTTGTCCACCCTGTGTTTTCAGCTGGATGGAAGGCAAAGTGCTAGGTTCTGAGAAGCGGCCTAGGGACGGGATACCTGGGAGGGCTTCTGCATTTACTCAAGGGGCTTCCTCTCAGCTTGATAAGTATCTCAAGCAGATGGCATATGCTGTGGGTGTGTAGAAATTTGCATTGGCAGATGCTTGGCAAATTTTTTGCACTGAAGTACAAAAATGAGATTTCATTTAGCCTGAGTGTGAAGAGGGCACATTTACACAAGTACCTCCTACATTATCACCCTTTTATTCCCTATCATAAGGCCTAGAATTCTCTTCAACCTCTGAGATACTGTAAATCCAGTCTAGTCACTAAACTTAAATGGAACACTTTACACCCAACAGTTTAACTTTTGTGAGAAAGCACCCTTGATGGTGCCGTGCAGTCAAAGTGATAAAAACCTTCAACACGCAGAAAAAATACAGCCTTTCTCAGAAACATTTTTAATGTCCCCTCTCTCATTCATGATTCTTTTAATACAAATGAAGGTAAACAGAGCAGTATTTGGGGGGACTAAAAGGTTTAAATTAAATGAAATGGTCCTAAAGTTATAAAAGATTGGACTTAGTTGTGACTATATAGGGGGGGGGGGGGGGTGTAATAGGGTGTGAGAATCAGAAAGTGAGTTGATTTTGCCATGTTAATGATTGCCACTTTAAAAAAAACATGCAAACTCTCACATTGTGATTCTCACACTCTATTACATCCCTCCCTTGTGTCACAAGCATTTTACAGAGCATCTACCAGTCCACCATGCTTGATGCAAATTGTTTTTACAGTCCTGATGCAAAAGACTGTGCAATAGGACAAGTGGGTACACATAGGGCTTTATTCTGGGCAGTATTTGCACAAATGGTAAATGTTTTACAACTGCGAATGCGTCTAAGTTGCTAAAAAGTCACGCAGTGCATGCATACCACGGTGTGAGCACAAAGGAGCAGTAGCGATTGAGACGAATGGTATCTAAAGTTTATTGGAAATGTGATTGATGCTCCTGTGCAGTGACTGGGAGCAGGCCCAACGACAGGGAGGCACAACGGGGACATTGTACCAGGACCCGTGATTCTGAGGCCATAGAGTACACTATATATTCTCTTCCTCAAGGATAGTCCCCAGTCTACTGGTCTCTGCCTGTGCCGTAAAGTAAGTGAAGAGTGGTAGAGACACATGGGGAGGATCAATGATAGGTTTAGAAGAAAAGGTAAAAGCTTAGCACACACGAGTGACACTGATGGAATAGAAAAATGTTTTCTTTTTGAAGCTACTTATCAGTGTAGTCTCAGCTGGTGGCAGGAGTGATAAAAAAAAAGCATGTACAATGCATTTCACACTATCAAAGTCCCTACAGCTTCTGGGGTCCACCTAACAAGCTTAACAAAACTGTTGAGGTTCTCTTGGGGGAGGGTTGGTTGCACATGGGGAAACAAGTAAATGACGATGCACATACAAAACTGGAGACAAAGGAACCAAAAAAATTGGACTATAGAGAGAGTGTAGGAAGCAAATAAGACATATATTTTTGGACAGATAAACAAATATGGGGGGAAAGAATGGTCTAGGAGAGGGCTACTCGGGGAATGGTCAAGGTACGAGGTACCTTGTGAGCCGTACTCACCTTAGATCAAATGCAGACCGCTGATTCTGATCAGATAATTTACTGGCCCATTACTTTACTACAGTAAAGAAATGCCAACAGAGGAAGCTGGGAGGCAGGGCCACAAAACTGCAGCCATTTACTATACACTGTGGGCCTGATTCAGATTTGTATGCGTACAAATCCAGCTTTTGTGGAAAATGTGTATGTGCAGAACGGGTCCTGCAAGATCGCTTGTAGTCCTCCCTTAGCCCTAGCATGATCTGCAAAATGAGGACATGTCGTCTATTTTTTTGTAGGCATGCTAAGCCCAGGGTCTGGACCCTGGCTGACCAGTCCTGACGGCCATTGTGAGTAAGCTTTGACTTGTACAGACTGGCCGATGATCGCGATGGTGATCCAATACTGCGTATTTGAACACTGCACTCAGATCGCAGATGCACGCAGGCGACATTTATATCCTACAGCTGCTTCCCTGCGACTGTGCAATACCATATTGGAATCCTGATGCGTTCAGCCAATATTTTAAAGGGGCAGTCATTTAAAAGGCAAAACCAACCTTTTAATGATTGCCCCTTTAAAACCTTTGCCAGACTTGCTGGAAACTCGATGCCTGCATGTCAAGACTATTACATTTATCCCATCTCTCCTTTAAAAAAAAATTATAATAATTTTATATTGCATACAAACAATTGTGTTGGAGAATATTTTTAAATGCTGTTTTATGTCTCAAATTGCATAGCTGTAGTCTTAATATCCATAAAGATTCAAGAGTTAACTGAACATAGAAAACAGACGTTAGGATCCATTCCAGATTCATACAGTGCACGAAAAAATAAAATTAAAAAAATAATCAATTTTTAGTACTCACTAGTATCTGTGTCTGGTTATCAGGTAGAGTATCAATAGACAGGCTTTCCTCGCCTCGTGTTCCACTCCGATTCCGCCCATTGCTAATGTCACGCGGCAGTCTCGCTAAACGTTTATCCCATCGTCCGGTCCTGAAATGACTGAGACCTGCAAAGTACGAGTGTGTGGTCTTTTCAGATTACGTGTCTCTTCTTCAGTGTGGTAAGCTGTCCTAAAGATCTGCATGCAGTACTTTTTGTTTTGTCTTGAGGTCAAAACTAAGCTAAGACGTAACTAGCAGGCTGAGAATAACATTTAATTTATGTAATTATCCATTCATTCCTGTTCACATTTGGTAATGAATGACTGAGATACTGTATATCATTTAATGCAAGAAATAACTTAGTGAAAAAAGGCCTAATGCTAGACACTGAGGAATTGCATACAACTCATTCACGTGAGTAAAAAAAAACGAGACATGTCATTTACAACTCTTACCGTCTCATACTTGTGATTGTCTCTTTAAGAAACAGTAATAGGTAGCAATGGCCTAGTGGGCAAAGCATAACAACCATTCCGGGGTCTGAATAACAGTCTTGCCGAAATGGTTTCCTCTGTCACTGATAGTCAAGTATGGTGATGGCTATCCATTGGAATGAGGATGCTAACCATTGCCTGCCTATGGCCAGCTGCATAAACCGTCTCTTGGCTACCTATAGCTGAGTGACTGGTCTATTCATGAAGCAGTGAAAAATGTGGAGAAGTGAGCCAGTGGAGAAGTTGCCCATGTCAGCCAATCAGCATTTCCGTAACATTTTTAATTTGCATACTTTACAATTGTACGGAGCAGCTGATTGGTTGCCATGGGCAACTTCTCCGCAGGCTCACTTCTCCACCCTTTTCACTGCTTCATGAATAGACCCCTTAGTGTTTGCATGCTTGGCCTCTGCCTATTAAGGAAAACTATCTCAAGACTATGAGGAAAGTCATCTCATGTCTCTGACAGAAGAAATCCATGTTATACCTCACTATGGCCAACTAGGACCCATCTCCTGCGTGGCGATGCTTGGCAAGAAATTCATGTCATTCCTGGCTTTGACTAATGTCATAGATATGAAATTATTCATATAGCAACATTCATTTACTTTTCTCGATTCAGCAGTACAGTTGTATTATCCACGAAAATGTAATACCATTTAATAATGAAATCTAAATTTGGCTGCTGGATAATATATACAGTATAGTAAAAACCCAAATACCTCCAAGCATGTCAAATTATGACACAAATTTGATTTATAAAAATAACACATCTCACAGGCCCACACTCCTCTTGGCTCCTCAGTGTAATTAGGATGCCATCAATCATGTGCCTCTAATTATTGTTACTATAAATATTATACAGGATGGAAATTGTCATTCCCAAGTATACCAGATGCCTGACTTCATTATCCATCTAGTTTATTCCAAAAAAACTTCCTGCTTTATTTAATATACTAAACTTACACTACATTATATTATATAAGACATAATGTTCCAGTACTAGTCTTGTGTCTATTTAAAGATCTGTCTATGATGTATAAGTCAGTGTTGAAATTAGACATCCCTCATTATTTCTTTAACTGGAGAGTTTGTCATTAAACTTTGCAGAACTATATAGATAAGATTAATTAATGTAATAGCGTGGGTTAATGTAATAGCGTAGGGTTAATGTAATAGCGTGGAGATCGCAGGTGTCGGCAAGTTTCCGGTGAATTTTACACTTACCCATATTACTAAAAAAGTCATATTTTTGTCATTTAGGCTGGTTATGACTAGTAATAGTTGAAAGCTGTGGTTTGTTATAATAGGTACTGATGTGCATTGCCCTATAATAAGATTCCAGAAAAATGAGTGCCGTTAATTGTATTTTAGGCTATAGCAACACTGAGTTCCTATTTGGAACACCTTTTCTCCTTCACAAGGGATATTATACAAGGTTATTCATAAATCTTGTATTTAGCACACCAACATTTGCTTTATCTTGCACATTTGGTACAAATGTAGTAGGTTTCCAATTGCTGGACCCGGTACGATTTTGGCAGCATAGCCACTAGATTTAAAGCTGCCATTAGTTTTAATATAAAAGTAACCTGGTTTTGCCTTAAAACTAATTGTCACTTTAAATCTACAGGCTGTAAAGGCAATCACACCAGGACCAAAAAAAACTGAGCCTTTTATATTTGGGTCATGAGGCCGAAGTGGTTAACATTGCTGCTTAGCAGGTCTCATTCTTGGGTTTAATTTCAATAGAGTTGTTATTAGCATAGAGTTTGTATGTTCGTCCTGTGCGTAGATTTCTTATACATTTTATCATTTACTTCCATATTTCAAATATATACTGCTACATTGGTTGGTTTCTGTGTAGTAGGAAATTGGATTATGAGCCCAAACCATTGCAGGGTGTGATGTGCCTGAATAAAAATATCTGTTTGTACTGCTCTGCATATTATGCTAACCAGGTTGGTTTTGCCTTGTAAACGATTGTCGCTTTAAAAATATGGGCATTCAGGTACAAATTCCTGCTGGACCTCTGGCTTCTTGCACCCTATTAAATTTACCCTGTGGTTGTGTTGCCGATAGCAACAAATCAGATTTTAGCTATCACTTCTCTATTGTCCTGAAAATCTTGCAGTCTATGGCACGCAATAGTCATTAACTGCGTTGGCTGTGTCAGATTATAAATATGCCCGGAAAATATGAGTGACAATGCTAAGGATTCCCATTATTTGCTCATGATATTCAGAAGGGTGTGTGTGTGTTACATGTTGCCAGGTACAATGTAAGCTCTTAATGTGGGATGTATTGTCAAGAAATGTAACCACTTTACTGCCAGACAGTTTGAAAGTACAGTGTTTCATTATTCATCAGACTCTTTTTAAACATGCAATAATAGATCCTGCAAGGTTTTTCATTAATAACTGCAAGTCCAAATTTCAGAGCGTATTACTTTCAGTTTTCATGTCTTAATTTGGGGCCCATCTTTATTGCATAGGCACACCATACTAAGTACATATATTTTTGTCTTGTAGGTAATACATAAAACTTGATATGTGGTTAATGATTGCTGTGTTACACTGCAATATATATATATATATATATATATATATATATATAGATATATATAGATATATATAGATATAGAGATAGATAGATAGATAGATAGATAGATAGATAGATAGAGATATAAAAAATGTTATAAAGCAATGTTTCAGTATACATTGTTTCAAATTACATGTAAATGCATGTATACACATTCAGTAATTGCATAGCAAATGTGTGTTTATCAGAAAAAAACTCATTATATTGTAAATAAAGTTGTTTACAAGAAAAGATTAATGTTTATTTAGTCATTATGCCCTTTTTATTTTATTTTATCCCATTTGTTCTCTGCTTTAACCTTGTACGATCACTTTTTTTCTCTAGGGAGTGAATACGTAGTACCTTAAAAATATTTTCATCTGCATATAATTTTGTGACTAATAGCCCTGTTTATTTGGAAGAAAGTTTTTGTTTTAACTGTCATTCCTAAAACTGCCTGATGTGCAGTAAACAAGACTATTTCTGCATCTCATACATACAGATTGTTATTTGCATATTGAAAATATACATATTTAAAGAATATTATATATGTGTATCTTTAGACCAGGGATGGTGAATCTTTGGCCCTCAAGCTGTTGTGGAACTACACATACCAGCATGCCCTGCAACAGTTTTAGCATGGTCAAATAGCAAAACTGTAGCAAGGCATGCTGGTACGTGTAGTTCAACAACAGCTGGAGGGCCAAAGGTTCCCCATCTCTGCTTTAGACAAACATCAAATCATACATGTACATACCACAGGGAAAACAGGTTTCATGTAAAGTTACAAGGACAGCTGTTTAACGTCTAAGATTTACAAGCAAAGGAGTTTATAACCGGCACAAGAATAATCTATGCTGCAGGGTTTACTTTTTCTCTATCCAATTTACTTTATAGTGGAACTACTTGTAAAGATAGTTAGACTTACCTGAAGTATGTGAGTAGTCCCAGCTTTTCACAGTCTCTTCAGTGGTTCTCACCAGTGTCAGGAACAGGACAAGGACCCAAAACATCTTCACACACCAATTCAGCAATCCCTCACCTACCCTCATCTAAAAATTGTTTCCTTTTCTAAACATAATTCTTTAAGAGTGCAGACACACAGCTGTTTGGGAGTTTGTGCTGTGTGTGATCCTGAGCATCTAAGGGAGATGGAGGAAGCCAAGTGTGGGATGTTCTGTTTGTTAAAAGCAACTGGAACCAAAGAAAAAGATAGGAGGTGTGACAACACCCCATCTAGTGGCCAGCTCATTTTACACATATACAAAGTTCCTTTCTCCATATTGATCATATTAAAACAGGGGTAGAAAACTATTTTGGTCTAAGGGTCCCATTGAGAGATAGTTTGGGACTGCAGTAAAACTGAATTTGCTTACTACTGTATGTAAAATATGTTGAATTTACTGCGGGGTGGGAGGAACCCTCCAGTTATTCCAGGAATCCATATCAGTAGTACTACAGCCATGGTCAAAAGTTTTGAGAATGACACAAATATAAATTTTTACAAAGTCTGCTGCCTCCGCTTTTATGATGACAATTTGCACATACTCCAGAATGTCATGAAGCGTGATCAGATGGATTGCAATTAATTGCAAAGTCCCTCTTTGTCATGACAATGAACTTAGGGGGGGATTCAGACCTGATCACTGGGCTGCTAACTTTGCTGTCCTGCGTTCAGATAGTCGCCGCCCCAGGGGGAGTGTAAATTCGCCGTGCAAGTGTGCAATCACATGTGTACGCAGAACTGCAAAAATCCGGTGTGTGCAGTCTCTGCGCAGCCCAGGTCTTACTCCTACAGTGCGATGAGAACAGGCTGATTGGGGCCGGAGCTGATGTCAAACACCCTCCCTGAAAATGCTTGGGAACGCCTGCGTTTTTCCGGACACTCCCAATAAACGGTCAGTTACCACCCACAAATGGCTTCCTCCTGTCAATCACCTTGCGAATGCCTGTGCGAATGAAATTTTCGCACCATCCGGTCACTGACTGGTGATGCCAGTTGCTGTTGGCCGACGCACGTGCGCATTGCGGTGCATGCGCAGTTAATGCCTGATCGCCTGCTGTGCGAAAATGCACAGCAGCGATCAGGTCTGAATCAGGTCCTTAATTCTAAAAACAACATTTCCACTGCATTACAGACCTGCCACAAAAGGACCAGCTGACATGTCAGTGATTATCTTGTTAACACAGGAGAGAGTGTTGACTAGGACAAGGCTGGAGATCACTCTGTCATGCTAATTGAGTTAGAATAACAGACTGGAAGGTTTAAAAGGAGGGTGGTGCTTGAAATCATTGCTCTTCATCTGTTATCCATGGTTACCTGCAAGGAAACGTGCAGTCATCATTGCTTTGCAGAAAAAGGGCTTCACAGGCAAGGATATTGCTGCTAGTAAGATTGCACTTAAATCAACCATTTATCGGATCATCAAGAACGTCAAGGAGAGAGGTTCAATAGTTGTGAGGAAGGCTTCAGGGCGCCCAAGAATGTCCAGCAAACGCCAGGACCATCTCCTAAAGTTAATTCAGCTGTGGGATCGGGGCACCACCAGTGCAGAGCTTGCTCAGGGATGACAGCAGGCAGGTGTGAATGCATCTGCACACAAAGTTAGGCGACGACTTTTGTTGGATGGCCTGGTGCAAAGAAGCCACTTGTCTCTAGGAAAAACAGCAGGGACAGACTGATATTCTGCAAAAGGTACAGGGATTGGACTGCTGAGGACTGGGGTAAAGTCATTTTCTCTGCTTAATCCCCTTTCAGATTGTTTGGGGCATCTAAAAAAATGCTTATCCGGAGAAGGAAAGGTAAGCACTACCATCAGTCCTGTGTCATGCCAACAGTAAAGAATCCTGAGACCGTTCATATGTGGGGTTACTTCTTAGCCAAGGGAGTGGGCTCACTCACAATTCTGCCTAAGAGCACAGCCATGAATAAAGAATGGTACCAAAACATCCTCCAAGAGCAACTTCTCCCACCCATCCAAGAACAGTTTGGTGACAAACAATACCTTTTCCAGCATGATGGAGCACCTTGCCATAAAGCAAAAGTTGTAACTAAGTGGCTCAGGGAACAAAACATCGAAATGTTGGGTCCATGGCCAGGAAACTCTCCAGACCTTAATCCCATTGAGAACTTGTCGTCAATCCTCAAGAGGCTGGTGAACAAAAACCCACAAATTCTGACAAACTCCAAGCATTGACAAGGCAAGAATGGGCTGCAAACAGTCAGTATGTGGCCCAGAAGTTGAATGACAGCATGCCAGGGTGACTTGAAAAAAAAGGGTCAACACTGCAAATATTGACTCTTTCCATAAACTTAATGTAATTGTCAATAAAAGCCTTTGACCCTTATGAAATGCTTGTTATTTTACTTCAGTATACCATAGTAACATATGACAAAAAGGTCTAAAAACACTGAAGCAGCAAACTTTGTAAAAAACTAGAGATGTGCGGCGGGTACTTTTCTTGTTTTGGTTCTAATTCCACTTCGTGTTTTGGTTTTGGCTTGGTTTTGCCAAAACCACCCTTTTGTGTTTTGGTTTTGGATATGGATGATTTTTGAAAAAAAAATATAAACAGCTAAAATCACAGAATTTGGGGGTAATTTTGATCCAACTTTATTATTAACCTCAATAACATTCATTTCCACTCATTTCCAGTCTATTCTGAACACCTCACACCTCACAATATTATTTTTAGGCCTAAAAGTTGCACCGAGGTGGCTGTATGACTAAGCTAAGCGTAACAAGTGTGCGGCACAAACACCTGCATCTAGGAGTGGCACTGCAGTTGCAGACAAGATGGCACTATTCAAAAACTAATCCCCAAATAGCACATGATGCAAAGAAGAAAAAGAGGTGCAATGAGGTAGCTGGATGTCCAAGCTAAGCGACACAAGTGTACGGCACAAACACCTGGCCCATCTAGAAGTGGCACTGCAGTTACAGACAGGATGGCACAAAAAAAAAACTAGTCCCCTAACAGCACATGATGCAAAGAAGAAAAAGGTGCAATGAGGTAGCTGGATGGCAAAGCTAAGCGACACAAGTGTGCGGCACAAACACCTGGCCCATCTAGAAGTGGCACTGCAGTTACAGACAGGATGGCACAAAAAAAACTAGTCCCCAAACAGCACATGATGCAAAGAAGAAAAAGAGGTGCAAGATGGAATTGTCCTTGGGCCCTCCCACCACCCGTATCTTGTATAAACAGGACATGCACACTTTAACAAACCAATCATTTCAGCGACAGGGTCTGCCACATGACTGTGGCTGAAATTACTGATTTGTTTGGGCCCCCACCAAAAAAGAAGCAATCAATCTCTCCTTGAACAAACTGGCTCTACAGAGGCAAGATGTCCACCTCATCCTCCGATTCGTCACCCCTTTCACTGTGTACATCCTCCTCACAGAGTATTAATTTGTCCCCACTGGAATCCACCATCACAGGTCCCTGTGTACTTTCTGGAGGCAATTGCTGGTTAAGGTCTTCCCGGAGGAATTTATAATTCATTTTGATGAACATCATCTTCTCCACATTTAGTGGAAGTAACCATTCTACGCAATCGCTGACAAGGTTACCTGCTGCACTAAACACTCTTTCGAAGTGCACACTGGAGGGGGAGGGGGGGAACAACTTAGGTAAAATAAAGGCAGTTTGTGCAAGGGCCTCCAAATTGCCTCTTTTTCCTGCCAGTATACATACGGACTGTCTGACATGCCTACTTGGATGCTGTCACTCATATAATCCTCCACCATTCTTTCAATGGTGACAGAATCATATGCAGTGACAGTAGACATGTCAGTAATCGTTGGCAGGTCCTTCAGTCCGTACCAGATGTCAGCTTTCACTCCTGACTGCCCTGCATCACCTCCAGTGGGTGGGCTAGGAAATCTTATCCTTTTCTTTGCAGCCCCAGTGGCGGGAGAAATTGAAGGACAAGCTGTTGACGGGTCACGTTCCGCTTGAGTTGACAATTTACTCACCAGCAGGTCTTTGCACCTCTGCAGACTTGTGTCTGCCGGAAAGAGAGATACAATGTAGGCTTTAAACCTAGGATCGAGCACGGTGGACAAAATGTAGTGCTCTGATTTCAACAGATTGACCACCCTTGAATCCTGGCAAAGCGAATGAAGGGCTCCATCCACAAGTCCTACATACTTTGCGGAATCGCTCTGTCTTAGCTCCTCCTTCAATTTATCCAGCTGCTTCTGCAAAAGCCTGAGGGGAATGACCTGACTCAAGCTGGCAGTGTCTGAACTGACTTCACGTGTGGCAAGTTCAAAGGGTTGCAGAACCTTGCACAAGACATTCTCCACTGCGCTTGAGTCAGGTGCATTCCCCCTCCTTTGCCTATATCGTAGGTGGATGTACTGTATAGTCTTGAATGGCCTTTTGCTGCTACTCCATCCTCTGAAGCATATAGAGTGTTGAATTCCACCTCGTTACCACCTCTTACTTCAGTTGATGGCAGGACAGGTTCAGGTGTGTTTGCTGGCGCTCCAGTCTTCGGCACGCGGTGGCTGAATGCCGAAAGTGGCCCGCAATTTTTTTGGGCCAAGGACAGCATCTCCTACACACCCCTGTCATTTTTCAAAAAATTCTGCACCACCAAATTAATTGTATGTGCAAAACATGAGACGTTCTGGAATTTGCCCAGATGTAATGCACGCACAATATTGGTGGCGTTGTCCAATATCACAAATCCCCTGGAGAGTCCAATTGGGGTAAGCCATTCTGCAATGATGTTCCTCAGTTTCCGTAAGAGGTTGTCAGCTGTGTGCCTCTTACGGAAAGCGGTGATACATAGCGTAGCCTGCCTAGGAACGAGTTGGCGTTTGCGAGATGCTGCTACTGGTGCCGCTGCTGTTGCTGCTGAGGGAGGCCATACATCTACCCAGTGGGCTATTACAGTCATATAGTCCTTAGTCTACACTGTTCCACTTGTCCACATGTCCGTGGTTAAGTGGACACTGGATACAACTGCATTTTGTAGGACACTGGTGACTCTTTTTCTGACGTCTGTGTATATTCTCGGATTCGCCTGCCCAGAGAAGTGAAACCTAGATGGGATTTGATACCGGGGACACAGTACCTCAAACAAATCTCTAAGTCCGACTGAACTAATGGCGGATACCGGTCGCATGTCTAACACCAATATAGCTGTCAAGGCTTCAGTTATCCGCTTTGCAAAAGGATGACTGCTGTCATTTTTCATCTTCCTCACAAAGGACTGTTGGACAGTCAATTGCTTACTGGAAGTAGTACAAGTGGTCTTCCGACTTCCCCTCTGGGATGACGATCGACTCCCAGCAGCAAAAACAGCAGCAACAGCAGGCATGCCACTCAAGGATCCTATGGAGGAATCCCGGTTAGGAGAGGACTCCTCAGTCTTGACAGTGACATGGCCTGCAGGACTACTGACGTTCCTGACTGAGGAGGAAGTTGACGTTGAGGGAGTTGGTGGTGTGGCCTGCAGGAGCTTGGGTACAGGAGGAAGAAGGGATTTAGGTGTCAGTGGACTGCTTACACTCTAATCCAAAGTTTCACAACTTGACACTGACTTCTGATGAATGCGCAGCAGGTGACGTATATGGGAGGATGTTCCTAGGTGGTTAACATCCTTACCCCTACTTATTACAGATTGACAGAGGCAACAGATAGCTTGACACCTGTTGTCCGGATTTGTGGAGAAATAATTCCACACCGAAGAGGTGGCTTTTTTGGTAGTTTGCCCAGGCATCACAATGGGCTTCTTCGTCCCAAGGACAACAGGTGTCTCCCCTGCTGCCTGATTTAAACAAACCACATCACCATCAGAATCCTCATCGTCATCTTCCTCCTCAGCGCCAGCAACACCCATATCCTCATCCTGGTGTACTTCAACAGTGACATCTTCAATTTCAATATCAGGAACTGGACTGTGGGTGCTCCTTCCAGCACTTGCAGGGGGCGTGCAAATGGTGGAAGGAGTCACCTATTCCCATCCAGTGTTGGGAAGGTCAGGCATCGCAACCGCCGACACACTTGGACTCTCCTTGGAGATTTGTGATACCATCTCAGATCGCACAGTTCTTGTCTGTGCTCTTTCCATCTTAACTCTTTTAATTTTTCTAGTGGGAGGATGAGGGCTTCCATCATCATGTGAAGCTGAACCACTAGCCATGAACATAGGCCAGGGCCTCAGCCGTTCCTTGCCACTCCGTGTCGTAAATGGCATATTGGCAAGTTTACGCTTCTCCTCAGGCGCTTTTAATTTTGATTTTTGGGTCATTTTACTGAACTTTTGTGTTTTGGATTTTACATGCTCTCTACTATGACATTGGGCATCGGCCTTGGCAGACGACGTTGATGGCATTTCATCGTCTCGGCCATGACTAGTGGCAGCAGCTTCAGCACGAGGTGGAAGTGGATCTTGATCTTTCCCTATTTTACCCTCCACATTTTTGTTCTCCATTTTTTAATGTGTGGAATTATATGCCAGTAATATATCAATAGCAATGGCCTACTACTATATATACTGCGCACAACTGAAATGCACCACAGGTATGGATGGATAGTATACTTGACGACAAAGAGGTAGATAGAGCAGTGGCCTACTGTACCGTACTGCTATATATTATATACTGGTGGTCAGCAAACTGTGCAAAACTGAAATGCACCACAGGTATGGATGGATAGTATACTTGACGACACAGAGGTAGGAAGAGCAGTGGCCTACTGTACCGTACTGCTATATATTATATACTGGTGGTCAGCAAACTGTGCAAAACTGAAATGCACCACAGGTATGGATGGATAGTATACTTAACAACACAGAGGTAGGTAGAGCAGTGGCCTACTGTACCGTACTGCTATATATTATATACTGGTGGTCAGCAAACTGTGCACAATTGAAATGCACCACAGGTATAGATGGATAGTATACTTGACGACACAGAGGTAGGTAGAGCAGTGGCCTTCTGTACCGTACTCCTCTATATTATATACTGGTGGTCAGCAAAAATTATACACTGTACTCCTACTATATACTACAATGCAGCACAGATATGGAGCGTTTTTCAGGCAGAGAACGTATAATACTGGTGGTCACTGGTCAGCAAAACTCTGCACTGTACTCCTCCTATATAATACTGCTGGTCCCCAGTCCCCACAATAAAGCAGTGTGAGCACAGATATATGCAGCACACTGAGCACAGATATGGAGCGTTTTTCAGGCAGAGAACGTATAATACTGGTGGTCACTGGTCAGCAAAACTCTGCACTGTACTCCTCCTATAATACTGCTGGTCCCCAGAATAAAGATATTTGCAGCGCCCTGAAAGCTCTGAAACAAAGTGAGAGGACGCCAGCCACTTCCTCTCACTATCATTTCCAATGCACGAGTGAAAAATGGCGGCGACGCGCGGCTCCTTATATAGAATCCGAATCTCGCGATAATCCGACAGCGGGATGATGACGTTCGGGCTCGCTCGGGTTAACCGAGCAATACTGGAGTATCCGAGTATGCCTCGGACCCGTGTAAAATGGGTGAAGTTCGGGGGTGTTCGGATTCCGAGGAACCGAACCCGCTCATCACTAAAAAATGCTCCCTACCATCAGCTTCTCTTGGCCACACTTCCAATCACGTTGTTTTCATGCTGCCTTAGCCTGTAGAGTAGTAGCTGCTTGGATTGTTGTTTTCTCTCTATCCTAGGGACTGGTAGATTGCGTTGAAGTCGTAGCACTGTGCACGGCACAGGGGGCAGTTGGTATTCGATTCAAGCCATTGAATCAAGCATGGTAAATGGAAGACATGGTGGCAGGATGTCACTGCTATTTCTTCTCCCATCTCAAACTGTGAGTGACAGATGGTACAGGTCTCTCCAGCTTCTCCTTCTCCAACAGTGTGTCTTCTAATGGTGGGCAGGCGTGGAAGGTAGATGTTCATGGCAATTTCCAGTGCCACGGTCAGTACTCTCTGTCCAGTGAGTTCATATAGGCTGGCATTTGGTCCACTTCCTGCTGTTCCTGGGAATGGTCTTCGTGAGGTCGGTCTTCGTGAGGTCGCCCTGGTTGATGGCCTGAGACGTCCTGATCTCAGCCATGTCCCAACGATGTTCTGGCTTGGACCCTGTCCAATCAGCTGGGCTAATTCCCTCAGGCTCATTGCTGCTGATGATGTAGTTCACAGTAAACAGTAGGTCCACAAATGTTGAAAAAAAAAATCGTACACAGCACAGATCTGATTGTGCGCTCTGATCCGGTCACTTGTAGGAAGTAGTCACTAGGTACAGAGTACAGACTAGTTCTCTCTTCCAGAGGCTTTTCTCATGTGTCAGCACCAGCTTCAACTGAGTAAATGCCAGTGATAGTGCCGTGCCCTGGGGTTTTATACCATAGAGAATTCAAATGTGGCATGGGGGCGGTAGTTGGTGATGGCTGTGCATCAGCTGTCTGCCCTATACCCCCCCACCATCATCTCCCCACTGATATTAAACAGTGACACATGTGGGAAATCAGTGGAAAATTACAAGTTAGTGCTGAGGAGTCATTACACAAAGTGGTTTGGGGCATTTACTGCAACCATCTCAGTTCTATATGTACACATAATACAGGGCAGGTATTGCATACTCCCAAATGTCTTTATAGTGGTGTCTTCATATTAATGAATTTTGTATAAAGTAATATCTGTTGTCACTAGAGATGAGCGGGTTCGGTTTCTCTGAATCCGAACCCGCCAGAACTTCATGTTTTTTTTCACGGGTCCGAGCGACTCTGATCTTCCCGCCTTGCTCGGTTAACCCGAGCGCGCCCGAACGTCATCATGACGCTGTCGGATTCTCGCGAGGCTCGGATTCTATCGCGAGACTCGGATTCTATATAAGGAGCCGCGCGTCGCCGCCATTTTCACACGTGCATTGAGATTGATAGGGAGAGGACGTGGCTGGCGTCCTCTCCGTTTAGAATAGATTAGAGAGACACTTGATTTACTAATTTTGGGGAGCATTAGGAGTACTCAGTAGTGTACAGTGCAGAGTTTTGCTGATAGTGACCAGTGACCACCAGTTTTATTTATAATCCGTTCTCTGCCTGAAAAAAGCGATACACAGCACACAGTGACTCAGTCACATACCATATCTGTGTGCACTGCTCAGGCTCAGGCCAGTGTGCTGCATCATCTATTATCTATATATAATATTATATATATCTGTCTGACTGCTCAGCTCACACAGCTTATAATTGTGGGGGAGACTGGGGAGCACTACTGCAGTGCCAGTTATAGGTTATAGCAGGAGCCAGGAGTACATAATATATTATATAGTGAGTGACCACCAGACACACAGTGCAGTTTATTTAATATATCCGTTCTCTGCCTGAAAAAAGCGATACACACAGTGACTCAGTCAGTCACATACCATATCTGTGTGCACTGCTCAGGCTCAGGCCAGTGTGCTGCATCATCTATATATATTATATATCTGTCTGACTGCTCAGCTCACACAGCCTATAATTGTGGGGGAGACTGGGGAGCACTACTGCAGTGCCAGTTATAGGTTATAGCAGGAGCCAGGAGTACATAATATTATATTAAAATTAAACAGTGCACACTTTTGCTGCAGGAGTGCCACTGCCAGTGTGACTAGTGACCAGTGACCTGACCACCAGTATATATAATATTAGTAGTATACTATCTCTTTATCAACCAGTCTATATTAGCAGCAGACACAGTACAGTGCGGTAGTTCACGGCTGTGGCTACCTCTGTGTCGGCACTCGGCAGCCCGTCCATAATTGTATATACCACCTAACCGTGGTTTTTTTTTCTTTCTTTATACATACATACTAGTTACGAGTATACTATCTCTTTATCAACCAGTCTATATATTAGCAGCAGACACAGTACAGTGCGGTAGTTCACGGCTGTGGCTACCTCTGTGTCGGCACTCGGCAGCCCGTCCATAATTGTATATACCACCTAACCGTGGTTTTTTTTTCTTTCTTTATACATACATACTAGTTACGAGTATACTATCTCTTTATCAACCAGTCTATATATTAGCAGCAGACACAGTACAGTGCGGTAGTTCACGGCTGTGGCTACCTCTGTGTCGGCACTCGGCAGCCCGTCCATAATTGTATATACCACCTAACCGTGGTTTTTTTTTCTTTCTTTATACATACATACTAGTTACGAGTATACTATCTCTTTATCAACCAGTCTATATATTAGCAGCAGACACAGTACAGTGCGGTAGTTCACGGCTGTGGCTACCTCTGTGTCGGCACTCGGCAGCCCGTCCATAATTGTATATACCACCTAACCGTGGTTTTTTTTTCTTTCTTTATACATACATACTAGTTACGAGTATACTATCTCTTTATCAACCAGTCTATATATTAGCAGCAGACACAGTACAGTGCGGTAGTTCATGGCTGTGGCTACCTCTGTGTCGGCACTCGGCAGCCCGTCCATAATTGTATATACCACCTAACCGTGGTTTTTTTTTCTTTCTTTATACATACATACTAGTTACGAGTATACTATCTCTTTATCAACCAGTCTATATATTAGCAGCAGACACAGTACAGTGCGGTAGTTCACGGCTGTGGCTACCTCTGTGTCGGCACTCGGCAGCCCGTCCATAATTGTATATACCACCTAACCGTGGTTTTTTTTTCTTTCTTTATACATACATACTAGTTACGAGTATACTATCTCTTTATCAACCAGTCTATATATTAGCAGCAGACACAGTACAGTGCGGTAGTTCATGGCTGTGGCTACCTCTGTGTCGGCACTCGGCAGCCCGTCCATAATTGTATATACCACCTAACCGTGGTTTTTTTTTCTTTCTTTATACATACATACTAGTTACGAGTATACTATCTCTTTATCAACCAGTCTATATATTAGCAGCAGACACAGTACAGTGCGGTAGTTCACGGCTGTGGCTACCTCTGTGTCGGCACTCGGCAGCCCGTCCATAATTGTATATACCACCTAACCGTGGTTTTTTTTTCTTTCTTTATACATACATACTAGTTACGAGTATACTATCTCTTTATCAACCAGTCTATATATTAGCAGCAGACACAGTACAGTGCGGTAGTTCACGGCTGTGGCTACCTCTGTGTCGGCACTCGGCAGCCCGTCCATAATTGTATATACCACCTAACCGTGGTTTTTTTTTCTTTCTTTATACATACATACTAGTTACGAGTATACTATCTCTTTATCAACCAGTCTATATTAGCAGCAGACACAGTACAGTGCGGTAGTTCACGGCTGTGGCTACCTCTGTGTCGGCACTCGGCAGCCCGTCCATAATTGTATATACCACCTAACCGTGGTTTTTTTTTCTTTCTTTATACATACATACTAGTTACGAGTATACTATCTCTTTATCAACCAGTCTATATATTAGCAGCAGACACAGTACAGTGCGGTAGTTCACGGCTGTGGCTACCTCTGTGTCGGCACTCGGCAGCCCGTCCATAATTGTATATACCACCTAACCGTGGTTTTTTTTTCTTTCTTTATACATACATACTAGTTACGAGTATACTATCTCTTTATCAACCAGTCTATATATTAGCAGCAGACACAGTACAGTGCGGTAGTTCACGGCTGTGGCTACCTCTGTGTCGGCACTCGGCAGCCCGTCCATAATTGTATATACCACCTAACCGTGGTTTTTTTTTCTTTCTTTATACATACATACTAGTTACGAGTATACTATCTCTTTATCAACCAGTCTATATTAGCAGCAGACACAGTACAGTGCGGTAGTTCACGGCTGTGGCTACCTCTGTGTCGGCACTCGGCAGCCCGTCCATAATTGTATACTAGTATCCAATCCATCCATCTCCATTGTTTACCTGAGGTGCCTTTTAGTTGTGCCTATTAAAATATGGAGAACAAAAATGTTGAGGTTCCAAAATTAGGGAAAGATCAAGATCCACTTCCACCTCGTGCTGAAGCTGCTGCCACTAGTCATGGCCGAGACGATGAAATGCCAGCAACGTCGTCTGCCAAGGCCGATGCCCAATGGCATAGTACAGAGCATGTCAAAACCAAAACACCAAATATCAGTAAAAAAAGGACTCCAAAACCTAAAATAAAATTGTCGGAGGAGAAGCGTAAACTTGCCAATATGCCATTTACCACACGGAGTGGCAAGGAACGGCTGAGGCCCTGGCCTATGTTCATGGCTAGTGGTTCAGCTTCACATGAGGATGGAAGCACTCAGCCTCTCGCTAGAAAACTGAAAAGACTCAAGCTGGCAAAAGCACCGCAAAGAACTGTGCGTTCTTTGAAATCCCAAATCCACAAGGAGAGTCCAATTGTGTCGGTTGCGATGCCTGACCTTCCCAACACTGGACGTGAAGAGCATGCGCCTTCCACCATTTGCACGCCCCCTGCAAGTGCTGGAAGGAGCACCCGCAGTCCAGTTCCTGATAGTCAGATTGAAGATGTCAGTGTTGAAGTACACCAGGATGAGGAGGATATGGGTGTTGCTGGCGCTGGGGAGGAAATTGACCAGGAGGATTCTGATGGTGAGGTGGTTTGTTTAAGTCAGGCACCCGGGGAGACACCTGTTGTCCGTGGGAGGAATATGGCCGTTGACATGCCAGGTGAAAATACCAAAAAAATCAGCTCTTCGGTGTGGAGGTATTTCACCAGAAATGCGGACAACAGGTGTCAAGCCGTGTGTTCCCTTTGTCAAGCTGTAATAAGTAGGGGTAAGGACGTTAACCACCTCGGAACATCCTCCCTTATACGTCACCTGCAGCGCATTCATAATAAGTCAGTGACAAGTTCAAAAACTTTGGGTGACAGCGGAAGCAGTCCACTGACCAGTAAATCCCTTCCTCTTGTAACCAAGCTCACGCAAACCACCCCACCAACTCCCTCAGTGTCAATTTCCTCCTTCCCCAGGAATGCCAATAGTCCTGCAGGCCATGTCACTGGCAATTCTGACGAGTCCTCTCCTGCCTGGGATTCCTCCAATGCATCCTTGCGTGTAACGCCTACTGCTGCTGGCGCTGCTGTTGTTGCCGCTGGGAGTCGATGGTCATCCCAGAGGGGAAGTCGTAAGCCCACTTGTACTACTTCCAGTAAGCAATTGACTGTTCAACAGTCCTTTGCGAGGAAGATGAAATATCACAGCAGTCATCCTACTGCAAAGCGGATAACTGAGTCCTTGACAACTATGTTGGTGTTAGACGTGCGTCCGGTATCCGCCGTTAGTTCACAGGGAACTAGACAATTTATTGAGGCAGTGTGCCCCCGTTACCAAATACCATCTAGGTTCCACTTCTCTAGGCAGGCGATACCGAGAATGTACACGGACGTCAGAAAAAGACTCACCAGTGTCCTAAAAAATGCAGTTGTACCCAATGTCCACTTAACCACGGACATGTGGACAAGTGGAGCAGGGCAGGGTCAGGACTATATGACTGTGACAGCCCACTGGGTAGATGTATGGACTCCCGCCGCAAGAACAGCAGCGGCGGCACCAGTAGCAGCATCTCGCAAACGCCAACTCTTTCCTAGGCAGGCTACGCTTTGTATCACCGCTTTCCAGAATACGCACACAGCTGAAAACCTCTTACGGCAACTGAGGAAGATCATCGCGGAATGGCTTACCCCAATTTGACTCTCCTGTGGATTTGTGGCATCGGACAACGCCAGCAATATTGTGTGTGCATTAAATATGGGCAAATTCCAGCACGTCCCATGTTTTGCACATACCTTGAATTTGGTGGTGCAGAATTTTTTAAAAAACGACAGGGGCGTGCAAGAGATGCTGTCGGTGGCCAGAAAAATTGCGGGACACTTTCGGCGTACAGGCACCACGTACAGAAGACTGGAGCACCACCAAAAACTACTGAACCTGCCCTGCCATCATCTGAAGCAAGAAGTGGTAACGAGGTGGAATTCAACCCTCTATATGCTTCAGAGGTTGGAGGAGCAGCAAAAGGCCATTCAAGCCTATACAATTGAGCACGATATAGTAGGTGGAATGCACCTGTCTCAAGTGCAGTGGAGAATGATTTCAACGTTGTGCAAGGTTCTGATGCCCTTTGAACTTGCCACACGTGAAGTCAGTTCAGACACTGCCAGCCTGAGTCAGGTCATTCCCCTCATCAGGCTTTTGCAGAAGAAGCTGGAGGCATTGAAGAAGGAGCTAAAAGGGAGCGATTCCGCTAGGCATGTGGGACTTGTGGATGCAGCCCTTAATTCGCTTAACAAGGATTCACGGGTGGTCAATCTGTTGAAATCAGAGCACTACATTTTGGCCACCGTGCTCGATCCTAGATTTAAAGCCTACCTTGGATCTCTCTTTCCGGCAGACACAGGTCTGCTGGGGTTGAAAGACCTGCTGGTGACAAAATTGTCAAGTCAAGCGGAACGCGACCTGTCAACATCTCCTCCTTCACATTCTCCCGCAACTGGGGGTGCGAGGAAAAGGCTCAGAATTCCGAGCCCACCCGCTGGCGGTGATGCAGGGCAGTCTGGAGCGACTGCTGATGCTGACATCTGGTCCGGACTGAAGGACCTGACAACGATTACGGACATGTCGTCTACTGTCACTGCATATGATTCTCTCAACATTGATAGAATGGTGGAGGATTATATGAGTGACCGCATCCAAGTAGGCACGTCACACAGTCCGTACTTATACTGGCAGGAAAAAGAGGCAATTTGGAGGCCCTTGCACAAACTGGCTTTATTCTACCTAAGTTGCCCTCCCACAAGTGTGTACTCCGAAAGAGTGTTTAGTGCCGCCGCTCACCTTGTCAGCAATCGGCGTACGAGGTTACATCCAGAAAATGTGGAGAAGATGATGTTCATTAAAATGAATTATAATCAATTCCTCCGCGGAGACATTGACCAGCAGCAATTGCCTCCACAAAGTACACAGGGAGCTGAGATGGTGGATTCCAGTGGGGACGAATTGATAATCTGTGAGGAGGGGGATGTACACGGTGATATATCGGAGGGTGAAGATGAGGTGGACATCTTGCCTCTGTAGAGCCAGTTTGTGCAAGGAGAGATTAATTGCTTCTTTTTTGGGGGGGGTCCAAACCAACCCGTCATATCAGTCACAGTCGTGTGGCAGACCCTGTCACTGAAATGATGGGTTGGTTAAAGTGTGCATGTCCTGTTTTGTTTATACAACATAAGGGTGGGTGGGAGGGCCCAAGGACAATTCCATCTTGCACCTCTTTTTTCTTTTCTTTTTCTTTGCATCATGTGCTGATTGGGGAGGGTTTTTTGGAAGGGACATCCTGCGTGACACTGCAGTGCCACTCCTAGATGGGCCCGGTGTTTGTGTCGGCCACTAGGGTCGCTAATCTTACTCACACAGTCAGCTACCTCATTGCGCCTCTTTTTTTCTTTGCGTCATGTGCTGTTTGGGGAGGGTTTTTTGGAAGGGACATCCTGCGTGACACTGCAGTGCCACTCCTAGATGGGCCCGGTGTTTGTGTCGGCCACTAGGGTCGCTAATCTTACTCACACAGCTACCTCATTGCGCCTCTTTTTTTCTTTGCGTCATGTGCTGTTTGGGGAGGGTTTTTTGGAAGGGCCATCCTGCGTGACACTGCAGTGCCACTCCTAGATGGGCCCGGTGTTTGTGTCGGCCACTAGGGTCGCTAATCTTACTCACACAGCTACCTCATTGCGCCTCTTTTTTTCTTTGCGTCATGTGCTGTTTGGGGAGGGTTTTTTGGAAGGGACATCCTGCGTGACACTGCAGTGACACTCCTAGATGGGCCCGGTGTTTGTGTCGGCCACTAGGGTCGCTTATCTTACTCACACAGCTACCTCATTGCGCCTCTTTTTTTCTTTGCGTCATGTGCTGTTTGGGGAGGGTTTTTTGGAAGGGACATCCTGCGTGACACTGCAGTGCCACTCCTAGATGGGCCCGGTGTTTGTGTCGGCCACTAGGGTCGCTAATCTTACTCACACAGCTACCTCATTGCGCCTCTTTTTTTCTTTGCGTCATGTGCTGTTTGGGGAGGGTTTTTTGGAAGGGCCATCCTGCGTGACACTGCAGTGCCACTCCTAGATGGGCCCGGTGTTTGTGTCGGCCACTAGGGTCGCTTATCTTACTCACACAGCGACCTCGGTGCAAATTTTAGGACTAAAAATAATATTGTGAGGTGTGAGGTATTCAGAATAGACTGAAAATGAGTGGAAATTATGGTTTTTGAGGTTAATAATACTTTGGGATCAAAATGACCGCCAAATTCTATGATTTAAGCTGTTTTTTAGGTTTTTTGGAAAAAAACACCCGAATCCAAAACACACCCGAATCCGACAAAAAAAATTCGGTGAGGTTTTGCCAAAACGCGGTCGAACCCAAAACACGGCCGCGGAACCGAACCCAAAACCAAAACACAAAACCCGAAAAATTTCCGGCGCTCATCTCTAGTTGTCACAGAAATAACCAGCACACCACAATGCACGTGAAATCCATTTTTGCGCTTGCATTGTGGTATGCTGGTTTTGTGACAAGTTCAACAGAGATCTATCTATCTATAGTGTGTGTGTGTGTGTGTGTGTGTGTGTTTGTGCTTGTGCGCGCGCGTGCGTGGGTGTGTGTGTGTGTGTGTGTAAGGATGGACAGATATACACATATATATATACAGATGGGTCCTAATTGGATTAATACTGGAAACACTGGATCCACAGCTTAGTGGTGTATGTCAGACTGTAAAGAGCCAGTGGCGTGCGGTGAGGTCAGTGGCTGGTGAGGCACTGCAGCCATAATCTCTGTGGAGTCCAGACGATGTCATCTTCTGCCGCCGTGCCAATGCCCACTACTGCCGCCACTAATGGGTGCCGACCCTGCCAATGGCCTACAAAATCACCGCCATCAACTGCCTGACCCCCAGCCGCTAATCTGCAACTCAGTCTGATGCCACCAGTGCCTGCAGCCTTCCTGCTCATCAAACTTGTGATGAGCAGGCGGCTAATACATTGTCAATTTTTATAAATTTATGGGAGACAGAGAGGTGGAATATGGGGAGATGGGAGAGAGAGTTGAAATATGGAGACAGGAGGAATAGGGATAGACGACAGAGTAGGAATAGGGGAAGATGGCAGAGAGAGAGGAATAGGGTGAGAAGGAAGAGAGATGGAATAGGGGGCAGAAGGAAGATAGAGAAGGAATAGAAGGAGATGGGAGAGGAGGAATAGAGGAGATGGCAAAGAGAGAAGAGAAATAGGGGTATATGGGAAAGAGGAGTAGCAAGGAAACAGGAGAGAGAAATAGAGGGAGATGGCAGAGAGAGAGAGAGAGAGAGAGAGAGAGAGAGGAGGAATAAGGAAAGACTAGAGAGAGAGAGGGAGGAGGAGCAGGCGGGCAGACTGGGAGTAGTAGTGGTGGAGAGCAGGGGGCAGGATTGGAGTAACAGTAGTGCAGAATAGGGGGTCAGGCAGGGAGTAATAGAAGGGGGGGGCAGGATGGGAGTACTGGTAGGAAGAAGTGGGCAGTATGGGATCTCACCTCTTCTTATGCAGCTCCCGGGTCCCAGCCACCGTTGCTCCTTCCATGCAAGCTCACACAGGACATATGGCAAATATCCTATGTATATCACAGAAATAGTAAAGTGACAACCAGCTTGCAATTAGCATTAAAATCACATATGTTTAAAAAGTACATGAAGTAATATGTAACAGTTTATGCCCCTGTTCCAATAATACAGAATACATGTCAGTATACCTGTTCCTAGTATAGTCCGTGGGGGGTGATAGGCAGTCTATTGATGAGCACAAAATCAGCAGCATTGGATAGTTACCGCAGCTGATGGTAGGGTCACAAAAGAACAAAATCGCTTTCTAGCGACCGGGATCCCGACGTCGGTATGCTGACTGCCAGGATCCCGGCCGCCAGTTAACCATACCCAATGCATCTGAATGACTACTTGTACCTGGTGTAGGACTGTGACCCTACCATCAGCTGCGGTAACTATTCAATGCTGCTGATTTTGTGCTCATCAATAGACTGGGTGGTCTTCAGTTTGCCGGCTGTCGGGATCACGGAGCACAGTATACCGGTGCCGGAATCCCGACAGCCGGCATACCGACACTTTTTCTCCCACTTGGGGGTCCACGACCCCCCTGGAGGGAGAATAGATAGCATGGCGCGCGTAGCGCGCCACCGTGCCCGCAGCGTAGAGAGCCAGCAAGGGGCTCATTTGCGCTCACCACACTGTCGGTATGCCGGCGGTCGGGATTCTGGCGCCGGTATGCTGGTCGCCTGGAGCCTGGCTGCCGGCATACCCTACTACACCCCAATAGACTGCCTATCACCCCCCAAGGACTATACTAGGACCAGGTATACTGAAATGTATTCTGTATTATTGGAACAGGGGCATAAACTGTTACATATTACTACATGCACTTTTTAAACATATGTGATTTTAATGCTAATTGCAAGCTGGTTGTCATTTTACGATTTCTGTAATAAACATGGGATATTTGCCATATTAAAGTGTTTTAATATATTAACCATGCCAACTTTTATATTATTATATCATTATATGTTATTCTATGGAGTGCTTTTTCATCATGTATTTTTTGGTAGGGGAGAGAGATAGAGAGAGACAGAGACTGACATATGGAGAGAGAGAGGCATGGAGAGACAGACACAGGGAGAGACAGACATGCAAAGAGAGAGAGAGACAGGCAGACATGAAGAGAGTGATATGGGGAGGGGGAGGGAGACTGGTTTGGGAAGGGACTCAGAGAGAGGGACAGAGAGAGAGAGAGAGAGAGAGAGAGAGACAGCTAGACACATGGAGAGAGAGAAAAACAGGCATGGGGAGAGAGGACAGTGCCTACTTACCTGATCAGCCGGCCAGCCAGCCCCCTCCAGCATGCCAGTCACGGACCTGCTGCAGAGTCACTTCCTCACCCGATGTCTGAACTCTCAAAGGCCCATGGGAACTGCCTGAGAGGAGCTGGCAGGGTGAGGAAGGGACTCTGCAGCTCCCCCTACGTAGAGCCAGCCCAGCCTCCACACAAGGATAATGAGGCTGTGCTGCAGCTGCTCATTACAGACTGTGCCTGCCCTGCTGCCCTGAAGTCCTCCGTCTCCGGTAAACATCGTAGGGGGGGGGGGGGGTGACAATCGGCAGCCACTGGTGTGATGGGGAGGGCATTGTTTGCGGTAGTCGGCCCGGGAAGGGGGGTGGCTTAGCGTCCTGACAGTTCAATCCACCCCTTCTGCCACTGGCCAATCATTCAGTGACAGGGGCGTGTTCTCATATCTGAGAGCACGCCCCTTGTCACAGCGGCACTGCTAGAGGTGCCGCTTGCAGGGCTTTTTGTAATGGGCTTTTACTGCCCGATGCCTGCCCCCCCCCCGCTTCCGGCCCTTTCACATAGCCATCGGGAGGCACCGAGAGCGGTGTCTCCGATTCACAAGAAAAACAGTTTTTTTTTACATAAAAAGATGATTAAAATAATATAAAGTCTAAGCACATACTTATGACACATTATATGTGTCATAAGTATCTTCTTTCTATTATTTTAATCATTTATGACAGGGGAGGCACTGCCTCCCCTGACTGCACGTCCCTGTAAAGAGCATAATGTAAAGTGTACAGCATACCATATTGTGTGTGTTCCTGTAAACATTGGCTAATGTAATTTAATGTGTGCTCATTGTTTGGTTATTGTTGTAGAGGGAATGAGACCTCATTTACAGAGGCGTAACTCTGGGAGGCAACGGAGTCATTTGCCGCCGGGCTCCTGCACTGACGGGGGGCACCTCTCCTCCCATTTTGTGACACCATTGAATTAAGTTAATCGATAGCTACCGCTATCTCTTCAGTGGCCGATTTCCTCCCTGGTCCCTGCACCTTACAAATCACACACTTTTTATTATACTGTAGATACACATTTTACAAGTGTCATACCCAGGATTAGAAACCACAACCTATTACACTGGAAGCAGGCACCTCAGTGATGGAGCTATTTGATACTGTATAGGAAATATGATCATTCTAACTCTATGAAGTTACTGCTCTGACAATTACACGTAACTTGATATAGTTAGAATTCTCATGCTTCCTGTACAGGAGCAAATAGCTCTATCAGTATAGTTTCTGCTGTCGGTGTAACAGGTCATGGGTTACACATATATTTATCTAAATATGGAGGGGGGGCACCAATATTTAGCTTGCCTCCGGGCAACTGGTACGAACTTACGCCACTGCTCATTTAATATGGGTATAGTAGTTCTTGCACTGAGCTCCTGACTGCGTCACAGCATTTGGTTGTTCTTACGCCCATCTCAGTGATTACATCACCCACAGATCTGCACTGATACCATTGCCAGTCTTCCCCCTTCCATCTTCCTTTTGCACTTAACCTCCCTATAGATTGTAAGCTGCGAGTAGGGCCCTCTTACCTCTTTATCTGTCTGCTATTACCCAGTCATGTTGTGTTCCTAATTGTACAGTGATACGGAATATGCTGGTGCCATATAAGTAAATCTAAATAAATATTAGCATACTTGCTTACTCCCTTGGAAAGACCACCCTCCCGGAACCTGTTCACTTCGCCAGTGAAGTGGGAGGGCCGGGTCTGTGATGTCTGGATATGGCCCTGCTATATAATCCATAATCAATGTATGTTGCAGAGTAAGGGAGTGGGGCCATGATGACTCAAATCATCGCTGCCCTTTGGATTTCCACAGAGATTTTAAAAGTAGGTAAATATTCCTTATTGCTCAATAACGGGCCACATGTCATTGTCTATACTAGTACACTGCTCTCATTATCCAATGTGCATTGTAAAGAAAAAAATTCAATGTTATTAGTAGGGGTCTATTTATTATAGAGAGAAACCTATTTAATAAGCCCCCTGGCCCACAATAGCTATTACCAGGTATTACTGATGATGGCTTTCTCATCTATTTTACAAAGATATCACCATCCAGTGGCGTAGCTACCATAGGTGCAGGGGATGCGGCTGCTATGGGGCCCAGACTGTCACAGGGGTCCGGGACCCGCCGCTCCCCCTACACTAGGGGTGGGCAAAATGCGGCCCGCAAACAGATCCTGCCCGGCCCGCTGACTCCCGTCAGCACACAATGACAAGCAGCCCGACAGGCTGAGCTGGTTGTCATTGTGCTGCAGTACCCATCAAGCTGCCGGCGCCGCTGAGGAACACCTGATCACGGTCTCACGGCCGCGTCACGTGACGCGGCACGTCAGCTTGTTTTACATAAGGCAATGGGCAGTGTTGGGGTCAGGCCAGATCGTGGATGCGGGCGGCAGTGGCGCGCAGCAAGCAAACAGCAGGATGCTTGAAGACATGTCACATTAGGTCTGTAATAGACAGATTTACTGGCTGTGCATTTCTCTATGTGCTTTTTCTATGTTTAGTTCTACAGAAAGCATGAATCAAACTGTTTGCTTGGCTTATTAAATCTGCCCACATATAAGTAATCTGACAGTAGGTTCTAATTATTACAAGCAAGCAAACATGCAGGATGCCACTTCAAAGAGATTGCTAGTAATGGAAGGTATTTCCTATTACAGCTATCACATATGTTTTGATGAGGGCATAAGTTAAAAAATATTTAAAATAATAATACTTTGTTTTTATATAGTTCTGTTTTAAAGCAAATTACTCACTTTTCAAAGCCTGTGGTCCTAACGGTCCGGTGGGCTCGTGATCATATTATGTAATTTATAAAACTGGGACTGTGTACCGCATTGCTCCATTCGGTAAGCTCCCTGTGTGTATGAAGTTGCCCTTTTTAACTCTTTTGGATTTTTAATAAATTGCTTTTATTTGGAAATTATATCCCGCAAGGTCTTATGGATGATTGAGAGACTATTTTTGGGGTGTACTACGAATGGCCGGCTGTCCGGATCCCGGCGCCAGGATCCAGAAATGCAGAATGCTGGCAGCAGGGTAAGCGCAAAAGTGCCCCTTGCGGGCTCGCTGCACTTGCCACACTGCGGGCATGGTGGCACGCTATTTATTCTCCCTCCAGGGGTGTTGTGGACCCCCAAGAGGGAGAATAGTTGTCGGTATGCTGACAGTCGGGATCCCGACAGCCGGTATATCGAGTGCCTCCCCTATTTTTGGTTTGCACTAATGTCGTTAATATAGACACTCATTGGATGGAGTGAAGTATTGTGATAAGAGTAAGCTGGTAATTGTGTCTAGGGAGGGAAGGGGGAGCTGCCCCCTGTACCCAGCACTACACACTCTACCCCCTGTACCCAGCACCGCACCCACTGCCCCCTGTACCAGGCACCACACACACTGCCCCATGTCTTAATTGATATGTTTATTTATGTTCATCACTTTTGTATTGCACTTTGATGAAGGGGCAAGACCCCAAAACGTCACAAGCATTAAAAATATACCCTCAGAGGACTTACGCACTTTACCGGATCATCCAGACTCTGAGTGCCGCCCGTTCTCCTGTAGCCACATATCAGTGGGTGTGCCATACACTCACAGGGAGGGCACCGGAGCAAGTATTGTGAAAGGCCTGAGTGTCCCGGGGTCCATTTGGTCTAATATATATATATATATATATATATATATATATTTAGTTGTTTTTTTTTAGTATAACTGACGCCTCAGTCACCATCCTGTCTGGTCCTGCCCTCTACTCTGTCAGACCCCTCCCCCTCTGATTTCCTGACTGCAAACCCCCTCATGTTCTCACAGAATGCTGGGGGGCCCTTTCAAAATTTTGCTATGGGGCCCACAAAACTCTAGCTACGCCCCTGTCACTATCATTTATTATTCAAGTAAACCATTTTTTCCTAAGTGGACATAAGAAACAAAATCTATTTTTACAGTTGTTTTCTTCTTGTTTTTCTATTTTTAAGCTGCTACTGTCAGGTTCTGGCTTCCAGTTCCACTGTGCAAGCGTTGGGTCCCAAGACTAATTGGTGAGGCAGTAATATTCCTCTTACTGCTCCCAGACAGTATCACTGGTGAGCTCCCCAACGCCCAGCTGCCCAATCGAAGCTGTAATTGAAAAGGTGGCGATATAAGAGTTTCACTCTGATGAACAGTGATATGAAATCTCTTCTATCATCACTTTTGTTACATAGACCCCCAAGTCATACTTGCCTACTCTCCCGGAATGGCCGGGAGGCTCCCAAAAATCAGGTGACCCTCCCGGCCCCCCGGAAGAGCAGGCAAGTCTCCGGATTTGAGGGGTCCCCCTGCCCGTCCGCCCACTTTGTGTGTAAAGTGGGCGGTCCGGGCAGTCGATGACGCGATTCTTGGTGAATCGCGTCATCATAGCCACGCCCCCTGCAGTGTAATGCCGGTGATCGCGGCATTACAGAGTGGGGGCGTGGCTTAAAGGAGGCATCACCGTAACCCCACCCCCATCCCGCCCTTGCTCCGCCCCCATCCCGCCTCCGGCCCACCCCCTCCTTACGTCAGAGCGCTCCCCGGCCCGCCTGTTGAGCCGACCTGGCTGCTCTCTCCCGCAGAGAGCAGCCAGAATGTCGGTAAGTATGATTCTATAGTCTATCTGTCTTGATTCTGTGTTTGTATCATACTGTAGGCAGGGCCAGTGCATGATCTTTCTGCACCCTAGGCAAAGCTTCAGCTTAGCGCCCCCTAACCTGCAACCCCCCCCCCCAAGTGATAAAGTATATTGTAAACAAAGTCACAACATTTTGTGACTTTGCTCACAATATATTTTCACTTTAAAAGTCCTTGAGTGTCATCTATTCTTTATGTATATACGCTAGCCAGCATGTTAGGAATTGTATAGGACACTGAGGCCAATTTCATAGTGGATACTGGGGAATGTACTTTAGTACCGTGTGGTATAGATCAGGTCCATTGGCGCCTGGCACTTTTAAGAATTAATTAGTGTGTGTGTGCTGGCTCCTCCCCTCTATGCCCTTCCTAGCAGACTCCGTTTAGAAAATGCGCTAAAGGAGCCGGGTGCATTCTCTGTTTTACACATTTTACACAGTAGAAACTAGAGATGTGCGGTGGGCATTTTTCGTGTTTTGGTTCTAATTCCACTTTAGTGTTTTGGTTTTGGCTTGGTTTTGCCAAAACCACCCTTTCGTGTTTCGGTTTTGGATGATTTTTTTTTGGGGGGGGGGAACAAAAAAACATCTAAAATCACATAATTTGGGGGTAATTTTGCTCCTACGGTATTATTAACCTAAGTAACAATCATTTCCACTCATTTCTAGTCTATTCTGAACACCTCACACCTCACAATATTGTTTTTAGGCCAACAGGTTGCACCGAGGTTGCTGGATGACTAAGCTAAGCGACACAAGTGTACGGCACAAACACCTGGCCCATCTAGGTGTGGCACTGCAGTGTCAGACAGGAGGGCAGATATAAAAAAAAGAAGAAAAAGAATTGCAATGAGGTAGTTGTATGACTAAGCCAAGCAACACAAACAATTGGCCCATCTAGGCGTGGCACTGCAGTGGCAGACAGGAGGGCAGATATTAAAAAAAGGCCCCTAACAGCACATGATGCAAAGAAGAAAATAAGGTGCACCGAGGTTGCTGTAGGCCTAAGCTAAGCGACACAACCACCTGGCCCATCTAGTAGTGTCACGCAGTGGCTGAATGTCGAGAGTGGGCCGCAATTGTTCGGTCCACTGACAGCATCTCCAGCACGCTCCAGTCACTTTAAAAAAAAATCTGCAATTGGTGGACTTATACGCCAGTACCCCAGGACTAATACAGCAGTACGCGTGGACTCATATGGCAGTGTCACACAGGATGGCACTTTTCAAAAACTAGGTCCCAAACAGCACCTCATGCAAAGATGTCGAAGAGGTGCAATGAGGTAGCTGTATGACTAAGCCAAGCGACACAAACAATTCCAACTGAAATTATACGTCCAAATCACTGGAATTATATGTCCAAATCACTGGAATTAATTGGCAAGATCACTGTAATTAATAATTATAAATCACTGAAATTAATTGGCAAAATCACTGTAATTTATATGTCCCAATCACTGGAATTAAATGGCAAGATCACTGTAATTAATAATTATAAATCACTGGAATTAATTGGCAAAATCACTGTAATTAATAATTATAAATCACTGAAATTAATTGGCAAAATCACTGTAATTATACATCCAAATCACTGGAATTAAATGGCAAAATCTCGCTGTCGCCTGCCTAGTGAAGTGGAATCTAGATGGGATTTGTTACCGGGGACACAATACCTCCATCAATTGTCTAAATCCCACTGCACTAATGGCGGATACCGGACGCATGTCTAACACCAACAAAAGTGTCAAGGCCTCAGTTATGAGGGCTTCCATCGTCATGTGAAGCTGAACCACTATTCATGAACATAGGCCAGGCCCTCAGCCGTTCCTTGCCACTCCGTGTCGTAAATGTCAGACGATTTAAATTTCTTTTTTTCGTTCTTTTTACTGAACTTTGGCTTTTTGGATTTTACATGCCCTCTGCTATCACATTGGGAATCGGCCTTGGCAGACGACTTTGACGGCATTTCATTGTCTATGTCATGGCTAGTGGCAGCAGCTTCAGCACTAGGAGGAACTGGTTCTTCTTGATCTTTCACTATTTTATCCTCAAAATTTTTGTTCTCCATTATTTTCTGGGAGTTATATGAGACAATATGCGGCAGCACAACAGGTTGTTGTTATAATTATTATACTGCAGCAGTGGACATATAGCAGCAGCATATATCGTCAATGGAATTACTGATGACACAGAACACTACCACTGGTCTGATTCAGCACAACAGGTTGTTGTTGTTATAATTATTATACTGCAGCAGTGGACATATAGCAGCAGCGTATATCGTCACTGGAATTACTGATGACACAGGACACTACCACTGGTCTGCACAACACAGCACCACTTTATACAGCTACACTGGATATATGGCAGCAGAGAACACCAACACTGTGACTGGCTGGACTGATGCAGCACAATACACTGACTACACTGGACTGGTCTGCACAACACAGCACCACTTTATACAGCTACACTGGATATATGGCAGCAGAGAACACCAACACTGTGACTGCCTGGACTGATGCAGCACAATACACTGGACTGGACAACACTTGCCACCCCACTTTCCCGCCCCAACACACAGACACTGAACACTGAGGACACGTACACGACTTTATACACTCTCCGAGACTGGAGTGAAAATGGCCGCGACGCGTGGCTCCTTATATGGAATCCAAATCCCGCGAGAATCCGACAGCGGAATGATGACATTTTGCCGAGTTCGGGTTTCCGAGTCAGGCGGGAAAACCCGGATCCGGGCTCGGAAGGCAAAGTTCGGTAGGGTTCGGTTCTCCGAGAAACGAACACGCTTATCTCTAGTGAAAACCAATACTTGTGTCATTCTCAAAACTTTTGCCCATGGCTGTATTATTAAAAAGTCCCTATGAAGACAGAAATATTTTATTAGTAAATGCAGATTTTTCCCTGGCACACTACAGTACCTGGCATGCTCTGGGTGCCTTTTACTGTTTGGACATGGCAGTGCTTATGCAACAAGAAGTAATTAACTAACTATAAAACACATTAGATTAAGAAAAGTTTTTTTGTTTTTTGTTTTTTTTTATGTAGCAGTTAAAGCACCCCCATATATACCCTTGTCATCCAATTTATTGCTCACCTCTTATAGTGCATGGACAGGTAAAAGTCCCTTTTATTTTCATATTATCCATCCGTTGTATGTGCGGCTTGGGAGGAGCCAGTGGGGGACACAAAGTGCCTTCCTTTATCCCTCCTTATATAAGGGACATGCAGGAGTCTAGTGCCCACAGCCACAACAAACCTCTGCCCCATGGCTGCACTATATGGCAACAGAAGAAGCATCACCACTACATAGAAGTAATGTGGTTGAGCAACAGGGGAAAAAGGTGGGAGATAGGAAATACATATAATGTATGCCTCCCAACATCGGGAGATGAAAAATGTGATATGCGGTGAAGCGTACCTGAAGTCTCACGCCTGTCCGGTTGGGGCCTCTCTGGTCGTTCGGTTCTTGCTTGTCGCGACGTCGGGCGGAATCTGCGTGGAAAGGCTGCGTAGGACCTGGGCAGAAGGACGGAGATACCCCAGTGCGAACAATACCCCCCAAGCGTACAAGAATAACTATGGTGGGACACGGTAACAAAGGTTTATTGCGTCAGTTACGTGACGTGAGTTACTGGGAAGTACGTTCAGCACATTTCGGTAAGACACATTACGTCATAATACATTAGTACTGTATTGAACACTTTTTAACGGTAACTAGCTCACTTTTTCTTACATCAATGGGCACGGTATATTAGAAATAACTAATGCAAGAGATCACATTTGACATATGAATGTAAGAGAATTTCAACATTTAAATTAACGAGCCACTGGGTGGCGCTATGAACTCCTATCAGAGTCTCTGACCCTATATAACGTCCTGAACGTCCCGGTATGAGTCCACGTAAGGTACGTGATAGCTCCAAAGGATATAGGGGTTGGGGATGATACGGGGTTAAATGTTTAGTGACCAGGCATCAGTGGTCACTGGGAGGGTTGCCCAATGGATGGGTTGGTGCCGCACATCCGGGTCTAAATGTGGTTTCCCAGGGGTGAGTGGACAGGGCTGTCTCTAGGAAATCCTGATTTAATACAGGAGGCTCAGCATGGAGGGCAGGTACCTGGTTCTGGGGTCCAGACGTGGTTCTCCCTTCCTCTTGTGGACCCGGGATGATGGCGCTATGAATCGCAGTCGGCTCCTGCCGCGGCTGTAGCAGCACTGTCTGTCAGCGATCATGCTGGCTCCAGCGTCTGCTCGCCCCGGTCCCCGGCTGGCAGCTCTTCTCTGGCGGTCAGTGGCAGCGTGTTCCCGGCGGCCAGCGGCAGCGTGTATCCTCTCCCCGGCGGCCGGGCGTGACGTGGCTCTCCGGCTCCTCTCTTGTGTTGCCCTCCGTCTCCTGGCCACACAGCGGCGGGTCGCGCCTTTCTTTGTCGGTGCAGCGGTGGATCGCGCTCCCCGTCCCTCCTTCCGTACAGCGGTGGGACGCGCTCCGTCTCCCTGTCGGCTCTGCGCGGGCTCTCTCTCCCACCTCCTCTCCTCGGCGCCAGTCCCGCCTCTCTCCTCAGCCCGATCCGAGCCAGCCAATGCCCGGGGTCTGTCTTCCCGCTCTGTAGGACCCGTCCTTCCTGCCACTGGGTCCTAGTGTCCTCCACGCGGCCGTGGTTGCCTAGCAACCAGGCAGTCCATTAACCCCTGTGGGGATCGTCGGCCGCAATTGTCTTTAGCAGGGGCTGGGGGAAGCAGATGCCGGGCATCACAAAAAGAGGGACTCCTTAGCACTCTGTGAGCTGCTGGCCATGCCCCAGGTCCCTATGTTTCTGTCCCTCTGTCTCCCGTGCTAGGCAGAGCAGCGAGTGACAAGAGCCACCCAACTGCCCCCCCACCACAGGACACTGTGGTCCACGAGTGGGACAGTCCCAAAAAATGGGACTGACCCACGAAAATCGGGACAGTTGGGAGGTATGATAATGGAGGGAAGGTAATTTTAAAAATAAGGGTTACTTATGGTGATTGGGTTATATTGTGTGCATGAAGGTGTTAATGTATGTAATGTAGTTAATTATGTTGAAGGACTGTTTGTGAGAGTAAGGAAGTTTTTAGGTGCTTAAAGAATATAAATGTAATTAAATGTTGTGATGGTTAATTAATAATGGGGATCAAGGAGTACATTATTATAAAAGGGTTAATTATGTTGAATGGAATTTTTACTTTAATGTTGCAGGAGTTAATGATGATACCTTATGCTCATTATATGGCAGACGCTAGGATGTTCTTATTTTATTGTGATTACTGGTATGGTTTATGTATTGGGCAGTACTGGTTTATGTATTGGGCAGTACTGGTGTATGTATTGGGCAGTACAGTGTAATGATTAGCATTACTGCCTCACAGCACTGAGATTATGGGTTCCATTTGCACCATGACCCTAACTGTGTAGAGTTTGTGTATTTTCCCTGTACTTATGTGGGTTTCTTCCGGGTACTCCGGTTTCCTCTCACAATCCAAAAATATACTGGTAGGTTAATTGGATCCCAACAAAAAAATTACCCTAGCCAGAATGTGTCTGAATGTACATGTGATAGGGAATATAGAGTGTAAGCTCCATTGGGGCAGGGACTGATGTGAATGGCCAAATATTCTCTGTAAAGAGCTGTGGAATATGTGTGGGCTATATAAATAACTGGTAATAAACATTGCATAGACGTAATATGGGTGGTCAGGGTCGTGCAGTGAGGCAAATGGCTCAGGAGGCACTGGCTAGTATCAGATCCAGATTTTCACACAATACATGAGCCCAAGGGTTCATGTGGGCATTATGTGGATATATACTGCTGGAAATTTTGGTGAGTTTTGATCAATGATGTGCGGACAAGGCAGGCAGGGGAGGCACTGCCTCACCTACCATAGACTTTTTACTCCAGAGTTTTGACTCTCTCTCTCTCTCTCTCTCTATATATATATATATATATATATATATGGGGGGGGGGGGGGGGGGGATATAGCGACCAATGGTGTCTTAAAATATTTCAATAAAAGTGGATCTAGAAGAAATATGTACTATATCTATAAAATAATAACTAACCAGATCTATAAAAGGTTAATTTATTAATACATTAAAACAGACAGACTTCATCAAGGGGTCACCCCTTGATGAAGTCTGAATGACGAAACGCGTTGGGCTACCTGGCAGTGACCTCATACCAAGTTAAGTTAAAATTGTTTTACATATTTTAACATACATTTTTAACTGGTATTATATTGCATTGTGTCTGTTGCTTTTATCCCACTTTTTAAGAATTTTTGCTGCTCAAATTTTAGTCAAGTTGTTTAATCACTGTCTGTTTTAATGTATTAATAAATTAACCTTTTATAGATCTGGTTAGTTATTATTTTATAGATATAGTACATATTTCTTCTAGATCCACTTTTATTGAAATATTTTAAGACACCATTGGTCGCTATATCCCCCACCCCCCCCGTGTGTTATTAATCCTTTGCTACAGGGAACCACCATCCCTGTGTTTTTTGGGGGACAGCTGACGCCCTGTATTAACCTATAGGGAGTGTTATTTATTTTGACTACATGTGGATATTTTATTACTGGAGTTGTACACAAGTGGCGCAATAATCTCCCCCTTTTATCTATATATATATATATATATATATATATAATAGGATTTTAGTACCTACCGGTAAATCCTTTTCTCTTAGTCCGTAGAGGATGCTGGGGACTCCAAAAGGACCATGGGGTATAGATGGATCCGCAGGAGCTTGGGCACACTATAAAGACTTAAACTGGGTGTGAACTGGCTCCTCCCTCTATGCCCCTCCTCCAGACCTCAGTTAGAAAACTGTGCCCAGGAGAGATGGACAATTTTCGAGGAAAGAATTTATTGTTATAAACACGGTGAGTGTCATACCAGCTCACACCACAAACACACCGTAGAACGTGGCATTCAGTAGAATACCAGCCAACGGTATGAACAAAACACAGCCACATGCTGAGAGAATATGTAACACACCCCGTGTGTCCACAGAAGCAAAAATAAGACCCCGCATGCCCTGTCATGAACAACGGTAGCAACCGCCAGACAGAGAAGACACACCACCAGGATGTAACCAAAAGCAATAACTGCAGACACCGTACGCACTGGGACGGGCGCCCAGCATCCTCTACGGACTAAGATAAAAGGATTTACCGGTAGGTACTAAAATCCTATTTCTTATACGTCCTAGAGGATGCTGGGGACTCCACCGACTTCGGTGACGGCAAATCAGCCGTAGAACGAACATGCCAAACCGCATCACAGATTCAGCATGTAACAGACTGCATAACGCAGTCTCCCAAACCAAGCTGGGAACATACCAGACAAACAGGGCCTCTGTTTCTCCAAACTGAGCCAAATTGACGACCTACATACTCAAATCCCTGGCTAGATCAAGGGAATTTGAACCAGCTAAAGCCTAAGTAACCACCGGCATCAAAATAGGACGATTTCTGCGAAACCCAGAAACCACTCTTGGTAGAACTACCAACCGAGTACTCAATTCCTCTCTATCCACCTGAAAGAACAAACAAGGCTCTTGTGAGACAAAACCACCACTTCCGACACCCGCCTTGCGGACGTCAAAGTCAATAGCCTGACCACTTTCCAAGAGAGAAATTTTGTAAAGAAACTTATTAGGCTTGCCTCCACATCGGCTTGTAAAGCATGGATAAGCACGACCTAGCTGAAAGTCCTCCATAGGAGCCTTCCTGGATACACACCGAGACACATAATTACTCCAACAACGGTGGTAACGCTGTGCCGTTAGTTCTTTCCTAGCCTGAAGAATTGAAGAAACGACTTCCTGGGAACTCCCGTTTGGCTTAGGATATGGCATTCAACCGCCCCGCCGTCAGACGCAGCCGTGGTAAGTCCTGATACACGCCCTGATTTTGTTGTAACATTACCTCACGTAAAGGAAGAGGGCAGCAATTTTCTATGAGTAAACCATGAAAAACTGGATAGCCAACCCTCGCTGGCTAGACCGGATTTAAGAGGATCACAGGAACCTTCGATCATCTTACGCTTACCACTGTCAGAAAAGTGAAAGCGGAGAGGCCACATAGACCGACTAAAAACACCCACGGTGTTACGAGGATGTCCACTGCTATATCTTGAATGTCCCTTGACCTGGAACAATCTCCTTGAAGCCTCTCGTTGAGGCGAGACGCCAACATGTCCAATTGCGACACTCTTCAAAGACTTGTCACGTCTGGGAAAGCTTCTCGATGATGACAGAATTTTTCCCGGCTGGATATCGTGTCAGCAGAGGAAATCTATTTCTCCGTCGTTTACCTCCGGAACGAAGACTGCTAATATAGCGTTTACCAGACTTCCCACTCAACTGCCAACTGTGCATCTTCTGCCATTGCCGCTTTGCTCCTTGTTCCGCCATAGCGGCTTACTTACGCCATTGCTGACAAGTCGTCTGGCAGATTTAACACGGGCAGAACACGAAGAATACGTTCGTCTAAAATAGCTCTTAATTCAAGAAAGCTTACAGCAGACAAGTTTCCCAACTTGACCTCATCCTCTGGAAATACGTCCCTTGCAAAGGACTGCTCCCAGCTTCAGAGATCTGCATGCACGGACACCAGGATCTAAACCTGGATCCTTAACCTTCATTCCTCTAGAAGGAAAGAACCGAGCAGACACCACAGGAGCGATGTCCTGGCCATTTTGATTATATTCCAGTGCATGCGCAGGTGAGACCCGGACCACCTTTCCAACTGGTCACATGAAAACCACTCTGGTATTAGACCTGCTCACCGAAAAAGGCCTCTTAGGCCGCACCCATCTGTCTTATTAATGGAACATATTGATGAGGTGTCACCTCAAAGCCGATCCAACTCTGGATCCTCAGACCTCTTTCCACAGGAAAAACACTGAACCTTAACCGGTCAGTATCTACTCTGAAACCCACTTCTGACATCTGCGTCGTTGGGAACAACAGCCAATCCCTGCGCCGAAGAACAGTCAGAGATAAACAACGATATGCACCTTTATACAGGGACAACCAGACAATATCCTGCACCTCTGTATGGCGTCGCGTACTACCTCCCTTTCCATAGGGGAAACGCAAGATCTATTAGAAAAAACAGTAAGGGGAAACAACCGTAACTCAGAATGTTCCCCTTTGGCTTCTATAAATAACTCACAGGTCCTAGTCTATTCCTGGACTAACTGAAAATTAGTAGACAAGTGGTCACCGGAGTGGGGACCAGCCAGATAGACTCAGCGACAAGTGGTGTATGTAGTGGAAACAGAAAACTACGTCCACTTCTGCGAACCTAACAAGGCTGCAGAACACTTACCTTTTCACCTTCCACTGTCTACACAGAAAAGGAAAAAAGAACGGTATCGAACCGGTTAAAACGACTGTATCCCACAAAAGAATGCGTTACCAACCGTAGTGAAGGAGGCTAACTCACGAATTCAGACTTACCAGCGGAAACCGCCGAGATTGACTGAACAGAGGCCACACCAAACAGCTGTATACCTCCCACCAGCATCTCCCGGAGACCTCCTCTGCATTTTTCCGGTCACACCACCTGCTGTCACGTGGCAGCCTGCTGTAATGTTATAAGGAAAACTAAACATAGGCAAGCCTACCCACTCTGGGTAGGATAATTCTATCGGATGCCTACCCGACTACAACACTCCCCCAAGTGCATACAGTGCAAATAAGGTCAAAGTATAGAAATAACATTTCACTTAGCTGCCTGTGTATGATCCTTTGCGACCGGGCTCTGCGTCGACCAGGAGTTGACTGTCATAATTTTCTCTCCGCATTGTGAAGAGAATAATATTCGGACTCCTTCAGAGGATTGAAACCAACTCGTCACGGCCAATCTAGAGCTTAATCAACAGAGCGACCAGCACATGAGAAGAATACCATTATTTCAGCATTCATGGATATACATAATGTAATACACAATAAAACACCCATATCCTAACCATGCATATATAAACTTATATCTACATATATATACATATAGATATAACCTATACGCAAGTGGATTGTCCAGACCTGTCAGGTCCCTAGTGACAGTAATGTGTTGTGAATGTGTATGACCATGTACCGACGTGCCCCCGATGTGGATCTACCAGGAACGTTACGGTCGACAGAAACTGAGTAAATGTCGACAGCACGGAATAGTAAGCGGGCAAAAACAATAATAATCTTGGAACCCCAAGGGGTCTGAGGGAAGCATACATATACAATTGTAATAACACTCCCCCCACATATACCTCTAAATATATATAAATATATATACAAATACAGGTACAAGGCAATAACAGCCTGTTAATTCTTTTACCCAGGAAATACCGTTGATGCCGACAGGGCATCGACAGACAACCGTGTCTCCCCTAGCGTGTTTACTTGTTTTTAAGCACACAAAAGCAACCTGCTAATACTTAGTTTTTTGAATCAAGTACCGCCAAGCGTCAGCGAAACCGACAGTTATCCCCACAGGAGCTTTTGACAAAGCCCTCACACCTGTCGACATATGTCAACTAACCAATATTGGGTAAATAAGCAGGGAAACAGTTAATTTATGTAACACAACAAGGATTATGCGTCCATTATTTAACATAATGCTATATTACACCCATATAGCATTAACAAACACTGTGTCCCCCCTCCTTCTTACCATACAGTAAATCTTGGCGGGGACCTGAGGAAAATGGCGCCGACTCCTCTGTAAGGGCTAAGCTCCGCCCCCTCCCGGCGCGCTTAAGCCCGCCCAAACATATATCTTAAATTGAGCTGGGGGCTTATATACAGGGCTTAATCCCCTGTATATACCCCTATATATCCAAAACGCAGCCCAGGGCGCGCCCCCCGCGCCCCGCACCCACGGAAACCATTGGTGTGTGGGAGCGATGGAGCGCAGCGCGCACGCTGCGGTGCCCTGGCGGGGTGAAGACACCCGGAGTCCGGGTATGTTCCCCCGCCCGGGAAGATTCAAGAAATGCTGCCCAGGACGCTCCCCCCCAGCGCCCTGCACCCATGGAGCCGGTGGCAGTGGAGAGATGGCGCACAGTGCGCTACAACACGCTGGCGGGGTCCGGGACACGGAGCCCCGGCACCGCCAGCTTAACTCTGCACAAACTGTTGTAATATGCTGACCAGGGCGCTCCCCCCCAGCGCCCTGCACCCGTGAGAGCCGGCGGCGGGGAAGAAATGGCGCCTAGTGCGCTACACATACTTGCGGGTGTCCGGGACACGGAGCCCCGACACTGCCAGAGTCACCCAGAGACCTCTAAAACGTCTGCCCAGGGCGCTCCCCCCCAGTGCCCTGCACCCGTGGAAGCCGGCGGCGGGGAAGTAATGGCGCGCAGCGCGCAGTCTATGCTGGCGGGGGTATGAAACACGGTGCTCAGGCACCCAAATGCTTTTCTGGCAGCCACAAAAAGAAATCAGCAACCTGCTGCCCAGCGCGCTCCCCCCCCCCCCCAGCGCCCTGCACCCTGTGAGTGCGTTGGTGAGTGGGAGCATGGAGTGCAGCGCGACCGCTGTACCTCCGTTACTGAAGTCTTCTGCCGTCACTGAAGTCTTCTGTTCTTCACATACTCACCCGGCTTCTTTCTTCTGGCTTCTGTGAGGGGGGTGACGGCGTGGCTCCGGGAACAAGCAGCTAGGCGCACCAAGTGATCGAACCCTCTGGAGCTAATGGTGTCCAGTAGCCAAGAAGCAGAGCCCTTGAACTAAGAAGAAGTAGGTCCTGCTTCTCTCCCCTCAGTCCCACGATGCAGGGAGCCTGTAGCCAGCAGGTCCTGCCTGAAAATAAAAAACCTAACATAAAGTATTTTAGAGAAGCTCAGTAGAGCTCCCCTAGCGTGTGACCCATCACTCCTGAGCACAAAGTCTAACCGAGGGAGGAGCCAGTTCACACCCAGTTTAAGTCTTTATAGTGTGCCCAAGCTCCTGCGGATCCGTCTATACCCCATGGTCCTTTTGGAGTCCCCAGCATCCTCTAGGACGTATGAGAAATTTGTATTTTTATATACTTTATGTAGTCAAAACGCTGATGTATATGTTAGTATGACAGGAAAGGCTCTGCCTCAACTTCCTCCCCCTACCGCATGTCACTGGGTTGTCTATGTATTGTATAGCTGTGACTGTGAGGCTTTTTGAATTGTATGGTGGCCATTGGGATGGTATCTATTGTATAGTAGCACTGGGATGGTGTCTATTGTATGGCAGTCACTTGGATGGTTCTGTAGTGTATGTGTGGCTTGGGAAGTTGTCTGTATTGTATTGCAGCACTTTCATTGTGTCTCCATTGTATGGCGGTCACAGAGATGCTGTCTCTATTGAATATAGGTTCCTATAATGAGTGCCGCTTCTGTGACTCTGTCTACCATTGCATGTTGCAATGCGGCTACAGGTATTGGTGTGTAGCCTTGACTACTTTTGTGTTGAGCTCTTTTACAGTTAATTTGGTCCCAACTATGTAAGGCCGCGTTCAGATTTTTTTCCAGAGCCACTTTGTTCCCAGTCCACCCGTGTCCATGAAGTTCCCATGGGGGTTCTCTTCCGACCATGTAAGCATCCGTTGCTTGGTGGAATAACAAACCAATAAAAAAAATTAGCTTTTATTTTTAATGCACCACATAGTTTCCACTGCATCATACAGGGAATTTACAAAGTAACAGTATCTTGTACATCAGATGTACAGTAAATGTAATTAGACATATCGTTGGAACAACACAGACATGTAAAAAAACAATAAACTACAATGGTTGGTAAGCTACTGTACAGCGCAAGTCAAAATTATGTCCCCGATTTCAGTTATTTTTTTATTTGTTTATTGTAACACTGGTTAATAATTAGTTTTGAAAACATATCCAGTTTCTTTCAGACAACTTACAAGTGATGGGCGCTCTATGTGAAGCCTGGGACACATAAGGCTGGTAATCAAGTTCCTCCCAACCCTTTGTAACATGTGGGGGTCAATTTCTGTGATGGCAGCTTTGATGTGCGCATGTAGGTCAACCAGCAGTTGCAATTGGTTGTATAAACACACAATCCTTGATGAAACTCCACAAGAAGAAATCACACGTGATCTGGGGAACATGATGGTAAACGCAGCATTTCTTTATCCACCGCTGCATGACCAAGCCATCTTTTTGACAACCAGTCATTGATGTGGCGCGAACGGTGTTATAGTAACAAGGAGAAGCACTATCCTTTTAAAAAGATGAAGTCAGCACTGTCTTATGCCATTGAACACTCATGACTTGTTTGTATGAAAATCAAGAATACAGAATGTTTTATGCTCTTTTTCTATTTGCTATTTCCCTCAGCTGGCTCCTGACGGATGCTAGTAGAATAAACAAGGAAGGAGCATCAGGGAGTTTTAACTTTGGGAAATTGGGACATCATCTTCAGGGCGACTGAGAAGGAGGGCGGGTACTAATTGCCTGGACCCGTTTTGTTGGCGGTCCATCAAAGCAGGAGGACCTTCGCCAGCGAAGCAGGAGATTTCCAGGGACTCAGAGAACCAAGCAACAAGGACGTCTGCAGGAGCAAAGACCTGTAGCATATTCTAGGAAGAGCAACATAAAGCACTGGCAGTGTTAAATCCAACGCCTTTTAAAAGGGGAAGCAGACTGGGATTGGCTGAGAAACCACAGAGAGCACTGCCATTGGTTACTTTGCATGCATTGGTCTCCACGGTGGTGGCTCCCATAACTGCAGACACACAATGAAGCTCTCCCTTTGCCTGCTGAGTCCCCGATTCCTGAGATTCAGTACTCACACCAGCCAACTCTGCTAGACACACTGCAACCTCTCACCATGAGTGAGAACCGGCCACCCACCTCCGCAGCTCAGTCATGACCCGAATAGGGAGACCTCCGGAACCCAGGACCGATGGTAAGACTCGGGACCCTGACACCCTACAAAGGGTGAGTATGCAAAGTCAAGGTGACTTTTGGGACTAACTACAAGAAGCACTGGAAGCAAGAATAAGCAAGTGGTAAGCATGAAGAAGGATTAATAACTTGCTCTTTACGAAGCCCCAATACATATGACAAAACTATTATTACATGTTTTACTTTTATTGAATACAAATGTGTGGGACACCAGAATAACAGGTGCTTAAGAGATTTAAATATTGAAATATACTTAGTGAAACGTCCCTGGAATGTGTGGGAAAGGTGAAGCTTCCAGTTATCGTGTCGACGGGCGTATTTTCCTCCTCTGAAGTAATTCTTCCTCCTCAACCCGATATTCACATGAAAAAGATGGTATATATATATACATGTGTAGTAATGTTTAAATAATGAATAAGTCTCTTTAAATGTCAGAGATATATAACACGGGAAAGGCTATATTCATCTGTCGGTGAGGCGTACCCCAACTCACTTTCCAAACGAAAGAAGAAAGCCTATCAAGGTATCTTTATCTTGTCCACCTCAGTGTTTTGGAAAACACAAATACAAATAGTGAACCCCTTTTACCAAGGAAATGAGCGTACCTCACTCACACAAAAAGGGGGTGATTGACACACATAAAGGTTTCTTTCATTCCTTGTATATTAGATGTAAGGCGTACCCTACTCACGGAAATAAAGGTTATATTCAAGCACATCTGGGTTTCTTTCGATGATCAGACGTGTTAGTGATTGACACTAATTGCCCTCATGTGTGGATGGTTCCCAAAATCAAAAATAGAATATCAAAAATAGAATATGGTTCACGATATAGGTCCTTCTATTATACCATTTAGGTATGAATTATTTTACATTATACTTTTCATTCAAATCTTGGACTTAAAAAATATTTTTCTCTGGTATGTTTTTTGGACACATTGTTCATGCTGCTATAATATCCTTTGGACTGTACATACCATTTTATTGTTGTCTGTTGATTTTACCCCTAATGTATGGGGCATCTTTTTAATAAAATACAAACTTTTTGCATGTGGATATATCGTGAACCATATTCTATTTTTGATTTTGGGAACCATCCACACATGAGGGCAATTAGTGTCAATCACTAACACGTCTGATCATCGAAAGAAACCCAGATGTGCTTGAATATAACCTTTATTTCCGTGAGTAGGGTACGCCTTACATCTAATATACAAGGAATGAAAGATACCTTTATGTGTGTCAATCACCCCCTTTTTGTGTGAGTGAGGTACGCTCATTTCCTTGGTAAAAGGGGTTCACTATTTGTATTTGTGTTTTCCAAAACACTGAGGTGGACAAGATAAAGATACCTTGATAGGCTTTCTTCTTTCGTTTGGAAAGTGAGTTGGGGTACGCCTCACCGACAGATGAATATAGCCTTTCCCGTGTTATATATCTCTGACATTTAAAGAGACTTATTCATTATTTAAACATTACTACACATGCATATATATATATATATACCATCTTTTTCATGTGAATATCGGGTTGAGGAGGAAGAATTACTTCAGAGGAGGAAAATACGCCCGTCGACACGATAACTGGAAGCTTCACCTTTCCCACACATTCCAGGGACGTTTCACTAAGCATATTTCAATATTTAAATCTCTTAAGCGCCTGTTATTCTGGTGTCCCACACATTTGTATTCAAAAATTGTAGTATTTGAACTTTTTGGTGAGGTTCAGGAGGTGTGGTGAACCGGCCTACGGGCTGCTTTTGTTTGCGCCATTCGCTAGGGATTCACAACAACCTTTTTTCCATATTTTACTTTTACTCCATTTTTACATGTTTTACTTTTATTAAATTTTTTTTATCACTAGAGTGACTCTACAGTTCTGGACTCTATAGGCTATATTTACTAAGGTATGGGTTTATAGAAGCAGAGATGTTGCCCAATCAGATTCTACTTATCTTTTATCTAGCGCCTTCTAGAAGATAATAGCTAGACTCTGATTGGCTGCTATGGGCAACATCTCAACTTCCTAAATCCGTTTTTTTACTATAAGTATCTAATAAAGCATTTTGAAAATTGGCAGTTCATTGCTGGTGTAATATTTCAATTGTAAGCGGTCTGCACAGCATTCCAGGTCTGCATTTATCATGATCAATGCTTTAACCACTTGCCTAGCGTGGTCACATCACAGCCACATATGATATGGCCAGTCAGAAAGCCCAGTGTGCGGCTCTCACTGTCCCTTTGCTTCCTGGTTCCCTCCTCTCTATTTCTGCCGTGCTGCAGATTACTTATGATCTGCCGGCCCGGCAGCACACACCACCCCATAGCTGCAGACATAAGCAGCCACTGTGGAAATGTTAAAAAGCAGCCCCTTACCTTTCCTTTGGACCCCAGAAGGCTACAGAGAAGAACTGGTGCCAGGAAAATGTAAAGTCTCAATGTTCCGACCATTGATTATCATATGTTCTGACCATCAATGTTTTTGTCAAGGTTTAAAAATATATATAAGCTCGTATTGGATATATTTTGAATAGGTGTTCTTAACCTAATTCAGTTATAAAAAAATCTATTTGTAGTGCTTTTTTGAAAAAATATCAGAGGTAAGTGGTTAAAGCTGGGTATAGGTATACACTGTACAATTGACTTGCACGATAATTGTATAGTGTGTATGCATCAGCATTAGCTGATAAATGGCTTCAAGCACTCCTGCAGTGGTCAGATTGGGATCTGATGTGCCTCACAAGCTATCTTGTTCCCTACCTCCCATTCCCGTTGAAGACATCACACTCTGTACGGGTGCACACTGATCCAATAATCAGTTTGTCGGGTCAGAATTTATCTGCATGTGTGCAGGGCTGCCATCAGAAATTGTGGGGCCAGGGACAAACAAAAGAGGCAGCCCCCCTCCCCCCAACAAAAAAGTTAAATAAAAATAAATATATATTTTAAAAAATCAAAACATTTCTATGCAAACACGGAGCAACACCATTTTATGACCCTTGCACCATATTAAGTCCCCACAGTAATGCCCATCGCCATATTATGCCCCACACATTAATGCCCGCCCCTGACACCATATTATGGCTACACAATAATTATGCAAGTAACATGTAGTTATCAGGGGTTCTGCTCATTGTCAGGAGATTCCTTCCTTCCCTCTCCCATTGCTGCTGCTGTCAGGCGGGCCCGGGATGCTTATGTTGCTGCTGCCCGCATCTGTCCCCGCTGTTCTGCTGCTGTTCTCCATCCTCCTGCAGCTCTGTATTGAAAACGTCCCTCCCAAAATGGCCACCTCCTCAGAGGAGACAGTTATTAAAGATAGTAGGGGGCTCCTCTAGTATCTTGAATAACTGTCTCCTCTGTGGCAGTGGCCATTTTGGGAGGGACGTTTTCAATACAGAGCTGGTGGATGGTCAGAGGACAGCGGCAGAACAGCAGGGACGACGGCGGCAGGTGGGCAGGCAGCTGCATGAGCATCCCGGGCCCTTCTCTCCCTGTCAGAGAGGCCGGGCCCGGTACAGCTGTGCCTCCAGCACCCCCCTGATGGTGGCCATGCATTTGTGTGCCCAGCAAAAGAGTGCCCATTCTGTGGGGAGATTTATTGTAAAGACAGGCTACAAATGCATAATAGCTGACAGCAAATGAACACTAGCAAAGTAGGTTTGCTGGATAGACCAGGGAATGCCATTCTGTAAGCCAGTGTACTATAGTGGGAAGAATCTTTTCAGAATCTACCCGCTGACCACCTCCGCTTGCTATTCAGAGAGTTGGCTCATTGCTATGTAATTAAATGTAACATCTTCTCCAGTGAGCTGTTAGTAGGCTGAGATAATTACAGTAGATGTAGAGATTGTGTGGGTGGATTTGGAAATTCAGAGTACACATACATCAGTAGCCAATGACAGTGCGTGGAGAGCAGACACACACTGGTTTTGGGAGATCCCTATTCTCAGAGTGCATTGACCTGTATGAGTATATTACTTTATAAAAGTTTAAAAAGACATACATACATACATACATACATAATACTTGCCTACCTACCTGACCCTCTCCATGAAGGAGAAAATGCTCTGTTCCTGGACTTTCCTGGTAATATATGATTTCCATCACCTGTGGTGAGCTAGTTAATTGATAAGAAAGGTGTTTTACCACAGGTGATGGCAATAATACATTACCAGGAAAGTCACACACAGCCACTCTGATTTAAAAAAATGGTTGCTGGCCGACCTGCGCTGCCAGGGGTCAACCTTAGTTTGATGTGTCCGCAATTTATTGCGGACGCATCGGGAGGCGGTCCTTCACATATGCTGCGCAATCTTGCCCTGTGCTGAGCGGCCACCAGCATGTGAGGAGATGGAGGCAGATCTGGCTGTGTTAGCAGCGATCTGCGTCCATCTCTGAATCACCCCCCAATACATAAAAAAAGAACAATCATTTCCTACACATCCATGTTCTTAACACCTTATATTGTGTTTCATTGGTCAATTTTTATTCTGTAATAGTGAGTTTTGGTGTTATTGAGAAATGTCATATGTGTTTATACACACTCACTACATACTATTAATATTTGTATTTGATTTTTAAGAAAACATAAAAGTATAACATCTGTATGATAAAGAATTAAAACAGTACTAATCAAAATGTCTTTTACATGTGCATTATACTGTTGATTAGTGGAATTAACATATGGGAATGCATTTCATTTCTAACAATTCAACCTCTACTGATGCAGTAATTACAAGTTAGTGTCTGTATTACAATAAATGAGTTATTGTCATAATATTTAAATGCTACAATGTAAGGATCACCTAGAACATACGTTCTTAAACGCAATCGTCTGGACACCAAACAGTTCACATTTCCAATAATTAGAATAGGGTAATGCTGCACTCAAGCTCACCTGTGTTGTTCAGATAATTTGTGTTCTTGAAAAAACTGGATGTGTATATAATACAATGTTAGTAAAATGTTTTTACTAATCACAATAATCGATATACACATATTGTCTTGTCCGGTGTGTGAACACATAGCATGCAATTAGATATGGAATATAAGGCAAAAAAATAAGAAAAATCTGGCACAAATGAAAAAATAGATGAAAAAGAGAATGAACAAAACTGCCTGTATTGCAGAATGTGACAAAAGCTGTCACCAATAGGCTGTACGGCCGTCCCCAAATGGGGAATCAATCTTGTTCAGTATAGTCTGCTGTGAACTAGCTGTTAATGGGTTAAACCTTGCTGTGAACCAGCTAATGGTGTACAAATAGTGATAGTCTGCTGTGAACCAGCTAATCAGGTGAGTGAGAGAGACTCTATTAAAGACTGCGGCGTCCCGCTTGTCTTTAGACAAACCCCTGTGCACTGAGTTGCAGCTGTTAGGTGTGAGTGTTCACGGTGCGTACCCCTGGGATTGAGATCTGAGTTCTGGGTTTAGTAAGGGGAAGTGGGAGCTCCGGACTGACCCTTACCTCGTCGGTGTGAGTCCCCAGAGGTGTGTCAGTTTTCAAACACTATCTCGGGATCTGGTCAGTGTCAGAGGTGGATTTTGCCCAGGGAGGAGACAACTATGGGGGGGGGGGGTGTAATCTGGCACTGGGGGAGCATATGTGTATCTAACACTTTGGGGTTGTGTATACTGGAACTAGGGGACGTATCTGGCACTGGGGGGCATATATGTATCTGACACTTTGGGGACGTGTATATCTGGCACTGTGGGGGCATATCATACCTCCCAACATGACCCTCTCCAGGAGAGACAAAATGCTCTGCTTCTGGACTTTTCTCTCTTAATTTATGATTGCCGGCACCTGTGTTGAACAGGTTAATGGATAAGAAAGGTGTTTCAGCACAGGTGAAGACAATCCTAAATTAAGAGGGAAGTCCAGGAGCAGAGCATTCTGTCCCTCCTGGAGAGGATCATGTTGGGAGGTATGGCATATGTCTATCTGCCACTGGGGAGGCATATGTCTATCTGGCACTGGGGAGGCATATGTCTATCTGGCACTGTGAGGACATTTCTGGTACTGGGGGGCATATGTGTATCTGGCACTGTGGAGGCATATGTGTATCTGGCACTGTGGGGACATGTGTATACCTGGCACTGTGAGGACATATCTGGCACTCTGGGGGCATATGTCTATCTGGCACTGGGGGGGCATATGTGTATCTGGCACTGTGGGGACATGTGTATACCTGGCACTGTGAGGACATATCTGGCACTCTGGGAGCATATGTCTATCTGGCACTGGGGGGGCATATGTGTATCTGGCACTGTGGGGACATGTGTATACCTGGCACTGTGAGGACATATCTGGCACTCTGGGAGCATATGTCTATCTGGCACTGGGGGGGCATATGTGTATCTGGCACTGTGGGGACATGTGTATACCTGGCACTGTGAGGACATATCTGGCACTCTGGGGGCATATGTCTATCTGGCACTGGGGGGGCATATGTGTATCTGGCACTGTGGGGACATGTGTATACCTGGCACTGTGAGGACATATCTGGCACTCTGGGAGCATATGTCTATCTGGCACTGGGGGGGCATATGTGTATCTGGCACTGTGGGGACATGTGTATACCTGGCACTGTGAGGACATATCTGGCACTCTAGGGGCATATGTCTATCTGGCACTGGGGGGGCATATGTGTATCTGGCACTGTGGGGGCATATCTGGCACTGTGGGGGCATATGTCTATCTGGCACTATTGGGGGCATATGTGTATCTGGCACTGCACTACTGGGGGCATATATGTATCTGTCACTGGGGGCATATGTCCCTGACCGGATCCCATTTTTTCCAGTCACTAACACACATATTCTACTCCTATCCCCTTTATAGTCATTGCTATCACTCTCAAGACAGGTTAAGTGACATTACAATATATTGTCAGCAGTGTTGTGGTAGTCCGCTATACGATCCACGGCACAGTGGCCAGATTTTCTTTCTTAAACCTTTATGGCAATTCCATCTACTGCTGACCTCACCCAACTGGCCAGGGAACTGGATATAGTGACCCAAACCCTCTAGGGGCAGTGGCAGGGAGGGAGTATTTCCCAGCAAAATCTGTAATTGTCTAAATTCATGGTTACGTATGTAATTTAATTATTGACGCATCTATACACGCAAGACTACTTACTTTGCAAAGGTAACATTATTAATATGGGCTATATTGTTTTTATGGTGAACAGCTTAATTATGTTTAAACATTCTAAACAATTAAAAGCTGTTCTGTTAGCAATTTGTTATAAATACCTTGAATGTCAAAAAGTAGTGTCAGCATTACAACGAGACTGCCAAGAATTGACTTGTGTGTGTGTATACTGTAGATTTTTTTTTATATAAACGGTCTATGACTATGGTGGCCAATCCCGGGATCGGGATCGGTGGGATCCCGGGATTTAGGGCCAAAAACGTCCGTGATTCAATCCCGGGATTGGAAGGTCCAATCCTGGGGATTGAGGGATCAGCGTTGAGCATCCACAGGATGCTCAGACGCTGCCGGCTTCCTCCTTCCGGCTCCCCCGGCGCAGCATGAGGTCACGCTGCGCCGTCAGCCGAGCACTGAGGGCGTGCAGGAGGAGATCCCCACCCGCCGTATACGGTTAGTAATGTGTGCGGGGTGGGGTGGGGCGAGGGGGCGGCCACACACTTAAAAGCCAATCCCGGGTAACCCAGGAATCCTGGGATTGGCCATTTTTCAATCCCGATACCCAGGATTGAAAAAACGGCCCGGTATTGACTTCCCTATCTATGACCGATGTAGAAAAGTTTCTCCATCGATGGGGGAGAACCAGATGGTTCCCCGCCATCGATGATAAACAGCCGCCAAATTAGATGCTGGGACACAGAGCTTAGCTCCGCCCCCAACACTCCCATGAAGCTCCAACCCCGGGCTGTAATTGTCCCACATCTAATGCAGTGTAAGACATGGGTGACCAACGGTGGGTGAAACCATCGATGGTTCCATTGCAGATGGTTTTACACCATCAATGTTACCCATCAATGGTACCATCGATGGGTAACCTATCATTGGCCATTCCTAGTATGAGGTGAGTGTAAGGGATGGGTCCATTGGCTGCCTCTCTGCATTCACATTTCTGCTACATGTGAAGACAGCAACCAACATAGCAGTGTAAGCATCAGGGGTGGATTGGGATGGAAAACCAGACCGGGAAATTAATGGAAGCAGCCCTATTGGGAAGGGGGTTGGCTGAGTAGGTGGGATCTGTAAAAGTGGGTGTGATCCCTCCTCATAAGGCCTGATTCTGAGTGAGATGAATTTGCAACTTCCTTGCGATTTTTGCTGCAGTTGTGTCTGTGTCTTTATGCTACACAGCCCTTCGCTGGTGTACAGACATGCATACGAATATGCAAGGACTGAGATGCCCATCATTGGTTGCACCATTGAAACTTTCACAAGCCCCATGCGGGGGGCAGATCATCTGTCTCTGTATGATCCCCAGTGTGATCAATTCAGTGCCTCTATGCACAACTACTTTCAGCAATGTTACATCTGCGTTTGATTAGTCAATTCCCTGTAACCACCTAGAAATGCTTAACACAATTCTAATACACTTCTTGGTGTGTGCATCTGGGTCTGTACTGCAACACCTATGGAACTCAGGCGGAAAAACATTGCACAAGAAAAAAATACATTGGCCCTCATAGGAAAAAGCAGAGAGACGCAGACAGCCAGCAAGAGATCAGCAGAGAGACAGACAGAGAGCAGCAGCAGAGAGAGAGACAGCCAGCAAGAGAGCAGCAGAAAGAGAGACAGACAGCAAGTGAGCAGCAATTATTCAGACCCATGTGCACAGATATAAAGGGTTTGCACACTGGTCACTGTGAGTATAGAAGAGACGGCTACAATTTGTGTCATACCATTGTCATTGCACCACATCCAGGGCAGGGGTGCCAAGTGGAGGGATCAGACGGGGCCTGCCAAAGAGAAACAGCCATGAACCCAACTCTTGTAATTAGGGCTCAACTAAATTACGGACAGCTGAAGCTCCTCAAACATATTAAAAAACTTTAATGGGATCTAATAATTTACAAAGATGGTTTTGCAGGCACATGTCTGTGTATGATGTGCTGTTTGGCAAAGCAAGACAAGCTGTCAGTCATAGTTTGCCTGTTTAGTTAGAGACACCTTCTACCTGACGATCTAAGGCACAGCAGTGAAAGAAAACATGGCGGCCAGGAATAAATGCACACAGCTGTACAATGTTCCTCTCTCTTAGGAGGTCAATTTGTATATTGAAATAGTACCTTTGACGTCAACAGAAATATATGACATAACATAAATAAAATAATATACAGTGCCTTGCTAAAGTATTCACCTCGCCCACACACACCCTTTGCATTTTTCATGTTTCGATGCCTCACCACCTGGAATTAAAATGAATTGTTCGAAGGTTTGCATCATTTCATTCACAGAACATGCCTACAACTTTGAAGATGTTTTTTTTTTTATTGCGATGCAAACAACAAATAGGACAAAATAACAGAAAACTTCAGCGTGCATAACTATTCACCCCCCTAAAGTCAGTACTTTGTAGAGCCACCTTTTGCGGCAATTACTGCTGCAAGTCGCTTTGGATAAGTCTCTATGAGCTTGCCACATCTTGCCACTGGGATTTTTGCCCATTCCTCAAGGCAAAACTGCTCCAGCTCCTTCATGTTGGATGGTTTCCGCTTGTGAACAGCAATCTTCAAGTCTGACCACAGATTCTCAATTTGATTCAGATCTGGGCCTTGACTTGGCCATTCCAACACATTTAAATGTTTTCCCTTAAACCACTCGAGTGTTGCTCTAGCAGTATGCTTCGGGTCATTGTCCTGCTGGAAGGTGAACCTCCGTCCCAGTCTCAAATCACAGGCAGACTGAAACAGGTTTTTCTCAAGAATATCCCTGTATTTAGCACCATTCATCTTTCGCTCAACTCGAAACAGTTTCCCAGTCCCTGCTGCTGAAAAACATCCCCACAGCATGATGCTGCCACCACCATGTTTCACTGTGGGGATGGTGTTCTTGGGGTGATGGGATGTGTTTGCGCCAGACATAGCGTTTTCCTTGGTGGCAGAAAAGTTAAATTTTAGTCTCATCTGACCAGAGCACCTTCCATACATTTGGGAGGTCGTCCACATGCCTTTTGGCAAACTCAAAACGTGCCTTCTTATTTCTAACACTAAGTAATGGCTTTTTTCTGGCCACACTTCCATAAAGCCCAGCTCTATGGAGTGTACAGCTTATTGTGGTCAATTGCGCAGATACACCAGTCTCTGCTGTGGAACTCTGCAGCTCCTTCAGGGTTACCTTTGGTCTCTGTGCTGCCTCTCTGATTAATGCCCACCTTGCCCGGTCTGTGAGTTTTGGTGGCCGTCCCTCTCTTGGCAGGTTTGTTGTGGTGCCATGTTCTTTCCATTTGAAGATGATGGATTTGATGGAGCTCCGGTGGATCATCAAAGATTTGGATATTTTTTTATAACCCAACCCTGACTTGTACTTCTCAACAACTTTGTCCCTGACTTGTTTGGAGAGATCCTTATTCTTCATGGTCTGATGCCTCTTGCTTAGTGGTGTTGCAGCGTCTGGGGCCTTTCAGAAAAGGTGTGTTTATACTGACAGATCATGTGACACTTAGATTGCACACAGGTGGACTTCATTTCACTAATTATGTGACTTCGGAAGGTAATTGGTTGCACCAGAACTTTTGAGGGGCTTCATAGCAAAGGGGGTGAATACATATGCACATGCCAATTTTCTAATTTTTATTTATAAAAATTATTTTTTATATACATTTTTCTCATTTCACTTCATCAACTTAGACTATTTTGTGTATATCCATCACATAAAATTCAGATAAAAAAATAAATAAATTACAGGTTGTAATGTAACAAAATAGGTAAAAAGCCAAGATGGGGGTGGGGGTTTGAATACTTTAGCAAGGCACTGTCATCAGCTTGGCTTAGATGTAGAACAAACTCCCTGAATCCAAATATAATGTACACCACATTCATGTACTTGAAGATAAGGCTCCAGCAATTGAATAGTAAGGTACTTACTCACTCTTACCTAGCTTCTCCTGCCTCTGTTTAACATGGCAGCAGTGCTGAGTGTTAGCCCTGCTCATGCATGACATCACACAGAGGGTGGGGCTTGCAGTACGAGGAAGTGCAGCTCTGCACAGTGACACCGAGCAGCTGCACAAGCTGAGCTGCAGGCAAGGGCGTAGCTACCATAGGTGCAAGCAGTGCAGCTGCTATGGGGCCCAGAGCTGAGAGGAGCCCACCTTTCCTGTAAAAGTTACTTGTTATATACACTGCTCAAAAAAATAAAGGGAACACTTAAACAACACAATGTAACTCCAAGTCAAACACACTTCTGTGAAATCAAACTGTCCACTTAGGAAGCAACACTGATTGACAATCAATTTCACATGCTGTTGTGCAAATGGAATAGACAACAGGTGGGAATTATAGTCAATTAGCAAGACACCCCCAATAAAGGAGTTGTTCTGCAGGTGGTGACCACAGATCACTTCTCAGCTCCTATGCTTTCTGGCTGATGTTTTGGTCACTTTTGAAAGCTGGCGGTGCTTTCACTTTAGTGGTAGCATGAGACGGAGTCTACAACCCACACAAGTAGCTCAGGTAGTGCAGCTCATCCAGGATGGCACATCAATGCGAGCTGTGGCAAGAAGGTTTGCTGTGCCTGTCAGCGTAGTGTCCAGAGCATGGAGGCGCTACCAGGAAACAGGCCAGTACATCAGGAGATGTGGAGGAGGCCGTAGGAGGGCAACAACCCAGCAGCAGGACCGCTACCTCCGCCTTTGTGCAAGGAGGAACAGGAGGAGCACTGCCAGAGCCCTGCAAAATGACCTCCAGCAAACCACAAATGTGCATGTGTCTACTCAAACGATCAGAAACAGACTTCATGAGGGTGGTATGAGGGCCCGACGTCCACAGGTGGGGGTTGTGCTTACAGCCCAACACCGTGCAGGACGTTTGGCATTTGCCAGAGAACACCAAGATTGGCAAATTCGCCACTGGCACCCTGTGCTCTTCACAGATGAAAGCAGGTTCTCACTGAGCACATGTGACAGACGTGACAGAGTCTGGAGACGCCAAGGAGAACGTTCTGCTGCCTGCAACATCCTCCAGCATGACCGGTTTGGCAGTGGGTCAGTAATGGTGTGGGGTGGCATTTCTTTGGGGGGCCGCACAGCCCTCCATGTGCTCGCCAGAGGTAGCCTGACTGCCATTAGGTACTGAGATGAGATCCTCAGACCCCTTGTGAGACCATATGCTGGTGCGGTTGGCCCTGGGTTCCTCCTAATGCAAGACAATGCTAGACCTCATGTGGCTGGAGTGTGTCAGCAGTTCCTGCAAGACGAAGGCATTGATGCTATGGACTGGCCCATCTGTTCCCCAGACCTGAATCCAATTGAGCACATCTGGGACATCATGTCTCGCTCCATCCACCAACGCCACGTTGCACCACCAGACTGTCCAGGAGTTGGCGGATGCTTTAGTCCAGGTCTGGGAGGAGATCCCTCAGGAGACCATCCGCCACCTCATCAGGAGTATGCCCAGGCGTTGTAGGGAGGTCATACAGGCACGTAGAGGCCACACACTACTGAGCCTCATTTTGACTTGTTTTAAGGACATTACATCAAAGTTGGATCAGCCTGTAGTGTGTTTTTCCACTTTAATTTTGTGTGACTCCAAATCCAGACCTCCATCAGTTAATAAATTTGATTTCCATTGATAATTTTTGTGTGATTTTGTTGTCAGCACATTCAACTATGTAAAGAACAAAGTATTTAATAAGAATATTTCATTCATTCAGATCTAGGATGTGTTATTTTAGTGTTCCCTTTATTTTTTTGAGCAGTGTACATTTTCGTGATTGGGTGGTACATAGGGGTCCTTTCAATCTTCTTCCTTGGGGCCTGCAATATATCTAGGTATGCCCCTGGACTTGCTCATTGTAGTGTGGTATAATATGAACAGTAGGGCATTTTTGTAATTTTATAATATATGAACCAGGGCACTGTACGGGGTGCACTATATATCATAATGTGAGCTAGAGGTACTGTGTGGCATAATGTGTACTGGCAGCTCTGAAATATGACATAGGGTGAACTTAAGCACTACTACGATTCATAAAGAAACTAGGGCACTACTATGGGGCATAACATTAAATAAGGCTCTACTATGGTTCAGAAAATTAACTAGGGCACTATTATAGGGCATAAAATTAACAACTGCTGCAGAGAAGTGTCTCTCTAGAAGCATTGGGACGGGGGCCCCTTCAAAATGTTGCTATAGGGCCCACAAAGTTCTGGCTACGCCCCTGGCCCCCCTCTTACAAATGCTACACGAACGGAGCTCAGCTCTGATCGCGGCAGCCAGCGGCCTGGTAGAGGGGTGAACCAGGCCACTGAGTGGGCAGCATGGGGGAGTGTTCCGGCCTCCAGCCGTCCCAATCCACCCCTGGTAAGCATTCTGTGTACATTTGTGTATTATTATTATTATTATTATTATTATTATTATTATTATTATCCTTTATTTATATGGCGCCACAAGGGTTCCGCAGCGCCCAATTACAGAGTACATAAACAAATAATCAAACAGGAAAACAGCAACTTACAGTTGATGACAGTATAGGACAAGTACAGGGTAAATAAACATAGTTACATCAGCAGATGACACTGGAATAAGTATCAGGTGGCAGAAGACTGATGGAATTGGTGCAGTTGAAGATTATTAAAGTAACAAAGGATAAGCACATGAGGGAAGAGGGCCCTGCTCGTGAGAGCTTACATTCTAAAGGGGAGGGGTAGACAGACAGGGGTGACACAGTTGGGGTACATAGAGAGCGTAGAACAGAGGGTTAGGATGAGATTTGGCTGGGTTTGGTGAAGAAGTGGGTCTTGAGAGCCCATTTGAAGTTTTGTAGAGAGGTGGAGAGTCTGAGGGGGAGAGGTAGGGAATTCCAAAGAAGTGGTGCAGCACGTGAGAAATCTTGGAGGTAGGAGTGGGAGGAAGTAATCCGTAGGCAGGAGAGTCGGCGTGCATTAGCAGAGCGAAGAGGACGGGTGGGAGTGTAAAGGGAGATAAGGTCAGAGATGTAGATGGGAGAGGAGTGGGTGAGGGCTTTGTAAGCGAGTGTGAGAAGCTTGAAATGGATTCTGAAAGGGAAGGGGAGCCAGTGAAGGTCTAGTAAGAGAGGAGAGGTGGACGTAGTGCGTTTGGTGAGGAAGATGAGCCGGGCAGCAGCATTGAGGATAGATTGGAGTGGAGAGAGGTATTTGTCAGGAATGCCAGTCAGGAGCAGATTACAGTAGTCCAGTCTGGAGATGACCAGTGAGTGGATAAGAGTCTTAGTAGCATCCTGGGTCAGAAAGGGTCTGATCCTGGAAATATTTTTTTTAGATGAAAATGGCAGGTTTGTGAGAGGTGCTGAATGTGTGGTTTGAAGGAGAGGGAGGAGTCAAGGATTACTCCAAGACAGCGCACTTGGGGGCTAGAGGAGATAGTAGTGCCATCAATAGATAATGAGATTGTAGGAGGTGAGGTTATGCGGGAGGGAGGGAAGATGATCAGCTCGGTCTTAGACATGTTAAGTTTAAGAAAGCGCTGGGACATCCAGGAAGAGGTAGCAGAGAGACAGTTGGAGATACGAGTGAGGAGAGCAGGGGAGAGGTCTGGAGAGGAAAGATAGATTTGGGTGTCATCCACATAGAGGTGATATTGGAAACCAAAAGAACTAATGAGCTTACCTAGTGAGGACGTATAGAGAGAGAAGAGAAGAGGACCAAGGACAGAACCTTGGGGTACCCCTACAGTTAGTGGAAGTGAGGGGGAGGTGGAGTCATGAGAGGAGACAGAGAAAGAGCGGTCAGAAAGGTAGGAGGACAGCCAAGAGAGGGCAGTGTCACGTAGACCAATGGAGTGAAGAATTTGCAGTAGGAGAGGATGGTCCACAGTGTCAAAAGCAGCAGAGAGATCAAGTAGAATAAGTATAGAGTAGTGTCCCTTAGATTTAGCAGCATGGAGGTCATTGCATACTTTTGTAAGGGCAGTTTCAGTGGAGTGGAGAGGACGGAAGCCAGACTGGAATGGGTCAAGCAGTGAGTGTGAGGAAAGAAAGGAAGTAAGACGGTTGTAGACAATACGCTCAAGGAGTTTGGAGGCAAAAGGGAGGAGAGAGATGGGTCGGTAGTTGAAGAGAGTGTTTGGATCAAGTGTAGGTTTTTTAAGAATAGGAGAGATGAGTGCATGCTTGAAGGCAGAGGGGACAGTGCCTGATGAGAGGGATAGATTGAGAAGGTGGGAAAGATGGGAACAAGCAGAAGGAGAGAGGTAGCGGAGGAGGCGGGAGGGGATAGGGTCAAGTGGGGAGGTGGTGAGGGGACAGGAACGAATGAGGGCCATGACTTCCTCTCCAGATGCATGGGAGAAAGATGTCAGAGTAGGTGCGAGGGATGGGGAGGGTTGGTAAGGGATAGGCGAAAGCTGGTTACTGATGGACTGGTGTGATGTGATGTCCTGACGTATGGAGTCAATTTTGGATGTGAAGTAATTGGCAAAGTCAAGAGCAGAGAGTGAGGAAGGGAGACGAGGTGGAGGTGGGCAGAGGAGTGAGTTCAGAGTGGCAAAGAGGCGCCGGGGGTTGGAAGACTGGGAGGAGATGAGGTTCTTGAAGTATGACTGTTTAGCAAGAGAAAGGGCAGCACTGAAAGATGAGAGCATAAGTTTGAAATGGAGGAAGTCTGCCTTAGAGTGTGATTTCCTCCAGTGTCGCTCAGCAGTACGTGAGCATTTTTGCAGATATCTGGTGCATTTGGTGTGCCAGGGTTGAGGTGTTAATTTGCGAGGGTGAATAGTGGTTGGTGGAGCAACAGAGTCAAGAGCAGAAGTAAGGGATGCATTGTATGTGGAAGTGGCTTGTTCAGGGCATGAGAGAGAGAGAATAGTAGAGAGAAGTGAGTCAAACAGGGAGGAAAGGAATGTGGTGTCAATAGCTTCAATGTTACGCTTAGTGATGGTAGCCTTAGGAGGTAGAGATGGGGAAGTCGAGAGAGATATGTTAAAGGAGAGCAGGTGGTGGTCAGAGAGGGGAAATGGGGAGTTGGAAAAATCAGAAATATCACAGCGGTGAGTGAAGACCAGATCCAGTGAGCTCCCATTCACATGGGAGGGTGAGGAGGTCCACTGGGAGAGACCAAGTGAAGAGGTGAGGTTAAGGAGTTTAGAGGCAGGGGATTGTGTGGGGATGTCAATAGGGATGTTGAAATTGCCTAGGATAATGGAGGGAATGTCAGAAGAGGAAGTGAGGAAGCCAGGAAGCAAAGTTGTCGATGAATTTGGAAGCAGTGCCAGGGGGGCGGTAAATGACAGCTACTCTAAGATGGACTGGTTGGAAGAGGTGTATGGCATGGACCTCAAATGTTGAGAATGTAAGGGATGGTTCTGGTGGTATGAGTTGGTAGGAGTAAGTAAAAGGTAAAAGGACCCCAACACCACCCCCATGGCGACCCCCAGGTCGGGGTGTGTGTGAGAATGTGAGGCCCCCAGCAGAGAGAGCAGCAGGAGTAGTGTCAGAGGGCGTAATCTAAGTTTCAGTAATGGCTAGTAGGTGTAGGGAGTTGGAAATTAAAAGGTCATGAGTGGGGACCAGTTTGTTACAAACAGATCTGGCATCCCAGAGGGCACAGGATAGGGGGTATGAGTTTGTGGGAGAGATGTGAATGAGATTATCAGGGTTGCTGTAGCGATGAGATGAGATTAACTTTGAGGGCAGGGATGATGAGAGAGTAGTGATGGTACGGGTGCCTGAGCTAGGAGGGGAAACTGCAGGAGGTGGGCAGGGAGGGAGGTCAGTGTGATGTGGATGGGGATATGGGGAGGTGACAGGGAAGGGAGAGAGGGAGCAGGGCTGAGTTGAGGGGTAGCAGGACCATGGGGCAGAGGTAAATGAATGTGGGGTAACAGGAAAGGAGGGGGAAGGAAACAGAGGGATGGAGGGGAGACAGAGGAGGAGGTGTAGGAGACTAGGGGGGGAAGGATAAAGATACATTATTAGGTAGACACTGAGTGATGTGGGGAGTATAAGAAAGCCTTGACATAGTGTTAAGTAGGTAAATAGGTTGAGGGAAAGTGGAAGTAGGAGTGGAGACTGTAAGGGAATCAAAGCAGAGGAATTGCAGAAATGCAGGTGAGAAAAGCAGTGTAGTCTCAATGGGTGTAGATTAAGTATGGAATGAGTCAAAAGCGTAGATAAATTGGGTGCAGAAATGTATTTGGGCTGTAAGAAATGAAAGGATTGTGAGAGGGTTAAGAAGCAATGGTAATTCTGTTAGATTTTTCTAGTGTTTGTAGATGAGAAGATGAACTCACAATTGTCCCAAAGAAGATTTTTGTAATCCTGATTATGGATGGAAACCAGATCTTACTGATGTTCTTTTCTGCAAGTGGGTTGCATAGTGTTCACAGAGTGAAAGTTGGAGGGTGATAAATTTGCATATGCAGTTGATATTGATAAGAAGTTCATCTGTTGTTGTTTGATGTTTTCTTTCAGTTTTTCATCCAGTTTAAGTCCAGGCTAAGTCCAGGCTTTGATATTAAAATTATATATCTGCTCCCTTTGAGCCTCCTCCCTTAGAGTCCTACACCCTGGATTAATCAGCCAGGCTTAATCAGCCAAGTATACTCTAATATGAACTAACATTAACATGTGTAAGGTATAGGTTCACGGATTAAAACGCCACCCATTGCCCAACACCCACTGGTGGGCAATAAAGCTAAAACAAACAAATAATGATATGGGAGGAGGACATCCCAAATTCCCCAAATATCTAACAATTAAACAGGCTAAATTCTGCACAAAACAATAACTCCAGAATACCTATGCAAACAGACACTGCAGAGTATAGTATCCTAGATCACTGTGCTGCTGCTGAGAGTTGTAATAATCGTTTTGAATACCTATGCAAACAGACACTGCAGAGTATAGTATCCTAGATCACTGTGCTGCTGCTGAGAGTTGTAATAATCGTTTTGAATACCTATGCAAACAGACACTGCAGAGTATAGTATCCTAGATCACTGTGCTGCTGCTGAGAGTTGTAATAATCGTTTTGAATACCTATGCAAACAGACACTGCAGAGTATAGTATCCTAGATCACTGTGCTGCTGCTGAGAGTTGTAATAATCGTTTTGAATACCTATGCAAACAGACACTGCAGAGTATAGTATCCTAGATCACTGTGCTGCTGCTGAGAGTTGTAATAATCGTTTTGAATACCTATGCAAACAGACACTGCAGAGTATAGTATCCTAGATCACTGTGCTGCTGCTGAGAGTTGTAATAATCGTTTTGAATACCTATGCAAACAGACACTGCAGAGTATAGTATCCTAGATCACTGTGCTGCTGCTGAGAGTTGTAATAATCGTTTTGAATACCTATGCAAACAGACACTGCAGAGTATAGTATCCTAGATCACTGTGCTGCTGCTGAGAGTTGTAATAATCGTTTTGAATACCTATGCAAACAGACACTGCAGAGTATAGTATCCTAGATCACTGTGCTGCTGCTGAGAGCTGTAATAATCGTTTTGAATACCTGTAGGTGAGAGAATAAGATGTTAGGAGGAGATCGCAGTCCTTTGCCTACTGTATTTCATCCAGGCTAAGTCCAGGCTTTGATATTAAAATTATATATCTGCTCCCTTTGAGCCTCCTCCCTTAGAGTCCTACACCCTGGATTAATCAGCCAGGCTTAATCAGCCAAGTATACTCTAATATGAACTAACATACATTTCTTATACATTTAAAGAGCGCTTCCACTAACTCAACACATGCAGTGTGTATTTGCACAGGCAAATATATATTTTCTCAGGGAGTAGGTACTATCCTGCAGTTCTGTTCATTATACTATATAACATTCAGCCTATATGCAATGTGTTTACACAAAATGGTGTCTGTGTAATGATGATAATTTTCATTCTTGTTCCCTACCCAATGCAGAATGCCAACATTTACTTGTATTGCAATTTTATAAATCTAATTAGTAAAGATTGGTAGGTACTTAGTTTAGTGACTTTCCATTTTTTTCTAACATTGCACAAAATAACATCCAGCATCAGACTGGAACATGAATGACCCACCAGGGGATTGCAGTGTTAGTGGCCTGCTGAAAAACTGCCAGTTCCCCGCAGGACACATTTTATTGAGGGACCTCAAAGTACCAGCTGCATGAGCCAGTGACTTGGGGAATGTAGTTACAGTAGTACAGGCACGGTATAAAACACAGACAGGACAGGCAGACACAATATATGGAACACAGACAGGGCAGGTAGACACAGGTAGACATGGCACACGACACTATATGGTGACATTGTGAAACACTGCACACAGAGCCATTATTTGACAAACAACATCCACAGCATATATGAGGGTTCCACCAGACTGTTCCAAACACCAAAAGCAGGACTTCCAAAGGCTCATTCTATGACCTGCCTGGTGACCGTATGTGTGGCGTTGTAGGCAAACTCGAAATCTGTGTTGGGTAACAACACCGTTTCAGGAGCCATAGGCAACAAGGGTGGCCACTGTCATGATTGGACGCTATTCTGACGCCAGAACGTGCATAACTGCAAATAATATTGTATTGATCAATGTCTGCAAATGCCCTGTGTGTGGTTATGTATAAATCCTGTGTGAAAAGGTCATAGGAGACTTCAGTCTGATGTGCCACTGCTCCCTTGCTGATCTTAAAGGGGGAGGTGTCATGATCCAGGCTATTTCAAGCAGGAATAAGCCTGTTAATAAGTAGTGTGATATCAATATAGATGATACCAGGATATCCAAGTGACGTATCAATGGATGTGATGCCAACGCATCTGGGTTACATCGAAATGGGCATGAATGAAATGTGTATTATTCCAATTGATGTATCAATGTACCAGTATGTGATAACTATCTTTGCATGTTAAATGGTTGAAGCTTGATTGATCTGCTGGCATTTCACTGTAGCCACCGAACACAGAGACACACTGACTGCTTAGGTGTGAAATTTAGTTTAGTTTACTTACCCCAGAATCAGAACTGAGATCTTAAAGTAAACGCGGGTCAGGCCTGAAATGTATTTTCTCAACTGGCTTCTGTATCTCCCAACAGGTTGTTTCCTGACCCCAGGGGGTCACCAGAGAGAGACCAGAAAGACATGCTGGCTAGGGAAGGTGATTAAAAACTTCCTTCAGCCAGCTATAACAGTGTCTTAGTATGACTGATAAATCTGATTGCCCATCTTCAAAAGGAAGGGGAAGAGTAATTAGCCAGCCCCTGCGTATATGACCAAGAGACCCCATGTTACAGTTGAATTTACACAATTAACTCTGATCTGGAATAGGTTAAGAGTAACACTCCAGAGGGAGGGGGGTTGAAGGGGCAGCATGTTTTTTAAATAGGAGACCCTCAGAGTGTAAGTTGTCCATTATCAAAGAAGCGAGTCAGGAGAACATTCTGGCTCTGTAATGTTCCAATATATCCGAAGCGGCTTCACTTCATCTCATCGTTCTACTGTGCATGCGTGCTAGGATTGGTGGGTTTATCTTCCTATTTTATTTTTTTCTTGAAGTTGTCTTTCTGTTGTGACTTTGACTTTTTATCATTATATTCTTGTAACTTTCTTTTTTCTGTAACATAAGCTTTGAAGTGTTTTACTTGAATTAAATAATCTAATTTTAGACCTGGTTTCTGTTGTGTATCCATTCCAACCCAACTCTCTGAAAGAGGCGTTACCAAAATATTAATAATTCTAGGTGCAGGCAAAAGCCATAAGTTTCCCTTGGGTCATACCCTAAATGTTTGTACTTTGGCTGGTGGCAGTGATTTTGTGTGAAATTAACACACGCGCTCAGGTATCCAGTAAAGGTGTCACGTGGCAGGGATTCGCAGATTGGCGTATCTGGGGAATCGCCATGCCTAGGATCGTGACAGCCACTATCTTCTGTAAATGTAAAACTCGATAATTAAAACAAACATATAACAATTGCAAATATTACAGAAAAAAAACAAGTTCCAATATATTTACTCCACTTAGCCTCTCAGATAATTCCTGCAACATCCTTGATTGCCAAATAGGAATCCTGAGCGCTGCCCAGAAAAATAGTTTCAGAGAGAGAATCTGCAGGGAGGCACAAAATACAGCCATGATGTTTATGGGGAGTTGCCATTGGTATTAATGGGGCATATGTATTAAGCCTGGAGAAGTGATAAAGCAGTGATAAGTGATAAATGGAAAGTGATAACGCACCAGCCAATCATTACGGGATTGAAAAATGACAGGAGCTGATTGGCTGGTGCGTTATCACCTTTCACTCATCACTTCTTTATCACTTCTCCAGGCTTAATACATCTGCCCCAATATTTCCTATTTCTGTATATATGGTCATTCTTTGATGGTGACACAAGGCTATATGTAGGGAAGCCAATTCCAGAATCCTGATCTGTAAAATCCAGGGATTTAACCTCAAAAAGCTTGTGATTTTAATCAAGCCATTAACTGCAATATGTTCTTCTGGCCCTGGCAGCGCTGAGCTCTTCCGGTGACAGGACAGTTATCCCTTAAAAGTTGACCAGGAGAGCATTAATAGTAGAGATGTGCACCGGACATTTTTCAGGTTTTGTGTTTTGGTTTTGGTTTCGGTTCCGCGGCAGTGTTTTGGATTCGGACACGTTTTGGCAAAACCTCCCTGAAATTTTTTTGTCTGATTCGGTTGTGTTTTGGATTCGGGTGTTTTTTTTCAAAAACCCCTCAAAAACAGCTTAAATCATAGAATTTGAGGGTAATTTTGATACTATAGTATTATTAACCTCAATAACCATAATTTACAGTCTATTCTGAACACCTCACACCTCACAATATTATTTTTAGTCCTAAAATTTGCACCGAGGTCGCTGGATGACTAAGCTAAGCGACCCAAGTGGCCGGCACAAATAGCTGGCCCATCTAGGAGTGGCACTGCAGTGTCAGACAGGATGACACTTAAAAAAATTGGCCCGAAACAGCACATGATGCAAAGATAAATAATAAAAAAAGAGGTGCAAGATGGAATTGTCCTTGGGCCCTCCCACCCACCCTTATGTTGTATAAACAGGACATGCACACTTTAACAAACCCATAATTTCAGCGACAGGGTCTGCCACACGACTGTGGCTGAAATTACTGGTTGGTTTGGGCCCCCACCCAAAAAAGAAGCAATCAATCTATCCTTCCTCAAACTGGCTCTACAGAGGCAAGATGTCCACTTCATCATCATCCTCCGATTCCTCACCCCTTTCACTATGTACATCCCCCTCCTCACAGAGTATTAATTCGTCCCCACTGGAATCCACCATCTCAGGTCCCTGTGTACTTTCTGGAGGCAATTGCTGGTGAATGTCTCCACGGAGGAATTGATTATAATTCATTTTGATGAACATCATCTTCTCCACATTTTGTGGAATTAACCTCGTACGCCGATTGCTGACAAGGTGACCGGCTGCACTAAACACTCTTTCGGAGTACACACTGGAGGGGGGGGCAACTTAGGTAAAATAAAGCCAGTTTGTGCAAGGGCCTCCAAATTGCCTCTTTTTCCTGCCAGTATACGTACGGACTGTCTGACGTGCCTACTTGGATGCGGTCACTCATATAATCCTCCACCATCAGAATCATATGCAGTGACAGTAGACGACATGTCAGTAATTGTTGGCAGGTCCTTCAGGCCGGACCAGATGTCAGCATTCGCTCCTGACTGCCCTGCATCACTGCCAGTGGGTGGGCTCGGAATTCTTAGCCTTTTCCTCGAAAAGCCCCAGTTGCGGGAGAATGTGAAGGAGGAGCTGTTGACGGGTCACGTTCCGCTTGAGTTGACAAGTGTCTCACCAGCAGGTCTTTGAACCTCTGCAGACTTGTGTCTGCCGGAAAGAGAGATACTGTCACAACTGAGGGCCTGAGCTGACGGGAGGCAGCCTCAGTTGTAGGGGCTGAGATGTACCGGAACCTGGGAGGTTGTATCAGACCCCTGGACATGTAAGTAACATGAATAATAACTGCCCGAAGGCGTGACCACGACAACTTGGATAAAAGTCAATGATGTTTATTATGACAACTCCGCAACACAGCAGCAGTAAAAGAAAACGTAAAAGTCAGCAAAGAATAAATACAGTTCCTGGGTACTACAGGATGGCAGGAGCCACAGGGCACTGGTAGTGTGAGATAGTTCTTATGATCTTCTAGATGGAAAGTCCTTACCAGGCCCGACTGTAGCAATGGAGATAACCCAGGATTGTGCCAGCTGGTGTTCCAGGAAAAGCTGGGTTGCTGAAGATAAAACAGCTGCTGTGGATACTGGCTGGAACCAGACTGTTGTTAGCACGGAGTGGATACTGGCTGGAACCAGTTAAATAATAAATGAACTTGGGAGCGATGAAATATGAACTGAAATGTAGAACTTGAGAGCGGAGAAATAATAATACCGGTGGAGAGTGGTAAAGTGTAGAAAGGACACCGGCCCTTTAAGGGAAGCTGTACTCTGCTGGAAGCTGAGCTGGAAGCAGGTAATGTTGTAGCTGGAAACAGATGAATCCACAATGGATTGGAGAGTCAGGCTACACCGCAGGTGGAATGCTGGTGCGGGTCTCTATGGTGGAAGTCTTGAGACAGGAGCTGGAACCTGGAAGACAATCACAGGAGAGAGACAAACAGGAACTAGGTTTGACAACCAAAGCACTGACGCCTTCCTTGCTCAGGCACAGTGTATTTATACCTGCAGCAAGGAAGGGATTGGCTAGGCAATTATGCAGATTATCAATACTGAGAACAGATTGGTGGAAATGATCAGCTGACAGAATCCAAGATGGCTGCGCCCATGCAGACACTTGGAGGGAAGTTTGGTTTGTAATCCATGTGGTAATGAAAACAGTAATGGCGGCGCCGGCCACCGGAGACAGGAGGCGCCAGGCTGACAGATGCACATCCAACCACGCGGACACAGCGGAGGCCGCGGCTGACGTAATCGCCACTCAGACACTCTGCATGCAGAAGTTCAGGGACGGCGGCGGAGGCCGCGGGAGACGCCATGCCAAATGTAATAAGGCGTTACTGTGACAGCGTCTCAGAGAGACAGGAGAGGATGCAGGAATGTGAACATTAGGATAACAGATGTTATCCGGTCCTGGAGCGCTGAGCCAGCCTTAGGAGGCATCTGATGGGTAAGAAATGGCGTCCAGATACCCGGATCGTGACAGCACCTCCCCTTTAGGAGTGGCCCCAGGACACTTCTTTGGCTTTTGAGGAAACTTGGAATGGAATCTCCGGACCAAGGCAGGAGCATGGACATCAGAAGCATTGGTCCATGAACGTTCCTCAGGGCCGTAACCCTTCCAGTCAATAAGATACTGTAGTTGACCGTAACGGTGACGTGAGTCCAGGATCTTGGCCACTTCATACTCAACGCCTCGTTGAGTTTGGACTTTCGGAGTTGGAGGAAGTTAGGTATGAAACCGATTCAAGATCAGCGGTTTCAACAGGGAAACATGGAATGTCCTGGGTATTTTTAAGAAGGGAGGCAACTGAAGTCTGTAAGCAACAGGATTGATGACTTGTTCAATCTTGAAAGGACCGATATAGCGAGGTGCAAACTTCATACTGGGAACTCTTAACCTCAGATTCTTCGTGGATAACCATACCCGATCACCCACCTTGAGAGCAGGAACTGCTCGACGCTTCTTATCCGCAAACTTCTTGTACCTGAACGATGCCTTGAGCAGAGCTGATCGTACGCTCTTCCAGATATTGGCAAACTGATGCAAGGTGATATCCACTGCGGGAACAGAAGTTGCTGGAAGCGGTTGGAACTCAGGGACTTTAGGGTGGAATCCAAAGTTAGTGAAGAATGGTGTTGAAGCAGATGAAGAATGATACTGGTTGTTATGACAGAACTCGGCCCAGGGAAGTAATTGAACCCAGTCATCTTGAGAGGAGGACACATAGATGCGGAGGAAGGCCTCCAAGTCCTGATTCACCCTCTCGGTTTGACCATTGGTCTGAGGATGGTAAGCCGTGGAAAACTTTAGCTTGACTTGAAGGACTTGACATAAACTTCGCCAGAATTTGGCTGTGAATTGAACTCCTCGATCTGAGATAATTTCTTCAGGAAGACCGTGGAGTCGGAAGATCTCTTGTATGAATACTTGAGCCAACTTGGAAGCTGACGGAAGACCGGTGAGAGGAATGAAGTGTGCCATCTTGGTGAACCGGTCAACTACCACCCAGATGGTATTGAACTTGTTGCACATGGGTAAATCTGTAATAAAATCCATCGACAAATGGGTCCAAGGTCGACGGGGAACAGATAGTGGAACCAGTTGCCCCGCAGGCGACTGGCGGGATACCTTATGTTGAGCACACTTTGGGCAAGATGCAATAAACTCCAAGACGTCCTTTTCCAGAGTTGGCCACCAATAGGACCTAGAGATAAACTCCAGGGTTTTTTGGATACCTGTATGTCCGGCAAAACGGGAAGCATGGGCCCAATGCATGAGCTTCTTCCTTAGCATCGGCTTCACAAAACTTTTCCCTGATGGGGGCGTAGAGTCCATCCCTACCGTGGAGAATGCCAACGGATTTATAATAGGATGCTTGTCTGAAGACTCTGACTCATTTTCTTGCTCCCATGAGCGGGAAAGGGCATCGGCCTTGCGATTCTGAGAGCCCGGACAGAACTGGAGTTTAAAGTCGAACCTGGAAAAGAAAAGTGCCCATCTGGCCTGACGAGGGTTGAGACATTGTGCGCCCTTCAGGTATAAAAGGTTCTTGTGGTCTGTAAGTATGGTGATTGAATGAGAAGCTCCCTCCAACAGATACCTCCACTCTTCTAGAGCGAGCTTGATGGCTAGCAACTCCTGGTCGCCAATGGCATAGTTGCGCTCAGCTGGGGAGAACTTCCGGGAGAAGAAACTGCAAGGGTGTAAATGGCCATCTTTAGCCCTCTGAGATAACACCGCTCCTACTCCAACGGAGGAGGCATCCACCTCTAAGATGAAAGGAGAGTCGATGTCAGGCTGTTTCAGAACAGGCGCAGAGATGAACCTTTGTTTTAAAAGATGAAATGCTTGCATGGCTTCTTCAGACCACTTGGACGGGTTAGCACCCTTCTTAGTGAAAGCAGTAATAGGCGCCACAATGGTGGAAAAGTCTCGTATAAACTTTCGGTAATAGTTGGCGAACCCTAAGAACCTCTGGACCCCTTTGAGGGTTAAGGGTACCGGCCAATTTTGGATTGCTTGTAGTTTCTCAGGATCCATCTCTAGTCCGGAACCGGACACAATGTACCCTAGAAACGGAATGGACTTGACTTCAAAGACGCATTTTTCTAATTTGCAATAGAGATGATTGACACGGAGACGGGACAGAACCTCTTTAACCCAAAAACGATGTTCCTCTAAATCGTTGGCAAAAATGAGGATATCGTCTAGATAGACCACGACATGACGGTATAGAATGTCTCTGAAGATCTCATTGACAAAATGCTGGAAGACAGCTGGAGCATTGCTCAATCCGAAGGGCATGACGAGGTACTCATAATGTCCGTCACGGGTGTTAAAGGCGGTCTTCCACTCGTCACCCTCACGGATCCGGATGAGATTGTATGCACCTCGCAAGTCCAGCTTTGTAAAGATGGTAGCTCCGCTAACTCTGTCAAAGAGCTCAGTAATCAAGGGTAAAGGATAACGGTTCTTGATGGTAATGTCGTTCAAACCTCTGTAGTCGATGCACGGCCGCAGACCACCATCTTTCTTTTTTACAAAAAAGAAGCCTGCGCCGGCTGGAGAAGAAGAAGGTCGAATGAACCCCTTTGCTAGGTTCTCTTTATTATATTCCTCCATAGAATGCGTCTCAGGCAGAGACAACGGATAAGTTCGGCCTCGAGGTGGAACCTTCCCTGGAACGAGATCAATCGGACAGTCCCATTCTCTATGAGGAGGAAGGATATCAGCAGAAGCTTTACTGAACACATCCGTGAAATCTTGATATGGAGGAGGTGGAACATCAGACGACCTGGGGGAGGAAGAACAGACAGGCAATACTTTAAACAAACATGTCTCAGCACAGGAGGAACCCCATGCCAGGATTTGCGTAGTCGTCCAATCAATTGTAGGATTGTGAAGACGGAGCCATGGAAGGCCCAGGACCACAGGATGTGTGGCTCTTGGAATCACTAAAAAAGAAATAAGTTCGGAATGAAGAACTCCCACTCTCAGACGAACTGGTAGAGTCCTTAAAGAAATAACTGCATCAAAAATTTTGCTGCCATCCACGGCAGTTAAAGAAATGGACGAAGGAAGTCTCTCGGTGGGTAGGGACCACCGTTTAACATAGGCTTCGGTAATAAAGTTCCCAGCTGCTCCGGAATCAAGGAGGGCAATGACGTTCCGATAACGTTGAGCAACTTGAAGCGAGACTGGGAGATTACAATCTTGAGGAGATGGAGAGGAGATCATTACTCCTAGCCGGCCCTCTCCTTGGCGAGCTAGGGTCTGGAGTCCCGGACGTTTGGGACAGGCATTAATGGTGTGAGACGGAGCTGCACAATAGAGACAGAGAGACTCGGAGAGACGTCTTCGGCGCTCAGCAGGAGTTAAACGGGAACGGCCAAGTTGCATGGGCTCATCTTTAGATGGTGACAGTTGACGAGGAGGAGGAGCAGAAGATTTTGGAGCAGATGATCTTCCACGCTCAGTTGCTCTCTCTCTGAAACGTAAATCAACTTTCGTGCAGAGTGAGATTAGCTCATCTAACTTAGAAGGTAAGTCTCTGGTAGCTAACTCATCTTTAATACGCTCAGATAAGCCATGCCAGAATGCAGCATACAGGGCCTCGTCGTTCCATGCCAGTTCGGATGCCAGGATCTGGAACTGTATCAGATATTGTCCTACAGTACGTGACCCCTGGCGTAAACGGAGAATCTCGGATGAAGCTGAGGTTACCCGGCCTGGCTCGTCGAAGATGCGCCTGAATGTTGACACGAAGGCAGTGTAGGAAGATAGCAGGGTGTCAGACCTCTCCCATAACGGTGATGCCCAATCAAGGGCTGAGCCACTGAGAAGAGAAATAATGTAGGCAATTTTTGTACGGTCACTGGGAAAATTGCCAGGTTGTAGCTCAAACTGAATCTCACACTGGTTGAGAAATCCCCTGCAGAATCTTGGAGATCCGTCAAATTTTGCTGGCGTTGGAAGATGAAGACGTGGAGCAGAAATGGGTAAGGTGGGTGGGGTTATAGCTGGAGTCACTGTGGTTGACGCACCAGACGCGCCTGATCCACGGAGAGTTGTCTGAATCCCATCCAGCCGAGTAGAGAGATCCTGGAGACAGCGGATGATGTGGCCCTGTGCAGCCTCCTGATGTTCTAGTCGGGCTGCCAGTTCTTGCATCGGCCTGGCCGCTTGATCCTGGTCTCCGGCTGGATTCATTAGGTCAGTGCTTACTGTCACAACTGAGGGCCTGAGCTGACGGGAGGCAGCCTCAGTTGTAGGGGCTGAGATGTACCGGAACCTGGGAGGTTGTATCAGACCCCTGGACATGTAAGTAACATGAATAATAACTGCCCGAAGGCGTGACCACGACAACTTGGATAAAAGTCAATGATGTTTATTATGACAACTCCGCAACACAGCAGCAGTAAAAGAAAACGTAAAAGTCAGCAAAGAATAAATACAGTTCCTGGGTACTACAGGATGGCAGGAGCCACAGGGCACTGGTAGTGTGAGATAGTTCTTATGATCTTCTAGATGGAAAGTCCTTACCAGGCCCGACTGTAGCAATGGAGATAACCCAGGATTGTGCCAGCTGGTGTTCCAGGAAAAGCTGGGTTGCTGAAGATAAAACAGCTGCTGTGGATACTGGCTGGAACCAGACTGTTGTTAGCACGGAGTGGATACTGGCTGGAACCAGTTAAATAATAAATGAACTTGGGAGCGATGAAATATGAACTGAAATGTAGAACTTGAGAGCGGAGAAATAATAATACCGGTGGAGAGTGGTAAAGTGTAGAAAGGACACCGGCCCTTTAAGGGAAGCTGTACTCTGCTGGAAGCTGAGCTGGAAGCAGGTAATGTTGTAGCTGGAAACAGATGAATCCACAATGGATTGGAGAGTCAGGCTACACCGCAGGTGGAATGCTGGTGCGGGTCTCTATGGTGGAAGTCTTGAGACAGGAGCTGGAACCTGGAAGACAATCACAGGAGAGAGACAAACAGGAACTAGGTTTGACAACCAAAGCACTGACGCCTTCCTTGCTCAGGCACAGTGTATTTATACCTGCAGCAAGGAAGGGATTGGCTAGGCAATTATGCAGATTATCAATACTGAGAACAGATTGGTGGAAATGATCAGCTGACAGAATCCAAGATGGCTGCGCCCATGCAGACACTTGGAGGGAAGTTTGGTTTGTAATCCATGTGGTAATGAAAACAGTAATGGCGGCGCCGGCCACCGGAGACAGGAGGCGCCAGGCTGACAGATGCACATCCAACCACGCGGACACAGCGGAGGCCGCGGCTGACGTAATCGCCACTCAGACACTCTGCATGCAGAAGTTCAGGGACGGCGGCGGAGGCCGCGGGAGACGCCATGCCAGATGTAATAAGGCGTTACTGTGACAGCGTCTCAGAGAGACAGGAGAGGATGCAGGAATGTGAACATTAGGATAACAGATGGGATCCGGTCCTGGAGCGCTGAGCCAGCCTTAGGAGGCATCTGATGGGTAAGAAATGGCGTCCAGATACCCGGATCGTGACAGATACAACGTAGGCTTTAAATCTAGGATCGAGCACGGTGGCCAAAATGTAGTGCTCTGATTTCAACAGTTTGACCACCCGTGAATCCTGGTTAAGCGAATTAAGGGCTCAATCCACAAGTCCCACATGTCTAGTGGAATCGCTCCGTTTTAGCTCCTCCTTCAATCTCTCCAGCTGCTTCTGCAAAAGCCTGATGAGGGGAATGACCTGACTGGCAGTGTCTGAACTGACTTCACGTGTGGCAAGTTCAAAGGGTTGAAGAACCTTGCACAACGTTGAAATCATTCTCCACTGCGCTTGAGTCATGTGCATTCCCCCTCCTTTGCCTATATCGTAGGCAGATGTATAGGCTTGAATGGCCTTTTGCTGCTCCTCCATCCTCTGAAGCATATAGAGGGTTGAATTCCACCTCGTTACCACCTCTTGCTTCAGCTGATGCAGGGGCAGGTTCAGGAGTGTTTGCTGGTGCTCCAGTCTTCGGCACGCGGTGGCTGAATGCCGAAAGTGGCCCACAATTCTTCGGGCCGCCGACAGCATCTCTTGCACGCCCCTGTCATTTTTTAAATAATTCTGCACCACCAAATTCAATGTATGTGCAAAACATGGGACGTGCTGGAATTTGCCCACATGTAACGCACGCACAATATTGGTGGCGTCCGATGTCACAAATCCCCAGGAGAGTCCAATTGGGGTAAGCCATTCTGCGTTGATGTTCCTCCGTTTCCGTAAGAGGTTGTCAGCTGTGTGCCTCTCATGGAAAGCGGTGATACAAAGCGTAGCCTGCCTAGGAACGAGTTGGCATTTGCGAGATGCTGCTACTGGTGCCGCTGCTGCTGTTCTTGCTGCGGGAGGCAATACATCTACCCAGTGGGCTGTCACAGTCATATAGTCCTGAGTCTGCCCTGCTCCACTTGTCCACATGTCCGTGGTTAAGTGGACATTGGTTACAACTGCATTTTTTAGGACACTGGTGAGTCTTTTTCTGACGTCTGTGTACATTCTCGGTATCGCCTGCCTAGAGAAGTGGAACCTAGATGGTATTTGGTACCGAGGACACACTACCTCAAGAAATTCTCTAATTGCCTGTGAACTAACGGCGGATACCGGACACACGTCTAACACCAACACAGCTGCCAAGGCCTGAGTTATACGCTTTGCAACAGGATGACTGCTGTGATATTTCATCTTCCTCGCAAAGGACTGTTGGACAGTCAATTGCTTACTGGAAGTAGTACAAGTTGTCTTCCGACTTCCCCTCTGGGATGATGATCAACTCCCAGCAGCAACAACTGCAGAGCCAGGAGCAGTAGGCGTTACACTCAAGGATCCATCGGAGGAATCCAAGTTAGGAGAGGACTCGTCAGACTTGCCAGTGACATGGCCTGCAGGACTATTGGCGTTCCTGTCTAAGGAGGAAATTGACACTGAGGGAGTTAGTGGTGTGGTTTGCAGGAGCTTGGGTACAAGAGGAAGGGATTTAGTTGTCAATGGTCTGCTTCCGCTGTCACCCAAAGTTTTTGAACTTGTCAATGACTTCTGATGAATGCGCTCCAGATGACGTATAAGGGAGGATGTTCCTAGGTGGTTAACGTCCTTACCCCTACTTATTACAGCTTGACAAAGGCAACACACGGCTTGACACCTGTTGTCCGCATTTCTGTTAAAATAATTCCACACCGAAGAAGTGATTTTTTTTTTTTGTAATTTGACCAGGCATGTCAATGGCCATATTCATCCCACGGACAACAGGTGTCTCCACGGGTGCCTGACTTAAACAAACCACCTCACCATCAGAATCCTTCTTGTCAATTTCCTCCTCAGCGCCAGCAACACCCATATCCTCATCCTGGTGTACTTCAACAGTGACATCTTCAATTTGACTATCAGGAACTGGACTGTGGGTGCTCCTTCCAGCACTTGCAGGGGGCGTGCAAATGGTGGAAGGCGCCACCTCTTCCCATCCAGTGTTGGGAAGATCAGGCATCGCAACCGACACAATTGGACTCTCTGTTATGAGCCACGGCTGTGGCTCATTCCTGTTTTGCATGTCAGTTAGGTATTTTATGTTTATAAGTTGTTTCGCAGGCCAGGATTTCCCGTTGCTCTGTTTAAGAGTACTCTTGGTTGCTGCCGCTGGTGAGTTTGTGTAATTGCAGCTTGTTCCCATGTGTTCAGCCTCACCTGGCTGCTAATTGCATCTTGTCAGTTTGGAGTCATGCAACAGGGCAGCTGCATGAGATTATTAATTAGGCCTCTCTGTTATATGCTGGCTCAGTGCTATTCACAGACGCTGGTGATATTTCTAGGTTTCCAGTCTGCTTGAGTTCTGAGCTTGGTTCCTGCTAGTTCCTGAGCTCCTGTGTAGCAGTGTCAGTCGAACTGCTTCCTGTGTCGATTCCTGTGTCAGTCCCTGTGTCGATTCCTGTGTCTGATCCCGTGTCCTGCCGTGAGGCGTTCCTGTCCTGAGGTCCAGTGGCTTTGCCTGTGCCTGGTCAAGTTTCTGGCTTCTTGGTGTCCACCGGTCTGTCGTTTGGGATTCTGCCGGTCCTCCAGTTCTGAGAGTCTGTGTCAGCAGCATTTGGAGTTCCTGTCCGTTTGCCAGTATTCGTACCGGTTCCGTGAGTAGCGGCTCTGCCGCGTCCATCGGCCTAGGCCGCTGTATTCCGTTATTATATCTGTCACTGGTATTTTGCAGAGGGTTCTGCTTATGCTGTCACCGCCGGGCCACAAAAGTATTGTGTCGGCGTGTGGTCAGCATTTCCTTTGTTGTTCTTTTCCTTTGGCGGCAAGCCGCACATACATTTAGTTTTAGGCTAGTTAGTAGCCCCTGGCTTTGGTTGTTTCAGTAAGATGGCCCCTTGTTATCACCCTGTCTCGGTACACTCTTTGTCTCTCATTAAGACCTGAGGGGGCATCGAAGTTGGGCAGACGTAATCCGCCCTTCAAACGCGGCTGCCATGGGCTCAAGCAACCATAGTCTCGCAAGAGTGTACTGACAGCACGGGCGAGACAACGGAGATAGGGCGCCAGGGGCTATTCCCTTTCCATTCCCCTTTCCCAGCGTTACGTCCTGGTGCTCTGGACTCACTTCATAACATCTCCCTTGTTCTGAGCACCAGGAACCTAACATTATCACCAGCCATACCACAAAAAAGAAATAAAAACTTTTTCTTTTTTGGCCCAGTCTTGTCTAGAATTCAGTGTGCAGAATCCAATCCGCTGTTTAGAATCCAGTCCTGTCTAGAATTCAGTGTGCAGAATCCAGTCCGGTGTTTAGAATCCAGTCCGGTGTTTAAAAAAAAAAACAGTCTTGTTTTGTTTAGCAAAAATTTAGTCCTGCCTTGTCTAGTCCTGCCTTGTCTAGTCTTGCCTTGTCTAGGCTTGCCTTGTCTTGTCTAGTTTTAAATCCTCCTATGTCTACTATGCAAGCCCTGCAGGCATCTCTCTCAGCCCTGAACTCTGCTTTCAGTGCTTTGAGACCAGAGCGACTAGAAGTTTTGCAGCAATCCTTAAAGCAACTGCAAAACCTTCTGACTAAAATCTTGCTCATCTTGCCAGAAGTCGTTGAGAGTACATCTATCTCTAAAGAGACTCTTGTTCACAGTATGGTGACAAGAGAATCCTCTGGTTTAATTGAAGAGAAATGGTTTAAAAGTTTTCTGCGGCCCAGGCTCTCAGAAGAGGAGCGTCTGCGTCGCAGAAACTTAAACTTATGCCTATATTGTGGGGGTTTAGGCCACTATCTGCAGACCTGTGAGTTGCGCAAGCCAAAGTGTGGTGACGAGTCTTGCCCTCTGGCCAAGTTGAGTCAGGATACAAGACCTACTCCTGTCTCTACTGTCGCAGAGGTACTTGTCACACAACCCACACTAAAAAGCTCTCTGTCCTATAATTGGGGTCCTTGGGCAAGGGAGCCCCAATATAGATTCAGGAATCAAAAGAGAATGTTTCTCTCCTCTCTTGAGGTTCCTGTTGAAGCAGCGTTGCAAGCCCCTGGAGTGGTGCCCGATGCCCTGGTTCCTAGAGTGGTGCCTGATGCCCAGGTTCCTGGAGTGGTGCCCGTTGCCCAGGGTCCTAGAGTGGTGCCCATTGCCCAGGGTCCTGGAGTGGTGCCCGTTGCCCAGGGTCCTGGAGTGGTGCCCGTTGCCCAGGGTCCTTGAGAGGTGCCCGATGCTCAGGATCTTGGTGCGGTACCCGATGCCCAGAGTGCTGGAGCGGTACCCGATGCCCAGAGTGCTGGAGCGGTACCCGATGCCCAGAGTGCTGGAGCGGTACCCGATGCCCAGAGTGCTGGAGCGGTACCCGATGCCCAGAGTGCTGGAGCGGTACCCGATGCCCTAGCTTATAGAGGGACATCAAATATTATAGTTCAGGTGTCCATACCAGAAGGGGTCTCAGAAGCTGTTACCCCAGGTAGGGACTTGAAAAGCGCAACCCCAGAAAGGGTATCTAAAACCATAGTTCTAGAAGGGAACTCGAGAAGCAAAACCCCAGAAGGGATATTTGAAGTAATATCCTCAAGTGGGGTCTCGAGAGACGCAGCCTCTAAGAAGGGTCTAGAGGTCGCTTCCCCAGGAAAGAACTTAAGAGGCGTAGCATTAGTGGAGGTGCTGAAGGTTATAGCTTCAGCAAAAGTCCCGGAAGTCATAGTCCCGGGAGAAGTTTCGATAATTATCGACTCAGAGAGGGAGGCCGATGGCTCGGTCCCAGTGGGGGAGGCCGACGGCTCGGTCCCAGTAAAAAAATCCGAGGTGCTGACCCCAGCGGGGTTCCCGGAGGCCACTGCCCCAGCAGTTTAATTGTTTTCAGATTTCATGCTTCAGCAGTTTCTTCAGGGCACATGCCTGTTTGATGTTGGATCGGGTGACATTTGATCCCTCATTTTTTCAACTTTCATGCTTTAGCAGTATATTTATGTATTTTTGAAAGCATTTATTTAAATAACTTTTGCTGGTATCTCCAGCTATGCCGATCACAAATATGTCCCTTGTGGATATTCCTCCTGGGCACATGCCTGTCTGATAATGGATTGGGTGATATTTGATCCATTATTGATTTCAGATTTCATGCTTCAGCAGTTTCTTCAGGGCACATGCCTGTTTGATGTTGGATTGGGTGACATTTGATCCCTCATTTTTTCAACTTTCATGCTTTAGCAGTATATTTATGTATTTTTGAAAGCATTTATTTAAATAACTTTTGCTGGTATCTCCAGCTATGCCGATCACAAATATGTCCCTTGTGGATACGTGCCTGCTTTCTCTTGGGCATATGCCTGTATGACAAATTGATTCGATAATATTTTGATCCCTATTGATTCAGGTCTGACACTTTAGCACTATATCTCGATAACCCTTTAATAATTTAGTAACAAATTTTGCTGTTTTTTCCAACTGATTTTTGATACTTTATTGATTAAGAATTTATGCTTTAGCAATATTCATGCAACCAATTTTGCTGATATTTTCAGCAAGGTTGACCACCTATATATCCCTTATGGGCACTCACCTGTTTGACGTTCGAATGGGGGATATGTAATGCCTTATTATACTAGATTGTATACCATAGTAGTACAATTCTGTACCTTTGAATGCATTTTTTTGTATTTTCCATAAAAATCATGCAACCAGTTTAGCTGATATTTCCAGCGAGGCTGATTACCAATATATCCTTTGTAGGTACTCACTTGTTTGACGTTCAAATTGGCGATTTGCAATGTCCTAGTCTCGCGCATAATCTGCCTAAGGCAAATTTCAAACTGTATGTACCATACGTGTAACTCTCGACCACTACCATAAGTGATACTCAAATATATTAGAGATTCATTTAATAAAATCTAAGAGGTGTACTTACTATCGTCATTACCCTGCAGATATCTTCTTACTCTGCGCCCTCTCGCTTTCCTAACTTGGCTTACTTCTGTGAACTCTCATCCACGATTCTGGGGAGCGTGCCCCCCTAGGGGACACGTCTCTTCAGTCTAACGTGGACAGCAGATTCACACCTATTCAAACAGCTGCTATCCCCCCTCCTCACCCAGTCCCACTCACTTCTTCAGATGACTCCATCCCTCCATTTCGGTGCACTCTCATTGGTGCCGTAGGGTCCAACCTTCCTACGACTATACCCCTGCGCTCACGCCCAATCTCGTCCGATCTTGGAAGCTAAACGGAGGTGGGCTGGGTCAGTACCTAGATGGGCGACTTCTAGGGAATACCCAGTGAAGTAGGAGGACTATCTTCCCTATAGACTCAACAACAACAGCAGTATCACCACTTACACTCATTCCTACTATTTCTTGAACCTCTATTCGTCACGACCTCTCTATGATATTGGCCGACAAATACAACTGTTTATTCATATGTGGGTTTTCCCACTGATATATCTAACCCAACCAGGGCTCATTAATACAAACACAGTTTTGTACTGATCTTTGGCAGACGGAAGTAGCATAATATGTGGCTATCTTCCTTTATGCGGTTATCCAGGCATAATCAAGATCTAAACATTCCATAATTTTGAAGTAGTCACCTTCCATTGGATTTATTCATTATTATCTAGGTGTACATGTCTGGATGAATTTCTATGTATCCTAGAGAGCAAGAATAAAAGACTACCTCACCTAGGTTGGGCACATTACCCAACAACTAACATTTGATTTTGAGATAAGAGTGCGCCCAAACAAGAGTCATACTTTCTCTCCTTGTGCATATACAACTGTTTTCTTTGACTCTGGGCGCACCGCCATACGGGCTAGTAGGAATTTCCACACATATTGTCCACTTCTGGCTAATTTTGGATTGATCACGTAGTTAGAATCTAGGTCGGTGCAGGATCAAAAACCCTTCTTTCCTATGTCATACCAGATTACAGTCAGTGCAGCTCCTGATGTGCAAGTGGCTACTCGAGGGCATTCATTTATCACCTTGCCCAAAACTTTTGTACAGTAATCCATTTATCAAAAAACAACAAGTATGATATGCCTATGGGAGGGTCCCACACAATTGCAGATTAGTAATGTGCAACATTAATAGACCTAGAGAGCAGCATGAATGGTGCACTGCAGTGCAGAGCCAAAGTCCTGCGGTTCCCCTGTGCAGAGGTCCCAGCCAGCAGCATCACACAGAGTGTCAGGAATCGACTTACCAGGCTGACATCCGTCCGCCGCTGCGGACTCCGTCCTGGCTCCCTGCGGTCACCTGTCGCCTATGCCCCTGCCATGGGACATCATCAAGAGCCTGGGAACATTCCTGAGACAGCGGGCATGTAGCGCGCCGCGTCCCTGCTAGGCCGCAGCGTGGGCGCCGCCATGACAGTCTGTAAACAGCCAGTACACTGCGGCCAATCCGGTGCTTGGCCGCACCCACTTTCCTTCACTCATCCAATCCCTGTGCACCATGGGGTACATAAGAGACTGCAGGATCAGTCTGCAGGCATCCTGGACTTTGTGTCATTCCTGCGACCCATGTGAAAGGATCTGTTCCTGTTCCTCCTGTGTTCCTGGTTCTCTGGTTAAGAACTTGTACTCCTGGTTACTCTGCACAGCTCCGTGGAACTTCAAGGCCCAGCAATACCTGCAACCTGCAACAAGGCTTCACACTCATCACCACCTTGTGTGCTTCAGCCTGCAGTTGAGACTGACTCCAGGTGTGTTTCATTCCTCCACCTGTGATACAGCTTGCTGCTGCCAGTGCCTCATCACCTGCACTGTGAAGTCAGACTCCTGCCTCTGCTCAGGTTTGCCATTCTACACCTTGCTGCCTAAGTTTCCTGTTTTAAAACCTGCACTGGTTTCCAAACCAGAACCATTTCACAAGCACTTGTTCTTCTGTTTATATATTACCGGTTATTATTTTCTCAAGTCATCTGTCATCCATTGCCATAGACTTTCAGTTATCATGCTGAGTGATTGACTTTATTCATCTGTTATTATTGTTTCTGCTACCATCCTGTTTAATATCATCTGCCAAATAAATACCATTGCGCTCATACGCAGGAACGTTATCCAGCCTCCTCGTTTTCTCCCATCTACCTCCACTGACCCACTAGCGCCCCCTCCGGGGACACAGCCCAAACACAATCTGACAGTAAGTCCAGGATCGATGGACTCGGATGGTGGACGGAGTGTGGGGTCAGAGGCCTTGCAAAATCTGGTCTCCCGTCTGGATGGTCAAGAGGTTGCGCAGCAGCAGATGCTTCAATTCCTGCAAGGGATGTCCTCCCGATTAGATACACTACAGCAATCCCTGCCTAGTGTACTCTCTCCTACTGTTCCTGTTACTCCAGCACCTGCCAGTGCTGTGAGTTCTTCTATGCCGGCTGCATCAGCTCCAGTGTCACGTCTGCATCTGCCCGTGCCGAGCAAGTATGATGGCAGTCCTAAGTTATGTCGCGGGTTTCTCAATCAATGTGAAATACAGTTTGAGTTATTGCCACATAATTTCCCCACGCCAAGATCCAAGGTTGCCTACATCATCTCCTTACTCTCTGGATCTGCTCTGAGTTGGGTGTCTCCTCTGTGGGAACGTGCTGACCCTCTGATTAACAACTACACAGACTTCGTGTCAACCTTCAGACGGATCTTTGACGAGCCTGGTCGTGCGACATCAGCTTCGGCAGACCTGATCCAACTTCGTCAAGGTACCCGAAGCATGGAACAATATGTCATCCAGTTCCAGACGTTGGCTGCAGAGGTTCAGTGGAACAACCAAGCTCTGGTAGCAGCTTTCTGGCACGGACTCTCGGATCGGATCAAGGATGAATTGGCGACCCGTGACATTCCTGTTCAACTGTCTGATTTGACCTCCCTGTGCATTAAGTTGGACTTTCGCATCCGCGAACGCAATAATGAACGCGCTCGGAGTGAGCCACGCAGATCAAGGTTCATACCTTCTGTACAGTTCCAGTCTCCCTCTTCTGACGAGCCTATGCAGATAAATAGGTCCCGCCTAACTCCTGAAGAGCGGGCAAGAAGAATACGTGAGAGACTCTGCCTATACTGTGCTGCTGCGGGCCATCAGATTAACTCCTGCACGGTGCGTTCGGGAAACGCCAGATCCTGACTTGTAAGGGAGGAGTCAAGTTAGGATCTTTCAGTCAAGCTCCTTCTCAACAAGACCTCATCCTTCCAGTGATGCTAGAGACTCCAGTTGGGCTCCAGTCTGCGTCAGCATTAGTGGACTGCGGTGCTGCAGGAAACTTTATCACCCAAGCTGCGGTAAATAAATTTTGCCTATCTACCTGTGAACTTTCTTGTCCAGTTTACATTACTGCTGTGGATGGTAGTCGAATCTCCAAGGGGAACATTTCTCATCAAACTGTTCCAGTGGTTCTGGGAGTTGGATTTCTCCATTCTGAACTGATCAAGTTCCTGGTCATCCCTCAAGCCACCCAGGAGATTGTCTTGGGCATGCCCTGGCTCCAGCTACATAATCCACAGTTTGACTGGTCAACGTTGCAGCTTACCTCATGGGGTTCACATTGTCATCAATCCTGCTTAGCCCAAGTGTGTCCCATTAAGTCTACCGAAGTAAAGACACAGTCAAGTCTCCCAGCAGCTTATCAAGACTTCTCAGACGTCTTCTGTGAAAAGGCTGCTGATATCCTGCCGCCCCATAGGGAATGGGATTGTCCCATCGATCTCCTTCCTGGCAAGAAGCCACCTAGGGGGCGCACCTACCCGTTGTCTGTTCCTGAAACTGAGGCGATGAGTAATTACATCAGAGAGAATCTTCAGAAGGGATTCATCCGTCCGTCATCATCTCCCGCTGGTGCAGGTTTCTTCTTTGTTAAAAAGAAGGATGGAGGACTGCGTCCATGCATTGACTATCGGGGTCTCAATGACATTACTATCAAGAATAGTTATCCATTACCACTCATTACCGAATTATTTGACAGAGTTAAAGGAGCCCGCATCTTCACCAAGTTAGATCTCCGCGGTGCCTATAATCTCGTCAGAATCCGGAGTGGTGACGAGTGGAAGACAGCTTTCAACACTCGAGATGGCCATTATGAATACCTGGTAATGCCATTTGGGTTGAGTAATGCTCCAGCAGTGTTCCAACACTTTGTGAACGAAATCTTTCGTGATGTCCTGTATAAGTACCTCGTTGTTTACTTAGATGATATCCTTATCTTCTCCCAAGACCTTCCATCTCATCGTCTACAAGTTTGTGAAGTTCTCCGACGTCTTCGTGAGAACCGGCTCTACGGGAAACTATCTAAATGCACCTTTGAAGTTCCCTCTATACCCTTCCTGGGTTATATAATTTCCGGATCGGATCTTCAGATGGACCCGACAAAATTGGAAGCTATTGCCAATTGGTCCATTCCAAACTCTCTCAAGTCTATCCAGCGATTCCTGGGTTTCGCCAACTACTATAGAAAATTTATTCGAGGATTCTCCACTCTCATCGCTCCTATTACCAACCTGACTCGGAAAGGGGCAGACCATTCCAACTGGTCAGAAGAAGCCTTGGCAGCCTTCCAGAAGATCAAGCTAGCCTTTATGTCTGCTCCAGTGCTGTCTCAGCCAGATGTCAACAGACCATTCGAGTTGGAGGTAGATGCCTCTACAGTTGGGGTTGGAGCTGTTCTCTCCCAGAAGGGATCCGATGGGAAAGTCCACCCTTGTGGATTTTATTCTCGAAAGTTTCTTCCTGCAGAAGCTAACTACTCCGTGGGAGATCAAGAACTACTGGCGATCAAGCTGGCTCTCGAGGAATGGAGATATCTCCTAGAAGGGGCCAAACATCCGTTTAATATCTACACGGATCATAAAAACCTGCTATATTTAAAGGCAGCTCAGTGCCTTAACCCTCGCCAGTCCAGGTGGGCTATGTTTTTCTCACGTTTTAATTTCAAGCTTCATTTCCGCCCAGGTTCGCAGAATGTGAAAGCCGACGCGTTATCCCGATCCATGGAATCTGAAGAAGGAACATCTGACTCAGTGCCACATTCCATCCTGAGTCCCGTGGTTTTCGCTGCATCTCAAGTCTCCCCAGCTCCTCCTCCTGGTAAGACTTTTGTTTCCCCAGATCTCCGTCCCAAGTTGCTATCTTGGGCCCATCAATCCAAGTTTACTGGTCATCCTGGGGTTCTGAAGACCTACAAGTTCCTTTCTGCTACATATTGGTGGCCAAAGATGAAAATGGACATCCAGGATTTCGTGGCATCCTGTCCTAAATGTGTGCAGCACAAGACTCCTCGTCAGTCTCCAGCAGGTCAGTTACAACCACTGTCTATCCCTAGTCGTCCCTGGTCACACCTGTCCATGGATTTTATCACCGACCTTCCTCCTTCTCAAGGACATAATACCATTTGGGTTGTAGTGGACAGATTCACCAAGATGGCTCATTTTGTTCCTCTCCAGGGTCTCCCTTCTGCCCCAAAACTTGCCCAAATCTTCCTACGGGAGATTTTCCGCTTACATGGTTTACCCTCTGAAATAATATCTGACCGGGGGGTACAGTTTGTAGCGAGGTTTTGGAGGGCCCTCTGTTCTGCCATGCAGGTCAAACTGAAGTTTTCATCTTCATACCATCCTCAGACGAATGGGCAGACAGAGAGGGTCAATCAAGAACTTGAGACTTTTTTAAGATTATATGTTTCATCTTCCCAGGATGACTGGTTCGATCTGCTCCCATGGGCCGAGTTTGCCCACAACTTTCGATACCATACTGCCACTGAAACGACACCATTCTTTGCAGTATATGGGCAACATCCCCGTGTACCTGATTTCCAAGAACTCCCTCATATGGATGTTCCTGCTGCCACTACTGCTCTGACTCAGTTTTCATCTATTTGGAGAAAAATTCACGTTTCCCTCAAAAAGGCCTCCAGTCGGTACAAGGTCTTTGCCGACCGCAAGAGACGTGCGGTTCCCCATTTGAAACCTGGGGACAAGGTTTGGCTATCAACCCGTAACCTCCGTCTCAGGGTCCCATCCATGAAGTTTGCACCACGCTTCATTGGTCCTTACCCTGTCGAAAGAGTCATCAACCCAGTGGCCTATAAATTAAAGTTACCATCTTCCCTTCGTATACCTAACGCTTTTCATATTTCTCTCCTCAGACCTCTAGTCCTAAACCGCTTTCAGAATACTCTTCCAGTAGGTCCCAAGGTTCGAACTCAGCGGGGCGTGGAATTCGAGATCAACAAAATTCTGGACTCCCGTTGTCGGTATGGACGTCTCCAGTACCTGGTCGATTGGTCCGGTTATGGCCCAGAGGAGAGAAGTTGGGTGAATTCGTCCGATGTCCATGCTCCTAGGTTGGTCCGTGTCTTCCACAGCACTCATCCCTCCAAATCACGTGGGTGTTCGGTGTCCACCCCTAAAGGAGGGGGTACTGTCAGGAATCGACTTACCAGGCTGACATCCGTCCGCCGCTGCGGACTCCGTCCTGGCTCCCTGCGGTCACCTGTCGCCTATGCCCCTGCCATGGGACATCATCAAGGGCCTGGGAACATTCCTGAGACAGCGGGCATGTAGCGCGCCGCGTCCCTGCTAGGCCGCAGCGTGGGCGCCGCCATGACAGTCTGTAAACAGCCAGTACACTGCGGCCAATCCGGTGCTTGGCCGCACCCACTTTCCTTCACTCATCCAATCCCTGTGCACCATGGGGTACATAAGAGACTGCAGGATCAGTCTGCAGGCATCCTGGACTTTGTGTCATTCCTGCGACCCATGTGAAAGGATCTGTTCCTGTTCCTCCTGTGTTCCTGGTTCTCTGGTTAAGAACTTGTACTCCTGGTTACTCTGCACAGCTCCGTGGAACTTCAAGGCCCAGCAATACCTGCAACCTGCAACAAGGCTTCACACTCATCACCACCTTGTGTGCTTCAGCCTGCAGTTGAGACTGACTCCAGGTGTGTTTCATTCCTCCACCTGTGATACAGCTTGCTGCTGCCAGTGCCTCATCACCTGCACTGTGAAGTCAGACTCCTGCCTCTGCTCAGGTTTGCCATTCTACACCTTGCTGCCTAAGTTTCCTGTTTTAAAACCTGCACTGGTTTCCAAACCAGAACCATTTCACAAGCACTTGTTCTTCTGTTTATATATTACCGGTTATTATTTTCTCAAGTCATCTGTCATCCATTGCCATAGACTTTCAGTTATCATGCTGAGTGATTGACTTTATTCATCTGTTATTATTGTTTCTGCTACCATCCTGTTTAATATCATCTGCCAAATAAATACCATTGCGCTCATACGCAGGAACGTTATCCAGCCTCCTCGTTTTCTCCCATCTACCTCCACTGACCCACTAGCGCCCCCTCCGGGGACACAGCCCAAACACAATCTGACACAGAGACTGCTGCATGCTGTGCACAGGGGTGTGCTGCCAGTGCCGATGAGCCTTGACCTCTGCACCAGTGTAGGGCAGCAGCAGGCAGGCTCATGTCATAGAGAAGGATCAATCAGCTGTGTGATAACAGTGCAGATAATACTGTATAGAATCTAGATCATCACTGACTGTGTTATAGTATAGAGTATACAGAGCTGAGGCACAGATAATGTATATTACAGGACCTTACCTAGCCAGAGCACAGGAGGATTAGGAGCATGAAGGCAGTGGCAGTGCTGTGTGCTCTGTCGGAATCGAGCTGTCTGAACTTCCTGGTCAGGTCCTGGATAGGTCACCTGATCATCATTGAGGCAGATGTAGTAGCTGCCTCTAGTGGTCGTTTTCTCTGTGAGATTATTGGCAGCGGCAGAGCCCCGACCCCTGCACTAGGCAGTTCTTACTATCACAGGGGAGGCTGAGCTGGATGCTGCCTCACGACTCTCTGTGTTTTCCTGGAGCACTGCTACACGTGTGAGTTTACACTATAAAAATTATTTGAGAATACAAAGTTTATACTTATAAGTTAGAAATATTTACTTTGTACTGTCCAGATCATTTTTATAATATAAACTCTGTATCTGTTGTATGACAGGTGAGGCACTGCCTCCCCTGCCTCCCCTGACTGCACGTCCCTGATAGTACAATTACCCTGTGATATACATCCAGTTTCTTACTGTGTAGTGTTATATCTATTGACTATATAGCTGTGTAAGCTAGTCCAGTGCAGTATTATTGTCTGTAATAACCTCTGCATTGTACAAACTGTGACTATTTGTGTGTGCATTGATAGCTGAGTGGTGTCCATCTCGTGTCTTTCACTCAACTTGCTATCCTTATATTCTATAACCTGAGGGGGCTTGGTGCATCAGGTGTTATTTAATATAGGATTTTCACAAAAATATACTGTATTACGTATTTTTCTCTGTGATTTAGTCACCATATCTCTCCTTTATCTCTGCTGGTGCTGACTACACTGCGCAGGGGTTTGGGTTTAGGGATATAGTGCTGCTAATAATTGTACTGTGTTACCTCATACTGCAAGTTATATCATGTCTTCTTCTGAGGGTAACGGTTCTGGGGCGGAACACACTGCTGGTGTTGCTGAAGCCACAGGGCATATATGGGAAGAATATAGCAGCGGTGGGCTCTGGTTCTGGGGGCTCCTTGCCCCCCAGTGGGACTGTGGCAACGGAGGCACATACTGACCCTCCGTGGGCCGCTTTTTCCACGCTTCTGCATACGCTAGTTTATAAACTAACACCCCCTATGGGACCCCCAATGCCGGTACAACCGTATGTGGTCCCTGCAGCTAACCCGACGTGGGCGGACGATTTATTTGCTCAATTAAAGAAGTTGAACCAGTCCCTGACTACTAAAAAGTCTGACCAACGCTCGCCTAAGTCCAAAAGGTCCTCTATGCGAGCGCTCGTCTCCTCACAATCCACTGCTGTCACTGACACCTCGTCTGATGAAGACGGCACTTACACTGACCCCGCAGGTTCTGACTCAGATACGGCTGATGGGGAGGGTAGTTCACATGTGGATGTTCCTGATCTTTTGGAGGCTATTAAGTTAATTCTGCAGATTACGGATGATCCCGAGCCATCCGTTCCTCCTAAGAAACCAGATAGGTTCAAGCGTCAGAAGGTGATTAAACAAGTTTTACCTCACTCTGACCACCTAGTGGATATACGTCAGAAACCCTGGCAAAGCCCGGGTATGAAGTTTGTAGCTCAAAAGAAGATGCTGGCTCGCTATCACCTCGCGCCAGAGCTGTCTAAGAATTGGGAAACGCCTCCTCCAGTAGACTCACATGTGGCTAGGATGGTGGTTTCCTCAGCTCTACCTGTCACTACCGTCACGTCTCTAAAAGAGCCTACGGATAAACGTGTCGAGGGTTGCCTAAAAGCGATTTACACCCTCACGGGTGCTGCACAAAGGCCCAATATTGCAGCTACATGGGCGGCAGAGGATATTGAAGCATGGGCCTTAGAGTTAGAGGCTGAAATCTCCTCTGAACATGCTAGACAATGCTTGTCATATATTGTCACAGCTTCTCGCTATATTAAAGAGGCGGCTTCTGATGCCGGTATCCTAGCAGCCAAGGCCTCTACTACGTCAGTCCTGGCTCGCAGGATATTGTGGCTGAGATCCTGGTCTGTGGATCTGGACTCTAGAAAAACCCTGGAGGTACTCCCTTTCAAGGGGGATATTCTGTTTGGGGAGGACTTAAATAAGATAGTGTCTGACTTGGCTACTGCCAAAACTGCCTGTCTACCTAATACCGCTCCTTCTGTGTCAAAGGCTAAAGGTACGTCCTTTCGCCCCTTTCGTCCTTCAGGTAAAGCAAAAGGTCAGGCGTACCATAAGCAGTCCCGCACTTCCAAACCTGGTAAGCCGAAGCCCAAAAGAGCCTGGGCTGCCCGTCAGCCAGCAGCCAAGACCGATAAGCCTGCTGCATGACGGGGCAAGCCTCCCCCTGGGGGATCCCAGGGTGGGGGGCCGGCTTCTAGGGTATACCCAGGAATGGTTGAAGACCACTTCAGATGCCTGGGTACGGGAAGTCGTCACTCGAGGTTACGCCATAGCCTTCAAAAACCGACCCCCTCATCGATTTTGCCAGACAGACGTCCCGTCGGACCAGACAAAGGCAAACACTCTGCATTCGGTGGTACAGATCCTCCTGGATACAGGAGTCGTAGTACAGGTGCCTCTTGCTCAGAGGGGCCGGGGGTACTATTCTCCGCTGTTTCTAGTCCCGAAACCGAATGGGTCCTCCCGGCCCATTCTCAACCTCAAGGCACTGAACAAATTTGTGAAGGTTTCCAAGTTCCGTATGGAAGCCCTTCGCTCTATAGTTCTGGCCTTGGAACCTGGGGACTACATGGTCTCCCTGGACATACAGGATGCTTACCTGCATATTCCTATAGCAGTGTCACATCAACAATACCTGAGGTTCGCTATTGGCAACCTCCATTACCAGTTTTGAGCGTTCCCTTTCAACAAAGTTATGGCGGTGATGACGGTGGTACTCCGCCGTCAGGGGGTCAGGATACTGCCGTATCTGACCGACTTGGTAATCCTGGCAAATTCCCCAGATCTTCTCCTGCGTCATCTGGATATGACGGTCCGGTTTCTACAAGCCCACGGGTGGCTCATCAACTGGAAGAAATCCTCCCTGGTCCCTGCTCAGAGCATGGTGCATCTGGGAGCGCTGTTGGACACTCACAACCAGAGATTGTTCTTGTCTCAGGAGAAAGTCATGAAACTTCAGGACAGGATTCGTTGCTTCCTTTCTCGTCTGCAAGTGTCGATACATTCGGCAATGCAGGTGCTGGGCCTCATGGTGTCAGCATTCGACATGGTGGAGTATGCTCAATTCCATTCTCGCCCCCTTCAGAAGCTGATTCTAGCCAAGTGGGACGGCCTGCCTCACCGGATCAGGTCTCACATGATCTCTTTGACTCCGGAGGTCCGTCTGTCACTGCTCTGGTGGCTCCTGGACCGACAATTGTGCGGAGACCTTCCCTTCTGGATATCCAACTGGGTCCTGTTGTCGACGCATGCCAGTCTAAGAGGTTGGGGCACGGTGCTGGAGCAGCACTCCTTGCAGGGTCAGTGGACCAAGGAGGAATCTCTCCTCTCGATCAACATTCTGGAATTGCGGGCGGTCTTCAATGCGTTGAACCTAGCCCAGCATTTGATTCAGAACCGTCCTGTTCAAGTACAGTCTGACAACGCCACCACAGTGGCTTACATAAATCATCAAGGCGGCACTCGAAGCCGTTTGGCAATGAAGGAAGCCTCACGGATTCTACGTTGGGCAGAACGCCATCTACCGGCAATATCGGCAATATTCATTCCGGGAGTCCTGCATTGGGAAGCGGACTTTCTCAGTCGTCAGGACGTGCATGCCGGCGAGTGGGGCCTCCATCCAGAAGTGTTTCAACTCCTCGTGGAAAGGTGGGGTCTTCCAGATGTGGATCTGATGGCGTCTCGACACAATCACAAGGTTCCGGTCTTCGGAGCAAGAACAAGGGATCCTCAAGCAGCATTCGTGGATGCGCTGGCAGTGCCGTGGAGGTTTCGGCTGCCGTACGTGTTCCCTCTGGTGTCACTCCTGCCCAGGGTAATTCGGAAGTTCAAGCAAGAAAAAGGAAATCTGCTTCTCATAGCTCCGGCATGGCCCAGACGGCACTGGTTCTCAGACCTGCAAGGCCTATCGTCAGAGCGTCCACTTCTACTTCCACAACGCCCAGACCTCCTCGTTCAGGGCCCCTGTGTCTACCAGGACCTAGCCCGGCTGTCTTTGACGGCGTGGCTCTTGAAGCTTCCGTCTTAAGAGCTAAGGGTTTTTCTGAAGAGGTCATTAAAACTATGTTGCAGGCCCGGAAACCGGCCTCTGCTCGGATTTACCATCGGGTTTGGCATTCCTACTTTGTTTGGTGCCCATCTAACCATTATGATGCTTCCAAGTTTAGTACAGCCAAACATTTGGCTTTTCTACAGCAGGGCCTAGATTTAGGCCTGCGTCTGGCCTCCCTCAAGGTTCCTATTTCTGCCTTGTCGGTGTGGTTTCAGAGAAAAATTGCGACTTTACCTGATGTTCATACTTTCACTCAGGGTGTGTTGCGTATCCAACCTCCCTATGTCCCGCCTGTGGCTCCTTGGGACTTGTCGGTGGTTTTGGAGGCGTTGCAGGAGCCTCCATTTGAACCTCTTGGTTCAAGCTGACCTTAAGTGGCTTTCCCTTAAGGTGGTGTTCTTGCTGGCTATTGCCTCTGCTAGAAGAGTGTCGGATTTGGGTGCCTTGTCTTGTAGTTCCCCATATCTGATTTTTCACCGTGACCGAGCGGCTCTTAGGACTCGTCCCGGATATTTACCTAAGGTGGTTTCTTCATTCCACCTTAATCAGGAGATTGTGGTTCCAGCTTTTGTTACTCCTGATTTGTCTCCCAAAGAGACATCCTGGAAGCATCCTGGGAAGCGGCAGTATCGAAGGCATAGAACCTTATTAACGTGTTCCCGGAGGACCACGTAGCCGCCTTGCACAATTGGTCAAGGGTCGCACCATGTTGGGCCGCCCAAAAAGGTCCAACAGACCGAGTAGAATGGGCCGTAATGTGAACAGACCAGCCTTCACATAAGCATGCGCAATCACCATTCTAATCCACCTGGCCAGGGTCTGCTTATGAGCAGGCCAGCCACGTTTGTGAAAGCCAAACATCAGTGTGCAGTGTGCCTGGAGTTGGTGAAGGAATAAACAGCACAGCAGTGAACTCACATGTCTCTGTGTCCTGATGACTGGATTTACAAACATATGAACAAAACAGGTACTTAGTCTGCAACCCGACTAAGCTTGGCATTAGCAATAAGGGCGCTGTGTGCTGGCTCCAGGCTATCTCTGTGTCTCTCTTGAAAGGCTCTTTGTGGGTTAATTGTGCATTTAACCTTTTCCTGTGTGTGTGTGCTGTCACTGTCACAGTATGTCAGACAAAGATTGTGTTTCATGTAAGGCACAGTGTTCCTCTTCTCCAGGGGGTTCACTACAGTGTACTTAGTGCAGTGTACCCTCCCAGGCTAGCGGGGCAGAGGCAGCTTGGCTGGATTCCATTAGGGGAATGATTTCCAATATCTCTTCTAAATTGTCCCGCAATGAGAAAGGGACACAATACTTAAGACAATCGATGACAGTTTATGAACAGAGACTCAGGGGCAGATGTATTAACCTGGAGAAGGCATAATGAAGTGATAAACCAGTGATATGTGCAAGGTGATAAAGGCACCAGCCAATCAGCTCCAATATGTAAATTAACAGTTAGGATCTGATTGGCTGCTACCTTTATCACCTTGCACATATCACTGGTTTATCACTTCCTTATGCCGTCTCCAGGTTAATACATCTGCCCCTCAGTACCCAAACCAGTGTCTCAGTCCCCTGCCATTTGGCCGCAAAAAAACGTCCTTTGGCTCATATCCTGGAGTCTGACTCTGATGATGACAGGGTGGGGGAGGCTACTCTGTCACAGGGAATAGAGGCTCACATAGAAGCTATTAGAAAGGTTCTGCATATCCCTGATAAGGTAACAGAGGAGACTGAGGAATCTGATTTTAATATAAAAAAGAAATCCCCAGCCACTTTTCCTGTGTCAAAGGAACTAAATACCCTGTTTGAAGAACCGTGGTTTAATCCTGATAGGAAATTTCAAATCCATAAAAGGTTGATAATATCATCTTTTCCTCCTGAGGATAGGAAAAAATAGGAGAATCCACCGATAGTGGATGTATCAGTATCCAGGCTGTCACTGAAAATTGTACTGCCTGTTCCGGGTGCAGCTTCCCTAAAAGAAACAGCTGATCGTAGAATTGAGAATACACTCAAATCTTTGTATACAGCTGCTGGGGTGGCCCAGAGACCCACTATAGCATGTGGGTGGATTACTAAGGCCATCAGCAAATGGTCGGGTAACCTAATCGAGGGGTTAGGTACCTTGCCTCAGGAGAAGATTATTTTACTCCTGCAACATATACAGGACTCTGCGAATAGCGAATATTATGGTGGAAGCCTTAGAAGAAATAGGATTGCTTAATGCACGCACCACCATAGGCGTGCGCAGCACATTTTATTAGGGGGTGCACCGTCGGAGGGGTGTGTCTAGCACCGCCTTTTGGGCGTGTCTAGCACCATCTATTGACGGTCAACGCAATATAAAATGTCCACTCTTGTACCAATCCTAATAAAGCAGATACATTGTCAGATGTTGTGGTGTGCACCAAACAAACACCCCTGATGGCACTCACTGCAATTACACTGCTCCTCCTCAGCCTGGTCTGGCTCCCCCACTCTTTCCCCTGCAAGCTGCAGCAGCTTACTTACAAGTCAGTCACTCACTGACACTGACAGTCGCAGACTGGTACTGCTGCTGCTGGAAAAACGAGTGACATGTCAATGTTGATGATCCTCATCAGTGGCTGGCGTTGGCATAGCATAGAAGGAGAGAGGTGGGCATGTGGCGGGTAATCACGTCACATCACGCTGTTTTTGTACATGGAGGTGGAGCTGGGAGTTTGAAAGCCGGTTGCAGTGGCACCCTTGATTAACCCAGGCGTCCGGTCAGTAATACAGTCCTGACAGGGTGCAGCGCAGAGGGGACAGTAATAAGCCTGCTCGGCGATCGCTGCATCAGACATGTGAGATCAGGGTGCCAGATATTAGGGGGTGCCTGTGCGCACCAGGAACCCCCCCTGCGCACACCTATGCGCACCACTGCTATGGCAGTGTCAGCACACAGAGGCTTATGGCTCCGCCAGTGGACTGCTGACGTGGACTCCAGGAAAGGCATGGAAGGCCTACCCTTCACAGATGAGGCCTTATTTGGAGATGAACTAGACAAATGGATCTCCAAAGCTACTGCGGGTAAGTCCATGTATCTTCCTCCTGCAGCTCCCCCAGCCAGGAAGGCCTACTCAGGACCTAATCTACAGTCCTTTCGGACTGCCAAGTTTAAGGGCAAAACCAGAGGTTTTTCTATAGCAATCCAAGGCGCTAGAGGTAAACCACGAAAACCAGCAACTGCCGGATCACAGATGCAGAGCTCAAGCTCTGCTTCCTCAAAGCCTTCAGCATGATGGTGGACCGCGAAGACTGGCAGGTGGGAGCCCGACTAAAATTTTTCAGTCACATTTGGAAAACATCTTGCCAGGATCCCTGGGTCATAGATCTTATTTCCCAGGGCTACAGACTGGAGTTTCAGGAGCTCCCACCTCACAGATTCTTCAAATCAAGCTTACCAGTTTCACAGGAAGCAAGTATAACCTTACAGGATGCCATTCAAAAACTGGTACAGACTCGGGTCATTTTTCCAGTTCCACCTTATCTGCAAAACAAGGGATATTGGGGGTAATTCCAAGTTGATCGCAGCAGGAATTTTGTTAGCAGTTGGGCAAAACCATGTGCACTGCAGGGGAGGCAGATATAACATGTGCAGAAAGAGTTAGATTTGGGTGGGTTATTTTGTTTCTGTGCAGGGTAAATACTGGCTGCTTTATTTTTACACTGCAAATTAGATTGCAGATTGAACACACCACACCCAAATCTAACTCTCTCTGCACATGTTAAATCTGCCTCCCCTGCAGTGCACATTGGCCCTCATTCCGAGTTGTTCGCTCGGTAATTTTCTTCGCATCGCAGCGATTTTCCGCTAATTGCGCATGCGCAATGTTCGCACTGCGACTGCACCAAGTAAATTTGCTAAGAAGTTTGGTATTTTACTCACGGCATTACAAGGTTTTTTCTTCGTTCTGGTGATCGTAGTGTGATTGACAGGAAGTGGGTGTTTCTGGGCGGAAACTAGCCGTTTTATGGGAGTGTGTGAAAAAAAGCTGCCGTTTCTGGGAAAAACGCGGGAGTGGCTGAAGAAACGGGGGAGTCTCTGGGCGAACGCTGGGTGTGTTTGTGACGTCAAACCAGGAATGACAAGCACTGAACTGATCGCACTGGAAGAGTAAGTCTCGAGCTACTCAGAAACTGCACAGAAAAATCTTTTCGCAATATTGCGAATACTTCGTTCGCAATTCTGCTAAGCTAAGATACACTCTCAGAGGGCGGCGGCTTAGCGTGTGTAATGCTGCGAAAAGCGGCTAGCGAACGAACAACTCGGAATGAGGGCCATGGTTTTGCCCAACTGCTAAAAAAATTCCTGCTGCGATCAACTTGGAGTTACCCCCATTATTCCAACTTGTTTGTATTACCGAAACCGGATGGTTCGGTAAGACCAATTTTGAATCTCAAGTCGTTGAACCCGCTTTTCACATCTACCAACCTATTGTGGTTCTGTCTGTGACAGACATCTCTGCTACTTTTAAGTCTTTGGATGTTGTGAGGGCTTTGAAGGTGTATGTAAAGAGAACAGCTCATCACAGAAAATCTGACTCGCTGTTCGTTCTCTATGATCCCAATAAATTTTGGCACCCTGCTTCAAAGCAGTCTTTCGCACGCTGTATTAGGCTCACTGTCCAGCATGCTTATTTCACGGCAGGATTGAGGCAACAAAACTAGAGAGGAGAAGGACTCTATGTTGGGGCACTCTTAGTCAAAAAATTATTAGACACTAAAACTTAACTTTTAATAAATATAGTAAAAATCTAGTGACTCAAAAATGAAGATCGTGAACATAAATATTCATGCATATCGCTAATGCTTCTATTATAGGAATATATACGTAAAATGCCTACGCTATGTGGGAATGACATCAAGAAAATTGAAACAGCGCATCCTAGAACACGTAGGCAATGTAAGGAACAGTACCACGGATCTAGCCAAAATGAGGAAATTAACATCGGTGGCTAGACATTTTCATCATCACCATAAGAGTAATCCCAGGGAAATAACAGCTTTTGGCCTAGAACAAATTAAACTCGGCATACGAGGAGGAGATCTAACCCAGGAACTTCTCAAAAGAGAATCAGAGTGGACTTATAACCTCAATAGTATGACACTTCATCACGGTCTGAATGAATACATTAACTACGGGGTATTCATCTAATAACACTGGGCTACATCTGGACAAATTAATCCTTGGAAACTCCGTTTATCCTTCACAGTATACCTAATAAGTAATATCAATCTAAAATGTCATCCCATCACAGCCTGACACAGGTCCTACCATTTAGTATAGGTCTACACCAGGCTCCACCTCACTACGCTACTTTTTTAGCACATTCCCCTATCACTTTTACCACTAACCAAGGGTCTTTTACTTTAAAAATAAAATAGGCTATTATCATCAAGCTAAGTGCAATGTGAAACGACTCTGCATTTATGCTCATTATTAGCACCTACAAATTTGCACAGCATACCATTAATTTAATTTAATAAATAACTAATCAATGAATTCATCTTAAGATATATCTCTTTACAATTTATTTTTATTTTATTTCATTATTATTATTTTCACCATTATTATCATTATTATTATTTTTATTTTTAATATTTTTTATCTCATTCCATTGCACCATAATCTCAGTCTAAATGCCTTCCACTCATTACTATGCACTACAAATAAACTAAATCCTATCTATAATATTTTAAACAAATTTCTTTTTTTAATTTCATTTTTTAATTCTTTTCAACTTTTCACTATTTTCACTTTTTTTCACCTTTAGAGTATGTTCACGATTTTACACTTATACCACATCAATCTATCCTCATATCATCTCTACACTGCTTGTGTGAGCTCACATATCTACAATCGCATCATATTAATTTATTCTCACACTATCTCTACACTCATATTGATTTCTAATTATATACATTCACACCTGTCCAACAGCTTAGGGAAGGTCTCTATCAAATACCCTGTTACTAGCCCTTTATAAATTGACTTTATTTTATTTTATTTATCATCACAAGGCTTATGATCATGGGGCACACCAGTTCATACATTCATTCATCGCAATATTTATCCACTTAAGCACACCATACACATAAGGGGAAGCTTATACACTTTTCTTTCTATCACACGTTCTTGTTTCATTTATTTTATTTATATTCTTATTTTTTCACCTACATTTATTCATTTTCCAATCATTTTTTATTGGTCATTTTTGTTCTCCCATTTTCATTGGTATTTCAATTTACTCCATTTTTGGAACCAGCAAGAAGCTTTCCTTCTCGTATGCAATTTTGCCCTTAAGAAAAATAACAACAAGGGCATACACTATCATTAGCCTACTTGCGTACGGGGGGTCTTGAAAGGAGCAGTGCACCTGATAGGCACCCGCCTTTATCCATAACTACGACAGACACCACTGCACATAACGGGACATGCCCTCCCAACAAGCCTCTACCAATAGAGCCCGTGGAACGCAAAGTGTTTCCATAATTACAGATAGATCCAGCTCAGAATGTTATTCCTTACATCAAGGGACAATGCCTCAACTGGAAGCATCTGATTGTATTCATGACAACGTCAGATGCCTCCACACGTGATAGGAAATGTTCTCCTCACAATGTATCTATTAGTAGAGCCTATGGAACGCAAAGCGTTCCCATGACTACGGACACGTCATTCCTCACACAATGAGATAGCGTCTCACCCGGAAATACCCGCGTCTGATGTCATGTACCCATGACAACGCCAGACGCTTCAATACCCGACAGGAAGTGTCCTCCGCATAAACATCCGGGAATCGATGAAGTGGAACGCAAAGCGTTCCCAGCACTACAGACATACTTAGTTCAACACGTACATCCGGAAGCGCCCATGAAGTACGGCGCTTCCGTTTCAAGTACCTGCGGCCACTTAGGTAATTATATCCACACTACATATATCCTCATTTGGAGCAGCATTATCACCAGTGAACAAGCCTATGGACAGGTGAAACGGGCCGTTTGGTTAGTGGGAATCTGTGGGACTGCGCAGCCCACTCCCACATTAAGGAATATACCGGTTCAGTAAGCGCCCTTATGTGGGCTACAAGATTTATAATGTATCATTTAATATTAAGTATCTTTTTCTTAATTTTCATCACAATTATATTCTTCATATCTATTTAGCAATTTGCTTAAATTAATGCAGTGTGACTGTATGTAATATTTGCACAATAATTAAGTGATTACAGCTTTTTAGTATTTTGGATTCTTATAGCATTTTGGATATTCACATCATATTTCTTTGCATTTGTCTCTATATTTTCTATCCGTAAATACGGATAAATGACAATAATTTCACCAGCTAAATATGACTCTTTAAGCATGCAAAAATACCTTGCTCTTGAGATATCAAATTAGCATCAGTTTATCAGTGTGTCTCTTAGAATAAACTAGATTTTCACTTGATAAGGAGAAAATACCATTAGTATTAAATAGCGGAGAGCATCAAGTTCTTCTTGGATATATCTCTCTCACTATAAAAACTTACCTGTGTATGCTATAAATTATGGCAACATTATAGAGCCTACTATATTTCTATTTTTCATGCTCTCTCATCCACTAATCTGGACAGCAGAAGCACTTTGGTAGTCATACTCTCTCATTCAGCAGATTACGGCCATACTCCACAGGATACGCCTGATCTCGTCCGATCTTGGAAGCAAATCTGTGGTAGGCCTGGTCAGTAACTGTGTGGGGGACCAACAGCGAACACCAGGTGCAGTAAACAATCCAGCTGAACAGCAGAAGTAAGACACCCCTTTCTTTATTTCTACCGCTTTCTTTCTCTTATCTGTATCTTGAACCTTAAGACTTCACTGTGTTACTGCAAAATATGCCATATATTTTTTTCATCTCAACATATCACCATATAAAACTTGCAATACCGTATTTTCAGACTTTTATCTACTGCATTACTGTGTTACTGCCTAATATGTAAAAAAAAAATTTCATCTCAAATATCGTATTTTCAGACTTTTATCTACTGTATAAAGTCGAACAATACACTGTTTATTTAAGTAAAAGCCTTCCCGGTAACACCACTGCCTAAATATAGAGCAGGAGGTGCTTAAGGACCCTTATAGGCAACATTTAAATATCACACTGCCTTCAATTTCTTTCTTAAGAACATTTATAATACCTAAAAACTGAACCTAGGTATTATTCCTCGGGGACTACAACTATATCCTGTCTCAAATTACAGACAGATCTGTCCCAGTTAAAGTATTAATTACAAATAATTTTCACCAAGGCATTTTACGTATATATTCCTATAATAGAAGCATTAGCGATATGCATGAATATTTATGTTCACGATCTTCATTTTTGAGTCACTAGATTTTTACTATATTTATTAAAAGTTAAGTTTTAGTGTCTAATAATTTTTTGACTAAGAGTGCCCCAACATAGAGTCCTTCTCCTCTCTAGTTTTGTTGCCTCAACCTACTGACTCTGGGAGCACCACCGACGAGTGATTAGTACACTCTGTGTACATGATTATTTTAAAGTCGGTTACAGATAAAGACCTGTCTCTGGTCAATATCTGCACAAATAACCTGTTGCGGAACTACCCCCTAGTAGATTAATCATAGTTCTTTTTCTGATTCAATTCAGTTTCTTGTTCCAGCACGGTTTAGACACCAATAAATTTACCACTAAGATTACAGCTACCCTTTTTCATTTAGTGACACATTTAAGATTCCATTCTTTCACTCATTACTCACCATGGCCGCCTTTAATTTACGAAATGAACTAAGTCGCAAAACCTACACTCTTGATGAGAGAGAAGACATCTTTGCCAACACGGGCACTTCCAATTCAGAAAACAAAGATTGGCTACAAGACCTGAACAAATTAAGATCATGCCTCCAGAAAAGAACACGAGCAACCTGGGACATTAAAACCCTGGAGAGCTACGCTAAGAACAAAATCACCCCCAGAGGTCTTCGACCAAAAATCTTTCCGGCTTTCCCTCTTATAACGGAGAATCTCACAGCAGAATGGGAAGGGGCACTTATGAAATGTGCACAGGACCTAATGGCAGTATTGGTAAAACACAGTCATCTAACATTGAATGCTGTTGAAAAAGAAATTGACGACCTAGGAAAAAATCTTGAGAAATGGGAAAAAGAGACAAACTTCCAACAGACTTTCGAAAAAATCAAAAAGGAACTGGAACCATATGAGCAAAGGATTATTGACCGAAAACGGAGTAAATTCGCAAGAGATACAAGAGATTTCCAAGAAGGAAACGTCTTCAATTGGAAAAAAACCACTGTAAGAAGGGAACGCGAACGTACCTATGGAAGATATCAGGAACGCAACTATGAGGAGAACTCATCCTCGGAGGCGGACTCCTCTGGAGGCGAATACTTCTCAGACTCCAACAACATAGCTCGGGAACCCTATCGCTACACAAGTATGGATACTAGCAACAACATGGGTCCAATATCCTCTTCTTCTTCTTCTTCTTCTTCTTTTTTAGGGGTTGCCAAAATAAGAGGAAGATCGAGGTTACGACAAGGAGAAAGACGCGCAGGAGCAAGAAGAAACCCCAGGGACGAACCAGACTGGTCACCCCGATACCCGACTCGCTATTACCAGAAAACAGACAGGTGAACTCCAATTTAAAGGTCATCAATCTCTCAACAAAACAGCTCACAGAAGATCACATTATGGTACTTGGGAAGGGTTTGTCTTTTGCACCCATAAAATCACTCAATAGGTTTCAATGGGAAAAGGACCTTAAACTTTTTGGTCGCAAACTCCTACTTAAAAAATTCTTTGCTAAAAAAAGAGATGAATCAGTCTTGGAAAATACTATCACAGAGGAACAAATGATCACAACGGAAGATCTGGAAGCCATAGCCATCTTGGAGGAACTTCAATCGGAGAACCAAGATCAAACGAGTAGACCTAAGTGCAATATAAAATCCACCTTTTTCCCAACAGAAAATATCTGCCCAGAAGTTAGAGTGTTCCAGGAACTTATCTCTAGAGATCTTGATCATATACATCAGAAATCCAAAATCAGAATGAAGAAGACAGATAATCTCAACAAGCAGGAAAGACAAGCACTTAAAGAAATCAGATCATGGACAGACATTGTAATTAAACCATCGGATGAAGGTGGCAACATCGTCATATGGCCGGTGCACATGTATATTAAAGAAGCAATGAGACAATTAGGAGACCAAGATTGTTACAAGCCCGTATTACTCAACCCAACAGAAAAATATACATCAGAATTAAAGAGAATTCTCAATAATGCACATTCGGCCGGTACAATTACGAACCAAGAACTCAAATATCTGTCACCCAACAACCCTAAGACACCTACACTCTACCTCTTGCCCAAAGTCCATAAAAACATCACCACACCGCCAGGGAGACCGATCGTATCAGGCCAAAATGGACTTCTGGAGAAACCTAGCACCTTTCTAGATCTCCATCTGAGGAAATATGTGTTAACTCTTCCCTCATATCTTAAAGACACGATGGACGTACTACAGAGACTTCATGATGTAAAGTTAGAAGAAAAACATCTCCTGGTAACATTGGACGTGGAATCCCTTTACACCAGCATCGATCATGAAGCAGGACTACGGGCTGTGAGATACTTCCTAGATATGGAGGGTCAGAATGAATTTAATGATTTCCTGATCCAACTTCTAACTTTTGTCCTTACAAGGAACTACTTCACGTTCCATGATCGCTTTTTCCTTCAGACAAGGGGCACCGTAATGGGGGCGGCATGTGCCCCCACCTACGCCAATTTATATCTAGGCTGGTGGGAGAGGGAAATAGTGCACAATCCCATGAATGAGATGTACACACAATTCATTACGGTGTGGTGGAGATACATCGACGATATATTTATGATATGGGAAGGGGATAGATCATCCCTCTTAAAATTCATAGATACGTTAAATAACAACAATTTGAATCTGAAACTAACCCACCACATAAGTGAATCTTCCATTCCCTTTTTGGATCTCACTGTATATAAAGACATGATGGGACAGGTACACACAAAATTATATCGGAAAGCTACAGCCTCGAATAGTGTACTCCACCAAACAAGTTCTCATTTTCCTCCGACAGTGGAGAATATCCCCAAAGGGGAATTCTTACGTCTTAGGAGAAATTGTTCAGATACCACCATCTTCAAGGAAAAATGTGATGACCTCTCAACCAGACTTAAAGAAAGAGGATACAGTGGCAGATCTATCAAAAAAGCGAAACAACAGACATTATCAACTGCAAGGGATTCCCTAATCTTTTCCAGTAGACAGAAAGAGAGAGATAAGCAAACATCAGACGACAAAAAAATGAGATTCGTAGGAACCTTCTGCAGAGAATGGAAGGAAATTAGAGACTCCGTTGAGAAACACTGGCCAGTACTCTTACTAGACGATGATCTGTCCAAAAACCTGGAGACTAAACCCTCGATGAGTTGGAGACGGTCCAATAACCTAAAAGACCATCTAGTCTCAAGTCATTTCATCAGTCATCCTACACGCACACTGGCCATCACTGGCTCCTACCCATGCGGGGAATGTAAAGCATGTACCTTTATGACAAAGACCACCAGCGTCATAGACAGATATGGAAATGAACAAATCATCAATCAATTCATCAACTGCAATTCTACAGGGGTGGTCTATTGTCTTGTCTGCACATGCGGCCTACGCTATGTGGGAATGACATCAAGAAAATTGAAACTGCGCATCCTAGAACACGTAGGCAATGTAAGGAACAGTACCACGGATCTAGCCAAAATGAGGAAATTAACATCGGTGGCTAGACATTTTCATCATCACCATAAGAGTAATCCCAGGGAAATAACAGCTTTTGGCCTAGAACAAATTAAACTCGGCATACGAGGAGGAGATCTAACCCAGGAACTTCTCAAAAGAGAATCAGAGTGGACTTATAACCTCAATAGTATGACACCTCACGGTCTGAATGAATACATTAACTACGGGGTATTCATCTAATAACACTGGGCTACATCTGGACAAATTAATCCTTGGAAACTCCGTTTATCCTTCACAGTATACCTAATAAGTAACATCAATCTAAAATGTCATCCCATCACAGCCTGACACAGGTCCTACCATTTAGTATAGGTCTACACCAGGCTCCACCTCACTACGCTACTTTTTTAGCACATTCCCCTATCACTTTTACCACTAACCAAGGGTCTTTTACTTTAAAAATAAAATAGGCTATTATCATCAAGCTAAGTGCAATGTGAAACGACTCTGCATTTATGCTCATTATTAGCACCTACAAATTTGCACAGCATACCATTAATTTAATTTAATAAATAACTAATCAATGAATTCATCTTAAGATATATCTCTTTACAATTTATTTTTATTTTATTTCATTATTATTATTTTCACCATTATTATCATTATTATTATTTTTATTTTTAATATTTTTTATCTCATTCCATTGCACCATAATCTCAGTCTAAATGCCTTCCACTCATTACTATGCACTACAAATAAACTAAATCCTATCTATAATATTTTAAACAAATTTCTTTTTTTAATTTCATTTTTTAATTCTTTTCAACTTTTCACTATTTTCACTTTTTTTCACCTTTAGAGTATGTTCACGATTTTACACTTATACCACATCAATCTATCCTCATATCATCTCTACACTGCTTGTGTGAGCTCACATATCTACAATCGCATCATATTAATTTATTCTCACACTATCTCTACACTCATATTGATTTCTAATTATATACATTCACACCTGTCCAACAGCTTAGGGAAGGTCTCTATCAAATACCCTGTTACTAGCCCTTTATAAATTGACTTTATTTTATTTTATTTATCATCACAAGGCTTATGATCATGGGGCACACCAGTTCATACATTCATTCATCGCAATATTTATCCACTTAAGCACACCATACACATAAGGGGAAGCTTATACACTTTTCTTTCTATCACACGTTCTTGTTTCATTTATTTTATTTATATTCTTATTTTTTCACCTACATTTATTCATTTTCCAATCATTTTTTATTGGTCATTTTTGTTCTCCCATTTTCATTGGTATTTCAATTTACTCCATTTTTGGAACCAGCAAGAAGCTTTCCTTCTCATATGCAATTTTGCCCTTAAGAAAAATAACAACAAAGGCATACACTATCATTAGCCTACTTGCGTACGGGGGGTCTTGAAAGGAGCAGTGCACCTGATAGGCACCCGCCTTTATCCATAACTACGACAGACACCACTGCACATAACGGGACATGCCCTCCCAACAAGCCTCTACCAATAGAGCCCGTGGAACGCAAAGTGTTTCCATAATTACAGATAGATCCAGCTCAGAATGTTATTCCTTACATCAAGGGACAATGCCTCAACTAGAAGCATCTGATTGTATTCATGACAACGTCAGATGCCTCCACACGTGATAGGAAATGTTCTCCTCACAATGTATCTATTAGTAGAGCCTATGGAACGCAAAGCGTTCCCATGACTACGGACACGTCATTCCTCACACAATGACATAGCGTCTCACCCGGAAATACCCGCGTCTGATGTCATGTACCCATGACAACGCCAGACGCTTCAATACCCGACAGGAAGTGTCCTCCGCATAAACATCCGGAATCGATGAAGTGGAACGCAAAGCGTTCCCAGCACTACAGACATACTTAGTTCAACACGTACATCCGGAAGCGCCCATGAAGTACGGCGCTTCCGTTTCAAGTACCTGCGGCCACTTAGGTAATTATATCCACACTACATATATCCTCATTTGGAGCAGCATTATCACCAGTGAACAAGCCTATGGACAGGTGAAACGGGCCGTTTGGTTAGTGGGAATCTGTGGGACTGCGCAGCCCACTCCCACATTAAGGAATATACCGGTTCAGTAAGCGCCCTTATGTGGGCTACAAGATTTATAATGTATCATTTAATATTAAGTATCTTTTTCTTAATTTTCATCACAATTATATTCTTCATATCTATTTAGCAATTTGCTTAAATTAATGCAGTGTGACTGTATGTAATATTTGCACAATAATTAAGTGATTACAGCTTTTTAGTATTTTGGATTCTTAGAGCATTTTGGATATTCACATCATATTTCTTTGCATTTGTCTCTATATTTTCTATCCGTAAATACGGATAAATGACAATAATTTCACCAGCTAAATATGACTCTTTAAGCATGCAAAAATACCTTGCTCTTGAGATATCAAATTAGCATCAGTTTATCAGTGTGTCTCTTAGAATAAACTAGATTTTCACTTGATAAGGAGAAAATACCATTAGTATTAAATAGCGGAGAGCATCAAGTTCTTCTTGGATATATCTCTCTCACTATAAAAACTTACCTGTGTATGCTATAAATTATGGCAACATTATAGTGCCTACTATATTTCTATTTTTCATGCTCTCTCATCCACTAATCTGGACAGCAGAAGCACTTTGGTAGTCATACTCTCTCATTCAGCAGATTACGGCCATACTCCACAGGATACGCCTGATCTCGTCCGATCTTGGAAGCAAATCTGTGGTAGGCCTGGTCAGTAACTGTGTGGGGGACCAACAGCGAACACCAGGTGCAGTAAACAATCCAGCTGAACAGCAGAAGTAAGACACCCCTTTCTTTATTTCTACCGCTTTCTTTCTCTTATCTGTATCTTGAACCTTAAGACTTCACTGTGTTACTGCAAAATATGCCATATATTTTTTTCATCTCAACATATCGCCATATGAAACTTGCAATACCGTATTTTCAGACTTTTATCTACTGCATTACTGTGTTACTGCCTAATATGTAAAAAAAAATTTTCATCTCAAATATCGTATTTTCAGACTTTTATCTACTGTATAAAGTCGAACAATACACTGTTTATTTAAGTAAAAGCCTTCCCGGTAACACCACTGCCTAAATATAGAGCAGGAGGTGCTTAAGGACCCTTATAGGCAACATTTAAATATCACACTGCCTTCAATTTCTTTCTTAAGAACATTTATAATACCTAAAAACTGAACCTAGGTATTATTCCTCGGGGACTACAACTATATCCTGTCTCAAATTACAGACAGATCTGTCCCAGTTAAAGTATTAATTACAAATAATTTTCACCAAGGCATTTTACGTATATATTCCTATAATAGAAGCATTAGCGATATGCATGAATATTTATGTTCACGATCTTCATTTTTGAGTCACTAGATTTTTACTATATTTATTAAAAGTTAAGTTTTAGTGTCTAATAATTTTTTGACTAAGAGTGCCCCAACATAGAGTCCTTCTCCTCTCTAGTTTTGTTGCCTCAACCTACTGACTCTGGGAGCACCACCGACGAGTGATTAGTACACTCTGTGTACATGATTATTTTAAAGTCGGTTACAGATAAAGACCTGTCTCTGGTCAATATCTGCACAAATAACCTGTTGCGGAACTACCCCCTAGTAGATTATTCACGGCAGGATTGCCAGTTCCAAAATCTGTACAGGCCCACTCTACTAGGTCGGTGGGTTCTTCTTGGGCGGCTGCCCGGGGTGTCTCGGCTTTACAGCTCTGCCGAGCAGCTGCTTGGTCAGGTTCGAACACGTTTGCAAAGTTTTACAAGTTCGATACTTTGGCTTCTGAGGACCTTCAGTTTGGTCAGTCAGTTCTACAGGAACCTCAGCACTCTCCCACCCGGTTTGGGAGCTTTGGTACTTCCCCATGGTACTAAATGGATTCCCAGTATCCTCTAACATAGTAACATAGTAACATAGTATCTGAGGTTGAAAAAAGACAATTGTCCATCGAGTTCAACCTATTTGTGGTGTCCTCTGCATGATGATTTGACTAAATAGTAACTATAATGCATGACTATGCACCATACCCCTGGATATCCTTATCCAATAGGAATTTATCTAACCCATTCTTAAAGGTGTTGACAGATTCCGCCATTACAACTCCCTCGGGCAGGGAATTCCAAACACGTATTGTCCTTACCGTGAAAAAGCCTTTACGCCGTATTGTGCGGAATCTCCTCTCCTCTAACCTGAGCGAGTGTCCACGAGTCCTCTGTGTTGATCTAACCAAAAACAGGTCCCGCGCAAGCTCTGAGTATTGTCCCCTTATATATTTGTAGATGTTGATCATATCCCCTCTTAGTCTCCGCTTTTCCAATGTAAACATGCCTAGTCTTTCAAGCCTTTCCTTGTATTCCATCGTCTCCATGCCCTTAATTAGTTTGGTCGCCCTCCTTTGTACCTTTTCAAGCTCCAGGATATCCTTTTTGTAGTACGGTGCCCAGAACTGTACACAGTATTCAAGGTGTGGCCTCACTAGTGATTTATATAATGGGAGTATAATACTCTCGTCCCTAGCATCAATACCCCGTTTTATGCATGCTAATATCTTATTAGCCTTCTTTGCTGCAGTCCTACTTTGGGTACTACTGCTTAGCTTGCTATCTATGAGGACACCTAAGTCCTTTTCCAGTACAGAATCCCCTAGTTTTACCCCATTTAGTAGGTAGGTGTAATTTTTGTTCTTGTTACCACAGTGCATTACCTTACACTTGTCTGTGTTGAAGCGCATTCTCCATTTGGCTGCCCTAGGACGCAAGAGAAAATAGGATTTTAATTACCTACCGGTAAATCCTATTCTCGTAGTCTGTAGAGGATACTGGGGTCCACATTAGTACCATGGGGTATAGATGGGTTCACTAGGAGCCACTGGCACTTTAAGAGTTTGAGAGTGTGGGCTGGCTCCCTCCCTCCCGCCCGGTACTTTGTTTTTCCTGCACTGTTACTCGGTTAAGTATTCTGGTTTGTTCAGCTATGGCTGTTCATGTTTCAAGTATGGTTAGCATGGCTTTCCTATTGTTCTGTGTGCCGGTTCATAATATCACCACTTTCTTTATCTATCCTTCTCTCAAAGTATGTCCGTCTCCTCGGGCACAGTTTCCTAGACTGAGTCTGGTAGGAGGGGCATAGAGGGAGGAGCCAGTCCACCCTATCAAATTCTGGGGGAGGGTGCGGGAAAGCAGAGGCCTCAGAGAGCAACAGCAGCAGGTAGTTTCTCTTCCTTGCGACTGCAAACACTGTTTATCTGACTGGACGCATCCTGTGCGACCAGGTCAGATTAAGCACTTGCTGTTGTGGTCGCATCTGATGCGACCATGCCAGGCAAGTAGTTAAACATACAGCTATAATTTGATTACCTAAAGGCTAAAATAAAATCATGGAGTAAATTATTCTGATGGTACTGGGGGGTAATTCAGACCTGATCGCAGCAGCAAATTTGTTAGCTAATGAGCAAAACCATGTGCACTGCAGGGGTGGCATATAGTACATGTGCAGAGAGAGTTAGAATTGGATGGGGTGTGTTCAAACTTAAATCTTAATTGCAGTGTAAAAATAGTATATACACCAGAGTCTATATTTAGGAAGTTAAACAGTATGTTATCATCGCTGCTCCGGAAGAACCGGCATCCAAGGATTCAAATTAATACACTCACCAGAAATAGGGAAAACAGTGGTATGCCACTTCCAAACTTGAAATTATATTGCAGCTCAACTGGCGCACTTACGAGAATGGGTGGGAGAAGAACCTGGGAATACATTGGGCACGATTCAGACCTGTTCGTTATTGTGCAAAATCGCACAGCGGCCGATTATCGAATGACTGTGCATGCGTATGCATGCGATAGGATGGTGCGAAAATTTCAATCGCACAGGTGTTCGCAAGGTGATTGACATGATGTGAATATTTGTGGGTGGTAACTAACCATTTTCTGGGAGTGTCAGGAAAAACGCAGGCGTGCCCAAGCGTTTTCAGGGCGGGTGTGTGACGTCAGCTCCAGGACCCGAATAACCTGTTTGTATCGCGCTGTAGGAGTAAGTCTTGGGCTACACACAGACTGGGATTTGCAGCTGTCTGCTGTCTGGCGGAATTTTCACACACCACACACATGCGTTCGCACACATGCACAGGGTGGGTTTTCACTCTCCCTGGGTGGCCACTATTTCATCGCAGACCTCTGCAGCACAGCTATCTGGTCTGAAATAGGCCCTATATCTCCAGCTGCCTACATACAAGTGTATCATATATCCTTTCAGTATGCATTCATCTCCAGGATCTGTCATCTGAGCAGTTATACACTTCATACTCATTCCAGCAGGTGTCCCACTAGGCACTGGAGTATTCATCTACACCAGTGGTTCCCAAACTGTGTGCCGTGGCTCCCTGGGGTACCTCGGGACACTTGCAGGGGTGCCCTGGGTTGGTGGTCCAGGACCAATTCAAATTATTTATGGTCAATATAAAAGGCAAAACTAGTGCTGGTGGCTGTCAGTCATAAAATATGGGGACAAACAGAAGCAAATCTTGTCCCTCACCACAAAATTGAGCCTAAGGATGACCTATAAACACAATCTACTTAATTTAACTTTTATTTCTAAATTTCTCAATAAGGAATTATTGGCCTAGGGGTGCCGTGAAAAAATTCTGATACTCTAGGGCCCTGTGATTCAAAAAAGTTTGGGAACCACTGATCTACACACATTCTACTCTCACCACCGTGCAGCACTCCTATACTCTATACCTCCTGCAGGTTCACTTTGGTAATTCAGGCACTTCATTGTGATCACACCCACTTCCAGTCTCTGATAAGTGCAGTTCTGGGGACAGTATCAACTAGAGTCTAGGGACGTGCGGTGAGCAGTGGCGTAACTAGAAATTTTTCTCCCCCAAGACAAAAAATTCTCTGGCGCCGCCCCCCTCCCCCCCCCCCCCCATAATTGGTACTTGTAAAGCATTGAAAAAGGGGTGTGGCTTTGTTGAAATGGGCGTGGTTTGCATAAAGGGGCGTGGAATTGCAGGAAAAGACTACCTAATACCCCAGTTTTGCAACCTGCACGCCCAGACGTTGGCCACCACAGGAAAGAAAAATAATCCTGATTTATGCCCCTTACATTATTTGTCATTTTTCCTCCTTATAGTAATGCCCAGTATACATTATGCCACATACTGCAATGGCCCTTAGACATTATGCCACACACAATAATGCACATGACACAATATGCACACACCATAATGCCCCCGACACATTCCACACACCGTAATGCCTGTGACACATTATGACAGGAATCGCAATGCCCGTTATACATTATGCTACACACTGCAATGCCCGATACATTATAGCACATACAATGCCTGTGACACATTATGACACACACCGCAATGACCCTGAGACATTATACCACAAACCACAATGCCCGTGATTTAGTATACCACACACCGTAATGCCTGACACATTATGACACACACCGCAATGTCCGTGATACATTATGCCACACTGCAATGCCCCTGAGACATTATACCACATACCACAATGCCCCGTGATATAGTATGCCACACACCGTAATGCCTGTGACACATTATGACACACACCGCAATGTCCATTACACATTAAGTCCTACAGTAAGGCTTCTAATTACTTTTAAATTACCTGCTCGTTGCCAGGGGTTTCATGCTCTTGGTTCCATGCACGGTGCCAGGGGTTTTCATGCTCAGGGTGTCATGCTCATTGCCAGGGGTTTCATGCACTGGGTGTCATGCTCGTTGCCAGGGGTTTTATGCTCTTGGTTCCATGCACGGTGCCAGGGGTTTTCATGCTCAGGGTATCATGCTCGTTGCCAAGGGTTTCATGCACTGGGTGTCATGCTCGTTGCAAGGGGTTTTATGCACTGGGTGTCATGCTCGTTGCTAGGGGGTAATGCTTGTTGCTAGGGCTGTGTTCCCAGTGCCACATATGCCCCCACAGTGCCAGGTACACACATGCCCCCAATGCAAAGATGCTCCTCCAAGTGCCAGGTACACATATACCCCCCAGTGCCACATATGCCCCCTCAGTGCCACATATGCCCCCCAAGTGCCAAATATGCACCCCCTCCCCAGTGCTAAATATGCTCCCCCATTGCCAGTTACAACTCACCCATGCTCCCCCGCTGTTTTGTGAAGGAGGGACACGGAGGGCACAGCGCGCGCCTCTCCTGTGTCCCTCCTGCGTCTCCGGCGTGTCTGTTAAATGAAGTGCCGGTTCGTGAGCCAATCAGAGCTCACGAACGGACACTTCATTTAATAGACCCGCCGGAGACGCAGGAGGGACACAGGAGAGGCGCGCGCTGTGCCCTCTGTGTCCCTCCTTCACAGCAGCGGCTAGGGCGCCAGCGGAGGGAAGGAGGGAGACAGCAGATTGACATGCGGACGGCTCGTCCGCATGTCAATCTGCTCTGCGCTAAATCAGTGGCGGCGCCCCCCGCAGCCCTGCGCCTCCAAGCCACCGCGAGGGCTGCGGGGGCAGTAGTTACGCCACTGGCGGTGAGCTAAATGGCTCAGGAGCCACTGGCTAGCACCAGAGCCAGATTTACAAGCAATATATGAGCTAAAGTGTACACCTGGGCATTATACACAGGTGCAGTAGTATAAACTTCTGGAAAGTTGGTTAGTTTTAATCAGAGATGAGCGTAAAAGTTAGCCTCACCTGCCATAGACATTTTACTTCAGAGTTTTGGCTATAAAAATTATTAGAATAATGCAAATAACATATTTCAAATATATTCTTTGTATTTTTCATATACTTTATGCAGCCAAAACTCTGGCACAAACGTTAGTATGACAGGAAAGACTCTGCCTCACCCCACCGCACGTCACTACTACTGTCATGCACTCGGCTCTCTATTCAGTGTTTTTTATAGTAACTGTTCTGTTTGGGTGGTCTTCAGTATGCCGACTGACGGGATCCCGGCGCACAGTATACCGTCGCCGGAATCCCGACAGCCGGCATACCGACACTTATTCTCCCTCGTGGGGGTCCACGACCCCCCTGGAGGGAGAATAAAATAGCGTGGCGCGCGTAGCGTGACACCGTGCCTGTAGCGTGGTGAGCGCAGCGAGCCCGCAAGGGGCTCATTTGCGCTCGCCACACTGCGACCACCGGCATACCATACTGAACCCGTTCTGTTTCACTACTGTCATTCCTACTCTGTAGTTTAGGTTCATGTGTAGAAGCTTCATCAAGGCCCCAAGCTTCATCTATTATCCTGCTGAGAAAGCTAACCCTAAGCATCCTGTTCCAAATCCACAAAACCCTATGATGTGACAATGGATCTGTATTTCTCTGACGTCCTAGTGGATGCTGGGAACTCCGTAAGGACCATGGGGAATAGCGGCTCCGCAGGAGACTGGGCACAAAAGTAAAAGCTTTCTGACTAGCTGGTGTGCACTGGCTCCTCCCCCTATGACCCTCCTCCAAGCCTCAGTTAGATTTTTGTGCCCGGCCGAGAAGGGTGCATGCTAGGTAGCTCTCCAGAGCTGCTTAGAGTAAAAGTTTTAAATAGGTTTTTTTATTTTCAGTGAGACCTGCTGGTAACAGGCTCACTGCATCGTGGGACTAAGGGGAGAAGAAGCAAACTCACCTGAATGCAGAGTGGATTGGGCTTCTTGGCTACTGGACATTAGCTCCAGAGGGACGATCACAGGTTCAGCCTGGATGGGTCCCGGAGCCGCGCCGCCGGCCCCCTTACAGAGCCAGAAGAGCGAAGAGGTCCGGAAAAATCGGCGGCAGAAGACGTTCCTGTCTTCAATAAGGTAGCGCACAGCACTGCAGCTGTGCGCCATTGCTCTCAGCACACTTCACACTCCAGTCACTGAGGGTGCAGGGCGCTGGGGGGGAGCGCCCTGAGACGCAATAAAACATGTTTTAAACCTTATATGGCTAAAGAAATGCATCACATATAGCTCCTGGGCTATATGGATGCATTTAACCCCTGCCAGTTTTCCTAAAAAAAGCGGGAGAAAAGGCAGCCGAAAAGGGGGCGGAGCCTATCTCCTCAGCACACAAGCGCCATTTTCCCTCACAGCTCCGCTGGAAGGACGGCTCCCTGACTCTCCCCTGCAGTCCTGCTACAGAATCAGGGTAAAACAAGAGAGGGGGGGGCACTAATTGGCAGAAAATACATATACAGCAGCTATAGAAGGGAGAAACACTTATATAAGGTTATCCCTGCATATATATAGCGCTCTGGTGTGTGCTGGCAAACTCTCCCTCTGTCTCCCCAAAGGGCTCGTGGGGTCCTGTCCTCTATCAGAGCATTCCCTGTGTGTGTGCTGTGTGTCGGTACGATTGTGTCGACATGTATGAGGAGGAAAATGATGTGGAGGCGGAGCAATTGCCTGTAATAGTGATGTCACCCCCTAGGGAGTCGACACCTGACTGGATGGTAGTATGGAAGGAATTACGTGACAGTGTCAGCACTTTGCAAAAAACTGTTGACGACATGAGACAGCCGGCAAATCAGTTAGTGCCTGTCCAGGCGTTTCAAACACCGTCAGGGGCTCTAAAGCGCCCGTTACCTCAGATGGTCGACACAGACCCAGACACGGATACTGACTCCAGTGTCGACGGTGACGAGACAAACGTAATGTCCAGTAGGGCCACACGTTACATGATCACGGCAATGAAGGAGGCTTTGAACATTTCTGATACTACAAGTACCACAAAAAGGGGTATTATGTGGGGTGTGAAAAAACTACCCATAGTTTTTCCTGAATCAGATGAATTAAATGAGGTGTGTGACAAAGCGTGGGTTTCCCCCGATAAAAAACTGCTGATTTCTAATAAATTATTGGCATTATACCCTTTCCCGCAAGAGGTTAGGGCGCGTTGGGAAACACCCCCTAGGGTAGATAAGGCGCTCACACGCTTATCAAAACAAGTGGCGTTACCGTCTCCTGATACGGCCGCCCTCAAGGAACCAGCTGATAGAAAGCTGGAAAATATCCTAAAAGGTATATACACACATACTGGTGTTATACTACGACCAGCAATCGCCTCAGCCTGGATGTGCAGCGCTGGAGTGGCTTGGTCGGATTCCCTGACTGAAAATATTGATACCCTGGATAGGGACAGTATATTATTGACTATAGAGCATTTAAAGGATGCATTACTATATATGCGAGATGCACAGAGGGATATTTGCACCCTGGCATCAAGAGTGAGTGCGTTGTCCATTTCTGCCAGAAGAAGTTTATGGACACGACAGTGGTCAGGTGATGCGGATTCCAAACGGCATATGGAAGTTTTGCCGTATAAAGGGGAGGAGTTATTTGGGGTCGGTCTGTCAGACCTGGTGGCCACGGCGACGGCTGGGAAATCCACCTTTTTACCCCAGGTCACCTCTCAGCAGAAAAAGACACCGTCTTTTCAAACTCAGTCCTTTCGTCCCCATAAGGGCAAGCGGGCAAAAGGCCACTCATTTCTGCCCCGGGGCAGAGGAAGGGGAAAAAGACTGCAGCAGGCAGCCTCTTCCCAGGATCAGAAGCCCTCCCCCGCTTCTGCCAAGTCTTCAGCATGACGCTGGGGCTTTACAAGCGGACTCAGGCACGGTGGGGGCCCGTCTCAAAAATTTCAACGCGCAGTGGGCTCACTCGCAAGTGGACCCCTGGATCCTGCAGGTAGTATCACAGGGGTACAAATTGGAATTCGAGACGTCTCCCCCTCGCCGGTTCCTGAAGTCTGCTCTACCAACGTCTCCCTCCGACAGGGAGGCAGTATTGGAAGCTATTCACAAACTGTATTCCCAGCAGGTGATAATCAAGGTACCCCCCCTACAACAGGGAAAGGAATATTATTCCACGCTGTTTGTGGTACCGAAGCCGGACGGCTCGGTGAGACCGATTTTAAATCTGAAATCATTGAACACTTACATAAAAAGGTTCAAATTCAAGATGGAATCACTCAGAGCAGTGATAGCGAACCTGGAAGAAGGGGACTATATGGTGTCTCTGGACATCAAAGATGCTTATCTCCATGTCCCAATCTACCCTTCTCACCAAGGGTACCTCAGGTTTGTGGTACAGAACTGTCATTATTAGTTTCAGACGCTGCCGTTTGGATTGTCCACGGCACCACGGGTCTTTACCAAGGTAATGGCCGAAATGATGATTCTTCTTCGAAGAAAAGGCGTCTTAATTATCCCTTACTTGGACGATCTCCTGATAAGGGCGAGATCCAGGGAACAGTTAGAGGTCGGAGTAGCACTATCTCAGGTGGTGCTACGTCAGCACGGGTGGATTCTAAATATTCCAAAATCGCAGCTGATTCCAACAACACGTCTACTGTTCCTAGGGATGATTCTGGACACAGTCCAGAAAAAGGTGTTTCTCCCGGAGGAGAAAGCCAGGGAGTTATCCGAGCTAGTCAGGAACCTCCTGAAACCAGGACAAGTGTCAGTGCATCAATGCACAAGGGTCCTGGGAAAGATGGTGGCTTCTTACGAAGCGATTCCATTCGGAAGATTCCATGCAAGAACTTTTCAGTGGGATCTGCTGGACAAATGGTCCGGATCGCATCTTCAGATGCATCAGCGGATAACCCTATCTCCAAGGACAAGGGTGTCTCTCCTGTGGTGGTTGCAGAGTGCTCATCTTCTAGAGGGCCGCAGATTCGGCATTCAGGACTGGATTCTGATGACCACGGATGCCAGCCTGAGAGGCTGGGGAGCAGTCACACAGGGAAGAAATTTCCAGGGCTTGTGGTCAAGCATGGAAACGTCTCTTCACATAAATATCCTGGAACTAAGGGCAATTTACAATGCCCTAAGCCAAGCAAGGCCTCTGCTTCAGGGTCAGTCGGTATTGATCCAATCGGACAACATCACGGCAGTCGCCCACGTAAACAGACAGGGCGGCACAAGAAGCAGGAGGGCAATGGCAGAAGCTGCAAGGATTCTTCGCTGGGCGGAAAATCATGTGATAGCACTGTCAGCAGTGTTCATTCCGGGAGTGGACAACTGGGAAGCAGACTTCCTCAGCAGACACGACCTCCACCCGGGAGAGTGGGGACTTCATCCAGAAGTCTTCCACATGATTGTAAACCGTTGGGAAAAACCAAAGGTGGACCTGATGGCGTCCCGCCTCAACAAAAAACTAGACAGGTATTGCGCCAGGTCAAGGGACCCTCAGGCAATAGCTGTGGACGCTCTGGTAACACCGTGGGTGTACCAGTCAGTGTATGTGTTCCCTCCTCTGCCTCTCATACCCAAGGTATTGAGAATTATAAGACGGAGAGGAGTAAGAACTATACTCGTGGCTCCGGATTGGCCAAGAAGGACTTGGTACCCGGAACTTCAAGAGATGCTCACAGAGGACCCGTGGCCTCTACCTCTAAGGAAGGACCTGCTCCAGCAGGGACCTTGTCTGTTCCAAGACTTACCGCGGCTGCGTTTGACGGCATGGAGGTTGAACGCCGGATCCTGAAGGAAAAAGGCATTCCAGATGAAGTCATCCCTACCCTGGTCAAGGCCAGGAAGGATGTAACCGCAAAACATTATCACCGCATTTGGCGAAAATATGTTGCGTGGTGTGAGGCCAAGAAGGCCCCTACAGAGGAATTTCAACTGGGTCGTTTCCTGCATTTCCTGCAAACAGGACTATCTATGGGCCTAAAATTAGGGTCCATTAAGGTTCAAATTTCGGCCCTGTCGATCTTCTTCCAAAAAGAACTGGCTTCAGTGCCTGAAGTTCAGACGTTTGTCAAAGGGGTACTGCATATACAGCCTCCTTTTGTGCCTCCAGTGGCACCTTGGGATCTCAATGTAGTGTTGAGTCTCCTAAAATCACATTGGTTTGAACCACTCACCACTGTGGAATTGAAATATCTCACATGGAAAGTGGTCATGCTGTTAGCCCTGGCTTCAGCCAGGCGTGTCTCAGAATTGGCGGCTTTGTCATATAAAAGCCCTTACCTAATTTTTCATTCAGACAGGGCAGAACTGAGGACTCGCCCTCAATTTCTCCCTAAGGTGGTTTCAGCGTTTCACATGAACCAGCCTATTGTGGTGCCTGCGGCTACTAGGGACTTGGAGGACTCCAAGTTGCTGGACGTAGTCAGGGCCCTGAAAATATATGTTTCCAGGACGGCTGGAGTCAGAAAATCTGACTCGCTGTTTATCCTGTATGCACCCAACAAGCTGGGTGCTCCTGCTTCTAAGCAGACGATTGCTCGTTGGATTTGTAGTACAATTCAGCTTGCACATTCTGTGGCAGGCCTGCCACAGCCAAAATCTGTAAAAGCCCATTCCACAAGGAAGGTGGGCTCATCTTGGGCGGCTGCCCGAGGGGTCTCGGCTTTACAACTTTGCCGAGCAGCTACTTGGTCAGGGGCAAACACGTTTGCAAAATTCTATAAATTTGATACCCTGGCTGAGGAGGACCTGGAGTTCTCTCATTCGGTGCTGCAGAGTCATCCGCACTCTCCCGCCCGTTTGGGAGCTTTGTTATAATCCCCATGGTCCTTACGGAGTTCCCAGCATCCACTAGGACGTCAGAGAAAATAAGAATTTACTTACCGATAATTCTATTTCTCGTAGTCCGTAGTGGATGCTGGGCGCCCATCCCAAGTGCGGATTGTCTGCATTACTTGTATATAGTTATTGTTACAAAAATCGGGTTGTTTATTGTTGTGAGCCATCTTTTCAGAGGCTCCTACGTTTATCATACTGTTAACTGGGTTCAGATCACAAGTTGTACGGTGTGATTGGTGTGGCTGGTATGAGTCTTACCCGGGATTCAAGATCCTTCCTTATTATGTACGCTTGTCCGGGCACAGTATCCTAACTGAGGCTTGGAGGAGGGTCATAGGGGGAGGAGCCAGTGCACACCAGCTAGTCAGAAAGCTTTTACTTTTGTGCCCAGTCTCCTGCGGAGCCGCTATTCCCCATGGTCCTTACGGAGTTCCCAGCATCCACTACGGACTACGAGAAATAGAATTATCGGTAAGTAAATTCTTATTTTTTTTTGCATGTGTTTTTTGTTGAAGTGTTGTGTTGAGGTTTTTTACACTTTACATGTGTGGCGCTATTGCACTTTATCATGCATTTGTGCAGAATGACATTATGCCCTTTAGTTTTCTTTTAGTGGTATACAATGACACTGGAAATAACGGAAGACAGAGGCAAGAGACCATACAGATAAGCTTATTTGTCTTATAGATTAGGTGTTCACAAACATATATATATATATATATTCACACACCAATCAGCCATGACCGTAAAACCACTGAGAGGTGAGGTAAATAACATCGATTATCTTGTTAAATTGGCCAGCAAGTGAATATTCCATTCTTGAATTTGATGTGTTGGAAGCAGGAAAAATGGGTAAGCCTAAGGGTAAGGATAACGCTCTTTGACAAGTGCCAATTCATGATGGCTAGATGACTATATCAGAGTGTCTCCAAAATCATTGATTTGCGTCGGGAGTGAAGTCTAGCCCGTCTGGTCGTAGAAAGATAAAATTTTACGGCAGATAAGAGCCACTTGGCCCATCTAGTCTGCCAATGTACACGCACACACTAGGGTTAATATTTGTTGGGAGCCAATTAACCTACCAGCATATTTTTGGAGGTTCTGAGGAAACTGGAGCACCTGGAGGAAACCCAAGCAAGTATGGAGAGAATATACAAACTCCATACAGTTAGGGTCGTGGTGGGAAATTGTATTATAACCCATGACCTCAGTGCTATAAGGCAGTAATGCTAACCATTACACCATCTGTAATGCCTGTACTGGTCCTATCCCACAGAAGAGCTACTGTAGCACAAACTGCTGATAAAGTTAATGCTGGCTACGACAGAAAGGTGTCGGAACACACAATGAATCACTGCTTGCTGTGTGGACGCAGACCCGTCAGAGTGCCCATGCTGACCCCTGTCCAAATGCCCACAACAGACATATGAACATCAGACCAGGACCATGGAGCAATGGAAGAAGGTAACCTGGTCTGATGAATCACATTTTCATTTACCTGGGGAAGAGAGGATTGGTATTATTATTCTTTATTTATATAGCGCCACAGCACCCATTACAGAGTACATAAACAAATGAGCCAAACAGCACTTACAGTTCAAGACACTATAGGATAAGTACAGAAAACCAGGGGTTCGGTGCCCTCAAAGTGCCTGTAATAATAAGATTTTATACCTACCGGTAAATCTTTTTCTCCTAGTCCATAGAGGATGCTGGGGACTCCGTAAGGACCATGGGGAATAGACGGGCTCCGCAGGAGACATGGGCACTATAAAGAAACTTTAGAATGGGTGTGCACTGGCTCCTCCCTCTATGCCCCTCCTCCAGACCTCAGTTAGAGAAACTGTGCCCAGAGGAGACGGACAGTATGAGGAAAGGATTTTGTTAATCCAAGGGCAAAATTCACACCAGCCCACACCATCCACACCGTATAACCTGGAATATACGAACCAGTCAACAGTATGAAACAAAACAGCATCAGTCAAAGACTAAACAAAACTGTAACATAACCCTTATGCAAGCAATAACTATATACAAGTCTTGCAGAATGTTGTCCGCACTAGGACGGGCGCCCAGCATCCTCTACGGACTAGGAGAAAAAGATTTACCGGTAGGTTTAATACCTTATTTTCTCTTACGTCCTAGAGGATGCTGGGGACTCCGTAAGGACCATGGGGATTATACCAAAGCTCCAGACCGGGCGGGAGAGTGCGGACGACTCTGCAGCACCGACTGAACAAACGCAAGGTCCTCATCAGCCAGGGTATCAAACTTATAGAACTTTGCAAAAGTGTTTGAAACTGACCAGGTAGCTGCTTGGCAAAGCTGTAAAGCCGAGACGCCTCGGGCAGCCGCCCAAGAAGAGGCCACCTTCCTAGTGGAATGGGCCTTTACCAAATTTGTTAACGGCAATCCTGCCGTAGAATGAGCCTGCTGAATCGTGTTACAGATCCAGCGAGCAATAGTCTGCTTCGAAGCAGGAGCGCCAACTTTGTCTACGCCAAGTGTGAGAGGTGCGGCTGCGGGGTGCGTGGGATGCCTGCTGCCGTGCAGGTGTAGACTCTGTACTCACCAGGCACCGCTCGCTCTCACCTTCAGGTACCGGAACATTCAACGGACCTGGCAACTCTTCCGTCGGACCCGGACACGACGACCTAGGAGGAAAGAGATTGCTGAGTGCCGTCCTCCTACCTGTGGACCGAAACGCCCTCCGACCTCTAGAAAAATAGTGCTTTCGGGCTAGGTGGGGGTCATCATTGGCGTCCGCCTCAGAGCCCGAATTTCACCTATCGGCACTTTCGCACCAGGTGGAAATTCCGCCTTGCACAGCCGTGCAAGACTCACCGTTGCCCTGAAGGAAGGGAGATAGAAAGAAACACAACCAAACACTCAGACCGTGGTTACTCACCGTCTTACACTCCGGTACTCCGATCTTCTCCAGTACAGGTCCCTGTAAGGAGGCAAAAGAAAGAAACAGCCGTGCAGGGCCTAACTAGGCCTAGTGTCACACCTTATACTAACTATAACGGCAGAGCCCTCTAACTAGCTCTGTGGGTGTGGTGCGACATAACTATGCACAAACATTATAACAGCAATTCGCCCTGCACGGTAACAACACACATCGGAAATACAATATAAAACGGTGCTGTCCCTTTTTAATCCCTATCTGCCGCTGGAAGGGGGTGGGCACCGCACGGCCTACCCACCTCCTGCGCCTTCCCTCATGTGGGCCTCAGCTCTGCCTTCCTAAATACCTCGAGGTGGCCTGGGCCTAGTGCCCAGGGCCACCTGTACTCACCTCGGGGCTCTTATTCACTGGGCCTAGCGCCCCCTAACTGCACACAGGCCGGAGGCCTGACTTCGCCCACGGGCCTAGCGCCCGCCTAACTTGCTGCCCGTTGGGTGACCTGGGCCTTGTGCCCAAGGTCACCTTAATGTATCCCTAATTGGCCACAAATACACTAGGGCCTACTGCCCTCTAACGTCCCCACAGGCCTAATGCCTGAACTGCCCCCGGGCCTAGTGCCCGCCTACTGCGGCGCTTTGAGGTGGCTTGGGCCTAATGCCCAAACCCCCTATCAATGTGGTCAGGTCTGGGTACTTGGGCCACGGGCCGGGTGGAACCCCGGCTGCACGTGGCCTTGGACCCAGAGAGCCGACCACGCTTGTGCCCACGGGCCGGGAGGGCCCGACTGAATGCCCACAGGCCGAGAGGGCCTGACTCTGCCCACGGGCCTAATTCCCGAACACCCGGTGGTGTAGGGAGGAGAGAAGGGGGCACCTTAGAAGGGCCTACCTGCGGTGGAGAAGGCTGCAGTGGGGAACTGCACAGCTCAATTGCTTCCCACCACTGCAGCCTTCTCGGCCTGGATGCATTCTTCTGCCGCTGGCCCGTCCTGGCCAGCGGCGCCGCCGTCTCTTCGCCGCGTCCAGCCGCCGCTGGACATCTTCCCGGAGCCCGACGTCTTCCGGCCTCTTCAGCGGCCACCGGAGCTCTTCTTCCCACGGCCGTCGTCTTCTCCTCCGCGCCGGACTATCTTCTGCGCTCCTGCGCGCCGACGATCTCCGCTGCTCCCGCCCGTCTTTTTTCTTCGCGCTCTTCCGCGCGCGCGGTCTCTTCGGCTCCCGCCCGGCGTCTGACGTCAGACGCCGGGGGCGGTGCCTATGACGCGGCGAGCGCCGATTGGCTCGCTGCGTCCCTCTCTGATTGGCTGCCGCTCCGGGAGCCGCGATTGGCTCCCGGAGGGCGCCAAGATTCAAAAGCCTCTGGTCCGGTGCAGGGAAAAGGGTAATCCCTGCACCGGACACCCGCCGCCACGCACCCAGCGCTGGGGACAGACAAGCTGCCCCAGCGCTGTCCCCAGCTAGGGACACCACCACAGATGTGCCCACAGGGCACATCTCTACATTTCCCCCCCCTTTTTCCTTTGTAGTCCCTACAAAGTTCCTCACGACTTCCATTGTCCGCGGGTCAGGGAATTCCGAGGTCCCTCCGGCGAGGTTGTGTTCAAGGGTCCAGCCCGGACAGGCTGTGACCCCACAGCCTTCCACCTCCAGCTCCGGGTTCCTCTTCTTCGTTCCTCCTGACCTCCATCGGTGGATCCTCTGGGGAAGTGGCATCTCCCCACGGTTGCTCAACGTGGGCCACCAAGGGGAATCTTCCTCCACGGGGACAGCAGTCCCCCACTCTTGGCCTTCCAGATCGTCTGGGACATCGTCCCTGTCTTCAGGGCGTGGTACCGACCACCACCCAACAGCGGAATCCTCCGGGGCATCCATTTCCTCCCGGGCAACAGCCATCATATGTCGAATTTCCTCGTGGGGCATCTCCAAAGGTCCTGTGTCTTCCTCTGGAACGGGTCCTCCCACGGCATCGCGATCCTGTCCCCGTACGTCCGTCCATTTCGGTACTTCCGGCAGGTATTGCTCCAGGACTATCTCCTCCTCTTCATGGAGGGCATTCAACTGGGAGCACGACTCCACCCGATCCTGCCAGTCACTCTCGTCGGCGCTTCCGATGCCAGAGTCGTCCTCCGTCTGTTCTTGGAGGGATTCGTCGGCGGACAGCTCACCGTAGTCCAAATCTTCCTCCGATACCTGGACTGGGGTATTATTTTCCTCCTCAGCGTACTTAGTCCTTTCCGCTGGCACCTCTGTTTCCTCAGCGTACTCCTTCACTTCCGCTGGCATCTCTTCTTCCTCAGCGTACTCCTTCGCTTCCGCTGGCATCGTGACTTCCTCAGCGTACTCCTTCGCTTCCGCTGGCATCTTTTGGTACCCAGGACACTCCTGTTCCGCACGTCCTGGACGTGGACGGTTCCATCGCGGGGAGATTCCGGACGTCTCCGTCACTGGGTCTTCACGCTTTTCTTCGCAGCGTGGTCTCTTCACCTCCCAGTCGTCCACCTCCGCCTCATGCGGGAAAGGATTCTGCCTTACTGGGGTCACTTTCCTGGGACAGAGTAGGTCCGCGGCATCTTCCCAGGGGCACTCACTGGCCGCATGTCCTGGTCGCCGACACTTCCAACAAGGGAGGGCCACTGCCACCTTCTCCAAGACGGGTTCCTGGTCCACCTCCTTCACTGGGGAATCTTCACCCGTTGGTTCCGGCTCAGAGGAAATGGGCACCTGCGAACTAACTTCAAGCAAGGCCTTCCGCTCCATTTCCCTGGTTTCCTCCTCCCATCTCTGGGCGCGACCATCCGCAATCATCCGGTCTTCATTCCACGGACAATCGGGAAGCGCATGTCCTCTCGCCTCGCAGAGCGCACACACAGGCTCTGCAGCCACCCGGTCCCAAAGCTGCTGATGAGACTCCGTCATCTGCTTCACCGTGGCCTCGTAGTCCGTCCTGTCTTCCGTCCATGGACATTCCAGGAGCCGATGTCGGGGATCTCCACAACTTTCACACCGGGAATCAACCTCGTCTTCGCTCAACTCTTCGTCCCAGGGACAACTGTTGTGCTCATGCCCGTAGTTTCCGCAGAGCAAACACCAGGACTCCTTCTTCGCTTGGCCCTGCTGACGTCTTCGGTCCGCATCCTGGACCACCTTCTTTGGGGACGTCTCTCGCCAAGTACACTCGCCGGCAAAGTGACCTGTTTGCCGACATTTCTTGCAGGGCGTCACAGCGGCCTTCTTGCGCCCCTTCTCCCGGCGCTCTTCTTTTCCACGCTGGACCGACCGCTGCACCATCTTCAGGATGTCTGCCCCAGACACAGTCACCCAGTCGCTCTGGTCCGCACACGTCCGGGGTTGAGTCTTCTTGGTGGCGTTCCACATCGTGTCCGTGATCCGGTCTCTTTGATCCTGCCGACTACGCCAAGTGTGAGAGGTGCGGCTGCGGGGTGCGTGGGATGCCTGCTGCCGTGCAGGTGTAGACTCTGTACTCACCAGACACTGCTCGCTCTCACCTTCAGGTACCGGAACATTCAACGGACCTGGCAACTCTTCCGTCGGACCCGGACACGACGACCTAGGAGGAAAGAGATTGCTGAGTGCCGTCCTCCTACCTGTGGACCGAAACGCCCTCCGACCTCTAGAAAAATAGTGCTTTCGGGCTAGGTGGGGGTCATCATTGGCGTCCGCCTCAGAGCCCGAATTTCACCTATCGGCACTTTCGCACCAGGTGGAAATTCCGCCTTGCACAGCCGTGCAAGACTCACCGTTGCCCTGAAGGAAGGGAGATAGAAAGAAACACAACCAAACACTCAGACCGTGGTTACTCACCGTCTTACACTCCGGTACTCCGATCTTCTCCAGTACAGGTCCCAGTAAGGAGGCAAAAGAAAGAAACAGCCGTGCAGGGCCTAACTAGGCCTAGTGTCACACCTTATACTAACTATAACGGCAGAGCCCTCAAACTAGCTCTGTGGGTGTGGTGCGACATAACTATGCACAAACATTATAACAGCAATTCGCCCTGCACGGTAACAACACACATCGGAAATACAATATAAAACGGTGCTGTCCCTTTTTAATCCCTATCTGCCGCTGGAAGGGGGTGGGCACCGCACGGCCTACCCACCTCCTGCGCCTTCCCTCATGTGGGCCTCAGCTCTGCCTTCCTAAATACCTCGAGGTGGCCTGGGCCTAGTGCCCAGGGCCACCTGTACTCACCTCGGGGCTCTTATTCACTGGGCCTAGCGCCCCCTAACTGCACACAGGCCGGAGGCCTGACTTCGCCCACGGGCCTAGCGCCCGCCTAACTTGCTGCCCGTTGGGTGACCTGGGCCTTGTGCCCAAGGTCACCTTAATGTATCCCTAATTGGCCACAAATACACTAGGGCCTACTGCCCTCTAACGTCCCCACAGGCCTAATGCCTGAACTGCCCCCGGGCCTAGTGCCCGCCTACTGCGGCGCTTTGAGGTGGCTTGGGCCTAATGCCCAAACCCCCTATCAATGTGGTCAGGTCTGGGTACTTGGGCCACGGGCCGGGTGGAACCCCGGCTGCACGTGGCCTTGGACCCAGAGAGCCGACCACGCTTGTGCCCACGGGCCGGGAGGGCCCGACTGAATGCCCACAGGCCGAGAGGGCCTGACTCTGCCCACGGGCCTAATGCCCGAACACCCGGTGGTGTAGGGAGGAGAGAAGGGGGCACCTTAGAAGGGCCTACCTGCGGTGGAGAAGGCTGCAGTGGGGAACTGCACAGCTCAATTGCTTCCCACCACTGCAGCCTTCTCGGCCTGGATGCATTCTTCTGCCGCTGGCCCGTCCTGGCCAGCGGCGCCGCCGTCTCTTCGCCGCGTCCAGCCGCCGCTGGACATCTTCCCGGAGCCCGACATCTTCCGGACTCTTCAGCGGCCACCGGAGCTCTTCTTCCCACGGCCGTCGTCTTCTCCTCCGCGCCGGACTATCTTCTGCGCTCCTGCGCGCCGACGATCTCCGCTGCTCCCGCCCGTCTTCTTTCTTCGCGCTCTTCCGCGCGCGCGGTCTCTTCGGCTCCCGCCCGGCGTCTGACGTCAGATGCCGGGGGCGGGGCCTATGACGCGGCGAGCGCCGATTGGCTCGCCGTGTCCCTCTCTGATTGGCTGCCGCTCCGGGAGCCGCGATTGGCTCCCGGAGGGCGCCAAGATTCAAAAGCCTCTGGTCCGGTGCAGGGAAAAGGGTAATCCCTGCACCGGACACCCGCCGCCACGCACCCAGCGCTGGGGACAGACAAGCTGCCCCAGCGCTGTCCCCAGCTAGGGACACCACCACAGATGTGCCCACAGGGCACATCTCTACAGCTGCATACAGGACAAACAGTGCCTCTGTTTTCCTAACTCGAGCCGTCCTGGCTACATAGATTTTTAAGGCCCTGACTACATCCAGGGACTTGGAATCCCCCAAGTCACTCGTAGCCACAGGCACCACAATAGGTTGGTGCATATGAAATGAAGAAACCACCTTAGGCAAAAATTGAGGACGAGTCCTCAACTCCGCTCTGTCCACATGGAAGGTCAAATAGGGGCTCTTGTGAGACAAGGCCGCCAATTCGGACACCCGCCTTGCAGATGCCAAGGCCAACAACATAACCACTTTCCAAGTGAGATACTTTAATTCCACGGTTTGAAGAGGCTCAAACCAGTGAGACTTAAGGAACTGTAACACCACGTTAAGGTCCCATGGTGCCACTGGGGGCACAAATGGAGGCTGGATATGCAGCACTCCCTTCACAAGTCTGGACTTCTGGTAGAGAAGCCAATTCCTTCTGAAAGAAAATGGACAGGGCCGAAATCTGTACCTTAATGGAACTTAACTTTAGGCCCAAATTCACTCCAGTCTGTAGGAAGTGGAGAAAACGGCCCAGATGGAATTCTTCCGAAGGAGCATTCTTGGTCTCACACCAAGACACATACTTCCTCCAGATACGGTGATAATGTTTCGCTGTCACCTCCTTCCTAGCCCTTATCAGAGTAGGAATGACCTCATCCGGAATGCCCTTTTCAGCTAGGATCCGGCGTTCAACCGCCATGCCGTAAAATGCAGCCGCGGTAAGTCTTGGAACAGACAGGGCCCCTGTTGCAACAGGTCCTCTCTGAGAGGAAGAGGCCACGGATCTTCTGTGAGCACTTCCTGCAGATCCGGATACCAGGCCCTTCGTGGCCAATCTGGAACAATGAGAATTGCCTGTACTCCTTTTCGTCTTATGATTCTCAATATTTTTGAGATGAGAGGAAGAGGAGGGAACACATAGACCGACTGACACACCCACTGGTACAATACCTCGGGAGCTTTTTGTTGAGGCGTCACGCCATCATGTCTATTTGAGGCAGTCCCCACTGACTTGCAATTTCTGCAAAGACTTCTTGATGAAGTCCCCACTCTCCTGGATGGAGATCGTGTCTGCTGAGGAAGTCTGCTTCCCAGTTGTCCACTTCCGTCCAGCGAAGAATTCTGGTGGCTTCCGCCATTGCCACTCTGCTCCTTGTTCCGCCTTGGCGGTTTACATGAGCCACTGCCGTGACGTTGTCTGACTGAATCAGAACCGGTAAGTCGCAAAGAAAATTCTCCGCTTGACGTAGGCCGTTGTATATGGCCCTCAATTCCAGTACGTTGATGTGTAGACAAGCCTCCTGGCTTGACCACAGACCCTGGAAGTTTCTTCCCTGTGTGACTGCTCCCCATCCTCGGAGGCTCACGTCCGTGGTCACCAGAACCCAGTCCTGAATGCCAAACCTGCGACCCCCTAGAACAGGGGTAGGCAAGTCATTTTTAATGGAGTCCGGATGTTATCTAATTATTTTGACCGAGGTCCAAAAAAACCCACAAAATCAAATATCTGGAATGTAAATAATAACAAGCTTTTATTTTGTTGCTGAAACAAGCAATATACTACATTCCTTAAAATGAATTTTAAGCCTTAAATAAAACTTTACTAGACATTACAAGTCTTTATGTTACTCTTAGGCAGTGATTCAGGTTGATTTGCAAAAGCAAACTCCTTCTTTAATGGACAAAACCATGGGGGTAATTCAGAGTTGATCGTAGCAGCAAAATTGTTAGCAGTTGTGCAAAACCATGGGGTTAATTCCGAGTTGATTGCAGCATCAAATTTGTTAGCAGATGGGTAAAACCATGTGCACTGCAGGGGGGGGGCAGATATAACGTGCAGAAAGAGTTAGATTTGGGTGGGTTATTTGGTTTCTGTGCAGGGTAAATACTGGCTGCTTTATTTTTACACTGCAATTTAGATTGCATATTGAACACACCACACCCAACTCTAACTCTCTCTGCACCAGGGGTTAAAGTGAGCCGGAACGGGCCGGAACTGCGTTCCGTCAGTTCCACCAGGAGACGGAACGCAGTTCCGCCTCCCCCGGCTCACCTAACCCGATGTCCCGGGCGGCGCTGCAGGGAGATGCCGGGCGCCCGCTGAGATCGCGTTACCAGCGGGCGCCCGTCTCCCTCTCCGCAGCGGCAGCCGGAGGCAGGAGCTCAGTACTGAGCTCCGGCTTCCGGCTCTGTCAGTGCGCGCTATGGGAGAGACGTCATGACGTCTCTCTCATAGTGCAGAGGAGCGGGCGGCGAGAGAGGACTGCGGCGGGAGCGGGGCTAGGTAAGTATAGTTCTTCCCCCCCCCTCCCTCCCTCCTTCCTATATGTGTACCACAGGCGTTTCTACTGGGGGCCTTTACTACTGGGGCAAACTACAGAGGGGCAAACTACTGGGGGGCTCTAGTACTGGGGGCAAACTACTGGGGGGCTTTACTGCTGGGGCAAACTACAAGGGGCAAACTACTGGGGGGCTCTAGTACTGGGGGCAAACTACTGGGGCAAACTACAGAGGGGCAAACTACTGGGGGGCTCTAGTACTGGGGGCAAACTACTGGGGGCCTTTACTACTGGGGCAGACTACAGAGGGGCAAACTACTGGGGGGCTCTAGTACTGGGGGCAAACTACTGGGGGGCTTTACTGCTGGGGCAAACTACTGGGGGCAAACTACTGGGGGCATTACTACAAGGGGGCAAGCTACAAAGGGGCAAACTACTGGCAGCATTACTACTGGGGGCTAAACTACAAGGGGGCATAATTACAGGAGCTAAACTACTGGGGGTATAACTACAAGGGGGCAAACTACTGGGGACATTACTAACTTTGGCAAACTACATGGGGGCTAAACTACAGGGGCTAAACAACTGGGGGCACAACTGCAGGGGGCATTACCACTGGGGGCTAAACTACATGGGGCAAACTACATGAGGGCAAAACTACTGGGGGCATTACCACTCAGAGGCTAAACTAGAGGGGGATGGGGAGTAAATTGCTGGGGTCATAACTGCAGGGGCATTACCAGTATGGGCATGACTACTGGGGCTAAACTACAGGGGCTAAACGACTAGGGGCAATACTACACAGGGGCATTACCATTAAGGGCATTACTGATGGGGTGCACAGCTAATGAGGGCATTGTAAAGGGGGCACTTCATAAGGGGCACTACTGTTGGGGGCATTGCATAAGGGGCACTACTACTGTGGGCATTGTATAAGGGATGCTACTGCTGGGGGCATTACTGTATGGGCCGACAAAGAAGCTGCGTTCCCGGTCCGCCCTCCGTCGCTCCGCCCCTACCATCGCCGCCGCACTGGAAGCCCAGGTTCCAGACTCCCAGCTGCAGCGGATCTGGGACCAGGCCGGCTTTATTATCCCTGCCGCTGCATCGAGCTTCTGTGACCGCGGCACTACTAGTTCAAATCTGTCGCTGATTGGCTGCCGGTCCGCAGCAGTTTTGAAATATTAGCGCCGTGGTCACAGGAGCTCGATGCGGCGGCAGGGATAATAAAGCCAGCCTGGTTCCAGATCCACTGCAGCCGCCCTCAGCCTCTTCTGCCGCCCCGCCCTCGGACCTCTGTGCACCCACAGCCTCCTCCTCCGCACTATCTCCGAAGCCCACAGCCTCCTCCACGTCACGCCTACCACAGCCTACTCATCCACAGCACCGCAGACCACCGCCGCTGCTAAACAGGTAATCTAACCTGCTGCCTTTCTCTCTCCCTAGTCCCTACTATATTCCCCTGCTGTCACTTTCCATGTCCCTGCTGTCACTTTCCATGTCCCTGCTGTCACTCTCCCTGTCACTCTGTCACTCTATAATGTGAATTTCGGCTCATTCTCTGTGCTATAATGTGAATTTTGGCTCATTCTGTGTGCTATAATGTGAATTTCGGCTCATACCGTGTGCTATAATGTGAATTTCGGCTCATACTGTGTGGTGTAATGTGAATTTCGGCTCATACTGTGTGGTGTAATGTGAATTTCGGCTCATACCGTGTGGTGTAATGTGAATTTGGCTCATACTGTGTGGTGTAATGTGAATTTGGCTCATACTGTGTGGTATAATATGAATGTGGCTCATACTGTGTGGTATAAATGTGAATTTCGGCTCATACTGTGAGCTATAATGTGAAAGGGGTCCTACTATTGTGGTGCATAATGTGTATAAGGGGTATATGGTGTGGTAAACTACACTGAAGGGCACGCCCCCTTTTGCGTGGCCACGCCCCCTTGTCAGGAGTGCGCGCGCCTTCGGCCGCACATAATTGCACCCTTCACTTTTCCATACCCCCACTTCAAAATTTCCACTTGGGTACTACTACTGTGGGCATTATTACTATTGTGTGACCACGCCCCTTTCTTTTTGAGACCACACCCCCTTTATGCTGCGCGCGCCTACGGCGCGCGCAATACCTTTATTTCATGGGCGCCGTGGGGAGGGGGGTGAGTTCCACCACCTCTCTAGGACCACTTTAAGCACTGCTCTGCACGTTATATCTGCCTCCCCTGCAGTGCACATGGTTTTGCCCAACTGCTAACAAAGATCCTGCTGCGATCAACTCAGAGTTACCCCCAATGTGCACTGCAGGTGTGGCAGATATAACATTTGCAGAGAGATTTAGATTTAGATGGGTTATTTTGTTTCTGTGCAGGGTAAATACTGGCTGCTTTATTTTTACACTGCAATTTACGTTTCAGTTTGAACACACCCCACCCAAATGTAACTCTCTCTGCACATTTTACATCAGTCCCACCTGCAGTGCACATGTTTTTGTACATTAAAGAAGAACTTTGCTTTTGCAAACCAACCTGAATCACTCCCTTAATGTGAGAAATTGCACTTCCGATCCTGAGACAGTTTTTTAAAGTTTGGAACTCTTGGAGAACAACTAATACGCAGAGTGTCTTCAAGGTGGGCATCTGTTAACCTTGATCGATGTCTGCTTTTCAGAAAATTCATCTTGGCAAAAGAGGTCTCGCATATGTATGTGGAGCCAAACATGGTGGCTATGTTGATAGCCAGTTTTTTACAATTTGCGTACTTGTCTAAAACATGCTTAGCCCAAAAATCTTCAGTGGATGCAGTTTTGTACATTTTCAAGGAAGCATCTTCTTGCATGTCGATTATCTCCATTTGAAGGGTAGGTTTTGAAATTCCGAACAACTTCTCAGCTACATCAGTCCATTCTCCCGCTGGAGAAACTTCATAAGGAGTGTTTATAAAATGTGATAGTTTCCCTATCTCTGCAAAGTCTTGGAATCTTGCTGCAAATTCCCTCCTAAGATCTGAGACAAAACTTGAAAATACTGCAGTGTCCATTTCAGAATTATTTTTTCTTAATTGAAGAGTAGTTGGAAAATGAATAAATTCTTGCTTTTCAATGTCTTTTTCAAATATATCAAGCTTACGACGGAAAGCAGAGACACTTTGTATCAGATCACATATTAACTTTCCGTTCCCTTGCAACTCGGTATTAAGCTCATTTAAATATTTGAGAATGTCTTTCAGAAAAGACAAAGCTAGCATATTGCACTTGTTGGCTAGGAACTCCATGTACTTCCTTGCTTCTTCGGTATTCAAATTTTCCAGGAATGCTGTCACTTCGTCTTTTATGTGCCAAAATCGTTCAATAACTTGGCCTTTACTCAGCCAGCGAACATTGTTGTGTTGTAATAAATAGGAATAGGCTGAATCACATTCAGACAAGAACTCTTTGAACTGTCTGTGCTGAAGAGCAGAGCGAGACCTCATAAAATTGATCAACTTAATCAAGGTGCCCATTACGTCTTTCAATGTAGCACTGAGTTTGCCACGAAGGGATGTCTGATGAATTATGCACTGATAAGATAATATCCCAGCATTCTTATCCCTGATTCTCTTTACCAAACCCTTTTCTTTGCCTATCATGGCCGGGGCGCCGTCAGTGGAAATGGACACAATTTTATCATAGGTAATGTTTGATTTTGTAATGAATTCATCAAAAGTCTTGAACAAATCTTCTCCGCGAGTCTTGCCTTTAAATGGCAATATTGCTAGCAACTCATCTCTAAATAGTTTACTTTCAACGTCATAAAATCGCACAAAAATGGACATTTGTTCATTGTCAACAATGTCGCAAGATTCGTCAAGTGCAATGGCGTAACAAGGTGCCTTATGTAGAAGTTCGAGCAAGCTGCTTTTGTTGTCAGCAGCTAAAATTTCTGTTCTTCTTGTATTGCTTCTTGATGACAAAGGAATGCCTTGAATAGCCGCAAGAATGTCCTTCTTCTCTTCAAAAAGTGCTGTGACTGTTTCCAACATACATTCTTTTACGATCTCAGAGTCCGAAAATGGCTTCTGGTGCTTACTAAGCGTCCAGGATATGCGTAACGCTGCTTCTGCAGATTTTTGTTGTTCGCTCATGCACCAAACTAGTATAGCCGTACTATTTTTGTAAGAAGACAGACAAGACTGCAGTTTGTCTTTACGCGCTGCACTACCAGGGGGAAACTTTTTATGAAAATCCTGATAGTTGTTTCGTAGTGTCGCTTTAAATTTCCACTTTTAATAATAGCGACCGTCTTGTTGCATATGAGGCAAAGTGGAACAGCTCCAGTTCTTTCAGGCAGCGTAAAACAGTATAGTTCAGTCCACTCCGACAGAAACTTCCTATTTTCAGTGTCAACTTTACGCTTTTTATAAAACATGTTTATCCACAACACGATGTTTGAGTAACTTAGTAATTCGTACTCATGGATGCTCCACGTATACTGCAGCGTCACCGAGTGCCCTTTATGCCGTTCAAGACTCGGTCCGGATGCAGGATTCACCTGATCTACAATAAGCAAATAGAAAGGACTCCGCTGCCTTGATACACCACTCCACAGGGGGGAGAAAACACCAATTTCCTTAGAATAGTATACAAATGAAAAAAGCGAAGTATCACTGGCGCTAGGACAGTCCTTAAAGATGTGTAATCGCCCATTAGTGGGGAATATCACAGCCCAGGGTTTTACTTCACACACAACACAATGGGATGAAAATCAGTAATAAAAATCAATGTATTATAATAAAACAAATACACACTGCACTGAGAAGTTTGTGTATTTGTTCTTGTTTGTGTATTTGTTCTTGTGAATGTCCCAGGGATGTTTGGGCTGTGATATTTCCCCACTAATGGGCGATTACACATCTCGCGCCAGTGATACTTCACTTTTTCATTTGTATACATTTGTAATACCTAATTGTAATCTTATGTATACGATGACTTCTTTACTCCCAGGGTGTAAGAATTAATTGCATCCCAAACCCCTACAGTGGAGCGCAGTATCTTTTCTTGTGCAATACAGACACAAAATATGACTGCTCACCCTTATGTGCGAAGCCCGCGTACGTGGGGACGGGCAGGCCGCAACCCGCAGACGCACTAAAAAGTGCCTCCTGGCTCCGCCGCCTGGTAGCTTGGTTTCCTCTTGAGAGGGTGAGTCCCCTGGGTGCTGGGGCTGGGTCCAGCCGGGCTCCTCCACGCTGTGGTGTGGTGCGCGGGATCCACTCAGCGCCTCAGCCTCCATCAGTCCTGTGACGCCGCGTCAGCCCGCTCACAAGGGACGCCGCGTCAGCCCGCTCACGTGGGACGCCGCGTCAGCACGCTCTGCAGGGGAAGGAAGATGGACGCTCTTGCCTCTCTGCGTCATTACAGTGTGACTGCCATCTTCCTTACCCTGCCAGTATCCTGCCAGTATTTATAATTAGAGTTTATCTTAGATTAGTAAACCGGTCCGCTGTTCTGTCCTTTGCAGTCTGGAGATGGACCGCGGTCCGCCAGTTGCCGTTTCCTGCTCTAGAAGGTGAGCACTCTGCAGCCACCACAAGAGAGATACCCTGGCCCTGGGGAACAGGCTGATCATCTGATGAATATGTAGATGTGACCCGGACCACTTGTCCAGAAGGTCCCACTGAAAGGTCCTCGCATGGAACCTGCCGAATGGAATGGCCTCGTAAGACGCCACCATCTTTCCCAGAACTCGAGTGCATTGATGGACCGACACCCTTTTTGGCTTTAACAGGTCCCTGACCACGTTCTGGAGTTCCTGGTCCTTTTCCATCGGGAGAAAAACCCTTTTTTGTTCCGTATCCAGAATCATGAATAAGAAAGGCAAACGGGTCGTTGGAACCAACTGTGACTTTGGTAGATTGAGAATCCAGCCGTGCTGCTGCAACACCCTCAGGGAGAGTGATACGCTGTTCAGAAACTGTTCTCTCGATCTCGCTTTTATTAGGAGATCGTCCAAGTACGGGATAATTGTGACTCCCTGCTTGTGCAGGAGCACCATCATTTCCACCATTACCTTGGTGAAAATCCTCGGGGCCGTGGAAAGCCCAAATGGCAACGTCTGAAATTGGTAATGACAATCCTGTACAGCAAATCTCAGGAACGCCTGATGAGGAGGATATATGGGGACATGAAGGTATGCATCCTTTATGTCCAGGGACACCATATAATCCCCCCCCTCCAGGCTGGCGATGACCGCTCTGAGCGATTACATCTTGAATTTGAACCTTTTCAAGTATAGGTTTAAGGATTTTAAATTCAGAATGGGTCTGACTGAACCGTCCGGTTTCGGGAACACAAACAGGGTTGAGTAGTACCCCTTCCCCTGTTGAAGCAGGGGAACTTTGACCACAACTCGTTGAAGACACAATTTTGAATTGCATTTAAAACTACTTCCCTCTCCAGGGAAGAAGCTGGTAGGACCGATTTGAAAAACCAGCGAGGAGGCACCTCTTCGAATTCCAGCTTGTAACCCTGGGAAACAATGTCTATTGCCCAGGGATCCACCTGTGATTGAATCCAGACGTGGCTGAAAAGTCAAAGACGTGCCCCCACTGGGGAGGACTCCCTCAGCGGAGCCCCAGTGTCATGCGGTGGATTTTGTAGAAGCCGGGGAGGACTTCTGCTCCTGGGAACTAGCTGCAGTTGGCAGCTTTTTCCCCCTGCCCTTACCTCTGGCAAGAAAGGAAGATCCCCGTACTCTCTTGGATTTATGTGACCGAAAGGACTGCATCTGATAATGAGGCGTTTTCTTAGGCTGTGAGGAAACATAAGGCAAAAAAGTTGATTTACCTGCAGTAGCTGTGGAAACCAGGTCCGTGAGACCTTCCCCAAATAAGTTCTCACCCTTGTAAGGCAAATCCTCCATATGCCTCTTCGAGTCGGCATCACCCGTCCATTGTCAGGTCCATAGGGCTCACCTAGCAGAAATTGCCATAGCGTTGGCTTTGGAACCCAGTAGGCCAACGTCTCTCTGAGCATCTCTCATATATAGGACAGCATCCTTAATATGACCCAGGGTCAATAAAATGGTTTCCTTATCCAGCGTATCAATATCAGCAGATAAGGTATCTGTCCAAGCTGCAACAGCGCTACAAACCCAAGCCGACGCTATCGCCGGTCTGAGTAACGTATCAGTATGTGTGTAAATTGACTTCAAGGTAGTTTCCTGCCTGTGATCATCAGGATCCTTGAGTGTTGCGGTATCTTGAGACAGCAGCGCTACCTTCTTGGATAAGCGTGTCAACGCTTTGTCCACCCTTGGGCAGGATTCCCACCGTATCCTGTCCTTAGCCGGGAAAGGATACGCCATAAGAATCCTTTTGGGAATCTGCAGTTTTTTGTCTGGAGTTTCCCAAGCCCCTTCAAACAACTTGTTTAGCTCATGTGAAGGGGGAAAAGTAACCTCAGGCTTCTTTTCTTTAAACATGTTGACCCTCGTGTCAGGTACAGAGGGGTCATCTGTTATATGCAACACGTCTTTTATTGCAATAATCATATAATTAATACTTTTTGCCAACCTTGGCTGCAACTTCGCATCATCGTAGTCGACACTGGAGTCAGAATCCGTGTCGGTATCAGTGTCTACTACTTGGGATAGTGGGCGCTTTTGAGACCCTACGGTCCCTGCGACCTATTGAAAGTCAGGGCTTGACTCCCTGTACATTCCCTGGACTCCGCTTTGTCCAGCCATTTGTGTAATAAATTCACATTTGCATTTAAAACATTCCACATATCCAACCAGTCAGGTGTCAGCGTTGCCGACGGAGACACCACACTCATTTGCTTCACCTCCGCCCTAGAAGAGCCTTCCGCTTCAGACATGCCGACACACGCGTACCGACACCCCCACACACTCAGGGAAATCTCTAATCTGGAGACAGTTCCCCAACAAGGCCCTTTGGAGAGACAGAGAGAGAGTATGCCAGCACACACCCAGGGCCAATGACCCTGGAAAAAAAATCCCAGATATATAGAGCGCTTTTTATGATATATCAACTGCGCCAAATTATGTGCCCCCCCCCTTCTTTAAAACCCTCTGTCACCGTGTTCAGCAGGGGAGAGTCCGGGGAGCCAGCTTCTCAGCGGTGTGCTGTGGAGAAAATGGCGCTGGTTAGTGCTGAGGGATCAAGCTCCGCCCCCTCAGCGGCGGGCTTCTGTCACGCTCGATTTCTTTAAAAACTGGCGGGGGTTTTCTATATACAGCCCTCAGAGCCTATATATAATATGTGGCCAGTCCTATAGGTTTAAAATTGTTGCCCAGGGCGCCCCCCCTGCGCCCTGCACCCATCAGTGCCTGCCTTGTGTGTTGTGTGTGGGAGCAATGGCGGCAGCGTTACCGCTGCGCGTTACCTCAGCGAAGATCTGAAGTTTTCTGCCGCCTCTGTAGTCTTCTATCTTCTTATACTCACCCGGCTTCTATCTTCCGGCTCTGTGAGGAGGACGGCGGCGCGGCTCCGGGACGAACAGCGAGGAGAGATCTGCGTTCCGACTCCCTCTGGAGCTAATGGTGTCCAGTAGCCTAAGAAGCAGAGCCTAGCATTTAAGTAGGTCTGCTTCTCTCTCCTCTGTTGCCAGCAGGGCTCCCTGAAAATAAAAAACCTAACAAAATTCTTACTTTCAGAGAAACTCAGGAGAGCTCCCTGTAGTGCACCCAGTCTCCTCTGGGCACAGTATCAAACTGAGGTCTGGAGGAGGGGCATAGAGGGAGGAGCCAGTGCACACCCATTCTAAAGTTTCTTTATAGTGCCCATGTCTCCTGCGGAGCCCGTCTATTCCCCTTGGTCCTTACGGAGTCCCCAGCATCCTCTAGGACGTAAGAGAAATTGCAATTACCGGTTGTTAGATAGAACTGTCAACAGGCAGCTCTTAGGAGCATATAAACAGGTTTGCTTCTGAGTCCCTGTCAGCGGCACACTCCGGTCATCAGTAGTCCGGCTCTCCTCTGCAATCGCCACCGGTCCTTCACAGCTAACCTGTTTACATGCTCCTAAGAACTGCACGTTGACAGTTCTATCTACTGTAACAGCCGGTAATTGCAATATTACAGCCACTTTAGTATGCCCAGATTGTGGATGTCAATTTGATGTTATATATTTGTGATTTATAGATGTATATAATATTAAAACTGTGCTTCACTGTATACTTTTCCTTTTATCTTCACTTTCTGGGGAATTGCATATGAGGAACTGAAAGCCTAAACCTATCAAAAAGGAGACGGAGATATTTATGGGGGTCATTCCGAGTTGTTCGCTCGGTAAAAATCTTCGCATCGCAGCGATTTTCCGCTTAATGCGCATGCGCAATGTCCGCACTGCGACTGCGCCAAGTAAATTTGCTATGCACTTAGGAATTTTACTCACGGCATTTTCATCGTTCTGGCGATCGTAATGTGATTGACAGGAAATGGGTGTTACTGGGCGGAAACAGGCCGTTTTATGGGCGTGTGGGAAAAAACGCAACCGTTTCCGGAAAAAACGCAGGAGTGGCTGGAGAAACGGGGGAGTGTCTGGGCGAACGCTGGGTGTGTTTGTGACGTCAAACCAGGAACGACAAGCACTGAAATAATCGCAGATGCCGAGTAAGTCTGAAGCTACTCAGAAACTGCTACGAGGTGTGTAATCGCAATATTGCGAATACATCGTTCGCAATTTGTCACAACTGAGGGCCTGAGCTGACGGGAGGCAGCCTCAGTTGTAGGGGCTGAGATGTACCGGAACCTGGGAGGTTGTATCAGACCCCTGGACATGTAAGTAACATGAATAATAACTGCCCGAAGGCGTGACCACGACAACTTGGATAAAAGTCAATGATGTTTATTATGACAACTCCGCAACACAGCAGCAGTAAAAGAAAACGTAAAAGTCAGCAAAGAATAAATACAGTTCCTGGGTACTACAGGATGGCAGGAGCCACAGGGCACTGGTAGTGTGAGATAGTTCTTATGATCTTCTAGATGGAAAGTCCTTACCAGGCCCGACTGTAGCAATGGAGATAACCCAGGATTGTGCCAGCTGGTGTTCCAGGAAAAGCTGGGTTGCTGAAGATAAAACAGCTGCTGTGGATACTGGCTGGAACCAGACTGTTGTTAGCACGGAGTGGATACTGGCTGGAACCAGTTAAATAATAAATGAACTTGGGAGCGATGAAATATGAACTGAAATGTAGAACTTGAGAGCGGAGAAATAATAATACCGGTGGAGAGTGGTAAAGTGTAGAAAGGACACCGGCCCTTTAAGGGAAGCTGTACTCTGCTGGAAGCTGAGCTGGAAGCAGGTAATGTTGTAGCTGGAAACAGATGAATCCACAATGGATTGGAGAGTCAGGCTACACCGCAGGTGGAATGCTGGTGCGGGTCTCTATGGTGGAAGTCTTGAGACAGGAGCTGGAACCTGGAAGACAATCACAGGAGAGAGACAAACAGGAACTAGGTTTGACAACCAAAGCACTGACGCCTTCCTTGCTCAGGCACAGTGTATTTATACCTGCAGCAAGGAAGGGATTGGCTAGGCAATTATGCAGATTATCAATACTGAGAACAGATTGGTGGAAATGATCAGCTGACAGAATCCAAGATGGCTGCGCCCATGCAGACACTTGGAGGGAAGTTTGGTTTGTAATCCATGTGGTAATGAAAACAGTAATGGCGGCGCCGGCCACCGGAGACAGGAGGCGCCAGGCTGACAGATGCACATCCAACCACGCGGACACAGCGGAGGCCGCGGCTGACGTAATCGCCACTCAGACACTCTGCATGCAGAAGTTCAGGGACGGCGGCGGAGGCCGCGGGAGACGTCATGCCAGGTGTAATATGGCGTTTACTGTGACAGCGTCCCAGAGTGACAGGAGAGGATACAGGAATGTACACATCAGGATAACAGATGGAATCCGGTCCTGGAGCGCTGAGCCAGCCTTAGGAGGCATCTGATGGGTAAGAAATGGCGTCCAGATACCCGGATCGTGACAGCACCCCCCCCTTTAGGAGTGGCCCCAGGACACTTCTTTGGCTTTTGAGGAAACTTGGAATGGAATCTCCGGACCAAGGCAGGAGCATGGACATCAGAAGCATTGGTCCATGAACGTTCCTCAGGACCATAACCTTTCCAGTCAATAAGATATTGTAGTTGACCGTAACGGTGACGTGAGTCCAGGATCTTGGCCACTTCATACTCAACGCCTCGTTGAGTTTGGACTTTCGGAGTTGGAGGAAGTGAGGAATGAAACCGATTCAAGATCAGCGGTTTCAACAGGGAAACATGGAATGTCCTGGGTATTTTTAAGAAGGGAGGCAACTGGAGTCTGTAAGCAACAGGATTGATGACTTGTTCAATCTTGAAAGGACCGATATAGCGAGGTGCAAACTTCATACTGGGAACTCTTAACCTCAAATTCTTCGTGGATAACCATACCCGATCACCCACCTTGAGAGCAGGAACTGCTCGACGCTTCTTATCCGCAAACTTCTTGTACCTGAACGATGCCTTGAGCAGAGCTGATCGTACGCTCTTCCAGATATTGGCAAACTGATGCAAGGTGATATCCACTGCGGGGACAGAAGTTGCTGGAAGCGGTTGGAACTCAGGGACTTTAGGGTGGAATCCAAAGTTAGTGAAGAATGGTGTTGAAGCAGATGAAGAATGATACTGGTTGTTATGACAGAACTCGGCCCAGGGAAGTAATTGAACCCAGTCATCTTGAGAGGAGGACACATAGATGCGGAGGAAGGCCTCCAAGTCCTGATTCACCCTCTCGGTTTGACCATTGGTCTGAGGATGGTAAGCCGTGGAAAACTTTAGCTTGACTTGGAGGACTTGACATAAACTTCGCCAGAATTTGGCTGTGAATTGAACTCCTCGATCTGAGATAATTTCTTCAGGAAGACCGTGGAGTCGGAAGATCTCTTGTATGAATACTTGAGCCAACTTGGAAGCTGACGGAAGACCGGTAAGAGGAATGAAGTGTGCCATCTTGGTGAACCGGTCAACTACCACCCAGATGGTATTGAACTTGTTGCACATGGGTAAATCTGAAATAAAATCCATCGACAAATGGGTCCAAGGTCGACGGGGAACAGATAGTGGAACCAGTTGCCCCGCAGGCGACTGGCGGGATACCTTATGTTGAGCACACTTTGGGCAAGATGCAATAAACTCCAAGACGTCCTTTTTCAGAGTTGGCCACCAATAGGACCTAGAGATAAACTCCAGGGTTTTTTGGATACCTGTATGTCCGGCAAAACGGGAAGCATGGGCCCAATGCATGAGCTTCTTCCTTAACATCGGTTTCACAAAACTTTTCCCTGATGGGGGCGTAGAGTCCATCCCTACCGTGGAGAATGCCAACGGATTTATAATAGGATGCTTGTCTGAAGACTCTGACTCATTTTCTTGCTCCCATGAGCGGGAAAGGGCATCGGCCTTGCGATTCTGAGAGCCCGGACAGAACTGGAGTTTAAAGTCGAACCTGGAAAAGAAAAGTGCCCATCTGGCCTGACGAGGGTTGAGACATTGTGCGCCCTTCAGGTATAAAAGGTTCTTGTGGTCTGTAAGTATGGTGATTGAATGAGAAGCTCCCTCCAACAGATACCTCCACTCTTCTAGAGCGAGCTTGATGGCTAGCAACTCCTGGTCGCCAATGGCATAGTTGCGCTCAGCTGGGGAGAACTTCCGGGAGAAGAAACTGCAAGGGTGTAAATGGCCATCTTTAGCCCTCTGAGATAACACCGCTCCTACTCCAACGGAGGAGGCATCCACCTCTAAGATGAAAGGAGAGTCGATGTCAGGCTGTTTCAGAACAGGCGCAGAGATGAACCTTGTTTTAAAAGATGAAATGCTTGCATGGCTTCTTCAGACCACTTGGACGGGTTAGCACCCTTCTTAGTGAAAGCAGTAATAGGCGCCACAATGGTGGAAAAGTCTCGTATAAACTTTCGGTAATAGTTGGCGAACCCTAAGAACCTGTGGACCCCTTTGAGGGTTAAGGGTACCGGCCAATTTTGGATTGCTTGTAGTTTCTCAGGATCCATCTCTAGTCCGGAACCGGACACAATGTACCCTAGAAACGGAATGGACTTGACTTCAAAGACGCATTTTTCTAATTTGCAATAGAGATGATTGACACGGAGACGGGACAGAACCTCTTTAACCCAAAAACGATGTTCCTCTAAATCGTTGGCAAAAATGAGGATATCGTCTAGATAGACCACGACATGACGGTATAGAATGTCTCTGAAGATCTCATTGACAAAATGCTGGAAGACAGCTGGAGCATTGCTCAATCCGAAGGGCATGACGAGGTACTCATAATGTCCGTCACGGGTGTTAAAGGCGGTCTTCCACTCGTCACCCTCACGGATCCGGATGAGATTGTATGCACCTCGCAAGTCCAGCTTTGTAAAGATGGTAGCTCCGCTAACTCTGTCAAAGAGCTCAGTAATCAGGGGTAAAGGATAACGGTACTTGATGGTAATGTCGTTCAAACCTCTGTAGTCGATGCACGGCCGCAGACCACCATCTTTCTTTTTTACAAAAAAGAAGCCTGCGCCGGCTGGAGAAGAAGAAGGTCGAATGAACCCCTTTGCTAGGTTCTCTTTAATATATTCCTCCATAGAATGCGTCTCAGGCAGAGACAACGGATAAGTTCGGCCTCGAGGTGGAACCTTCCCTGGAACGAGATCAATCGGACAGTCCCATTCTCTATGAGGAGGAAGGATATCAGCAGAAGCTTTACTGAACACATCCGTAAAATCTTGATATGGAGGAGGTGGAACATCAGACGACCTGGGGGAGGAAGAACAGACAGGCAATACTTTAAACAAACATGTCTCAGCACAGGAGGAACCCCATGCCAGGATTTGCGTAGTCGTCCAATCAATTGTAGGATTGTGAAGACGGAGCCATGGAAGGCCCAGGACCACAGGATGTGTGGCTCTTGGAATCACTAAAAAAGAAATAAGTTCGGAATGAAGAACTCCCACTCTCAGACGAACTGGTAGAGTCCTTAAAGAAATAACTGCATCAAAAATTTTGCTGCCATCCACGGCAGTTAAAGAAATGGACGAAGGAAGTCTCTCGGTGGGTAGGGACCACCGTTTAACATAGGCTTCGGTAATAAAGTTCCCAGCTGCTCCGGAATCAAGGAGGGCAATGACGTTCCGATAACGTTGAGCAACTTGAAGCGAGACTGGGAGATTACAATCTTGAGGAGATGGAGAGGAGATCATTACTCCTAGCCGGCCCTCTCCTTGGCGAGCTAGGATTTGGAGTTTCCCGGACGTTTGGGACAGGCATTAATGGTGTGAGACGGAGCTGCACAATAGAGACAGAGAAACTCGGAGAGACGTCTTCGGCGCTCAGCAGGAGTTAAACGGGAACGGCCAAGTTGCATGGGCTCATCTTTAGATGGTGACAGTTGACGAGGAGGAGGAGCAGAAGATTTTGGAGCAGATGATCTTCCACGCTCAGTTGCTCTCTCTCTGAAACGTAAATCAACTTTCGTGCAGAGTGAGATTAGCTCATCTAACTTAGAAGGTAAGTCTCTGGTAGCTAACTCATCTTTAATACGCTCAGATAAGCCATGCCAGAATGCAGCATACAGGGCCTCGTCGTTCCATGCCAGTTCAGATGCCAGGATCTGGAACTGTATCAGATATTGTCCTACAGTACGTGACCCCTGGCGTAAACGGAGAATCTCGGATGAAGCTGAGGTTACCCGGCCTGGCTCGTCGAAGATGCGCCTGAATGTTGACACGAAGGCAGTGTAGGAAGATAGCAGGGTGTCGGACCTCTCCCATAACGGTGATGCCCAATCAAGGGCTGAGCCACTGAGAAGAGAAATAATGTAGGCAATTTTTGTACGGTCACTGGGAAAATTGCCAGGTTGTAGCTCAAACTGAATCTCACACTGGTTGAGAAATCCCCTGCAGAATCTTGGAGATCCGTCAAATTTTGCTGGCGTTGGAAGATGAAGACGTGGAGCAGAAATGGGTAAGGTGGGTGGGGTTATAGCTGGAGTCACTGTGGTTGACGCACCAGACGCGCCTGATCCACGGAGAGTTGTCTGAATCCCATCCAGCCGAGTAGAGAGATCCTGGAGACAGCGGATGATGTGGCCCTGTGCAGCCTCCTGATGTTCTAGTCGGGCTGCCAGTTCTTGCATCGGCCTGGCCGCTTGATCCTGGTCTCCGGCTGGATTCATTAGGTCAGTGCTTACTGTCACAACTGAGGGCCTGAGCTGACGGGAGGCAGCCTCAGTTGTAGGGGCTGAGATGTACCGGAACCTGGGAGGTTGTATCAGACCCCTGGACATGTAAGTAACATGAATAATAACTGCCCGAAGGCGTGACCACGACAACTTGGATAAAAGTCAATGATGTTTATTATGACAACTCCGCAACACAGCAGCAGTAAAAGAAAACGTAAAAGTCAGCAAAGAATAAATACAGTTCCTGGGTACTACAGGATGGCAGGAGCCACAGGGCACTGGTAGTGTGAGATAGTTCTTATGATCTTCTAGATGGAAAGTCCTTACCAGGCCCGACTGTAGCAATGGAGATAACCCAGGATTGTGCCAGCTGGTGTTCCAGGAAAAGCTGGGTTGCTGAAGATAAAACAGCTGCTGTGGATACTGGCTGGAACCAGACTGTTGTTAGCACGGAGTGGATACTGGCTGGAACCAGTTAAATAATAAATGAACTTGGGAGCGATGAAATATGAACTGAAATGTAGAACTTGAGAGCGGAGAAATAATAATACCGGTGGAGAGTGGTAAAGTGTAGAAAGGACACCGGCCCTTTAAGGGAAGCTGTACTCTGCTGGAAGCTGAGCTGGAAGCAGGTAATGTTGTAGCTGGAAACAGATGAATCCACAATGGATTGGAGAGTCAGGCTACACCGCAGGTGGAATGCTGGTGCGGGTCTCTATGGTGGAAGTCTTGAGACAGGAGCTGGAACCTGGAAGACAATCACAGGAGAGAGACAAACAGGAACTAGGTTTGACAACCAAAGCACTGACGCCTTCCTTGCTCAGGCACAGTGTATTTATACCTGCAGCAAGGAAGGGATTGGCTAGGCAATTATGCAGATTATCAATACTGAGAACAGATTGGTGGAAATGATCAGCTGACAGAATCCAAGATGGCTGCGCCCATGCAGACACTTGGAGGGAAGTTTGGTTTGTAATCCATGTGGTAATGAAAACAGTAATGGCGGCGCCGGCCACCGGAGACAGGAGGCGCCAGGCTGACAGATGCACATCCAACCACGCGGACACAGCGGAGGCCGCGGCTGACGTAATCGCCACTCAGACACTCTGCATGCAGAAGTTCAGGGACGGCGGCGGAGGCCGCGGGAGACGCCATGCCAGGTGTAATATGGCGTTTACTGTGACAGCGTCCCAGAGTGACAGGAGAGGATACAGGAATGTACACATCAGGATAACAGATGGAATCCAGTCCTGGAGCGCTGAGCCAGCCTTAGGAGGCATCTGATGGGTAAGAAATGGCGTCCAGATACCCGGATCGTGACACAATTTTAAGATGCTAAGATTCACTCCCAGTAGGCGGCGGCTTAGCATGAGCAAATCTGCTAAAATTCACTTGCGAGCGAACAACTCGGAATGACCCCCTATGTTTTTAGTGCTTGATGTCTGTCAGTCAGCTTTGTTGGATAAATGTATATTGGTGAAGGGTTGGAGAGTACCCTTATATGACACAACACACAATATAGCTGCTTAAGTTCGCACTAAGGGATCTTTGTTTTTGGATATATGGTTTTAATGTTATGGCTGATTGGTGTATATATAAAAGATATGTGTGCCGGATTTCTTACTATGGGGGTAATTCCAAGTTGATCGCAGCAGGAAATTTTTTAGCAGTTGGGCAAAAGCAGTTGAGCCCCTTCAAAATTTTGGTATGAGGTCCAGAAAGTTCTATATATGCCACCTGCAGAGAGTCAACGTGATTAGAGTTAAACTTAGCCTTAAAAAAAAGATAATTCTAATATCAACACTCCCGTAATCCAGCCACTGAATGGACCATATTTGCATGCACGACTAGCATCTCCCAGTCACAGCCCGGGAACGCCCAGTGGCGCACGCAGGGGGGGGAGGTTCCGAGTACCTGGAAACCCCCCCTGATGAGACATTTTTTTATTTTTGAGACGGAGACATCTGCGTCTCCGTCTCAGCAAAAGCCGCGATCGCGCCCGCGTTCTGTAGCTGCTGCAGCGGCAGAGAGCTATGAATATCCGGGGGAGGGGGGGGGTTGGGGGGAGCTGCTGGCTGTTTATGCTCAGCCACAGCAGCTCCCTCCATCCTCACTCACAGTGCCATCCATCTGCTCCCGCCTCCCATTCCCAGCCCCTGGGTGTGTATAAAATATACAGTCTGTACTGTATGTATGAAGTGTGTGTGTGTGTGTGTGTGTGTGTGTGTGTGTGTGTGTGTGTGTGTGTGTGTGTGTGTGTGTGTGCGCATGTATGCATGCATGTATGTTTGTGTGTGTATATTATGCATAAATGAATGTGCATGCTCTATGTAAGTGTGTGTGTGTGTGTGTGTGTGTGTGTGTGTGTGTGTGTGTGTGTGTGTGTAATAAATATTAGACTGCAATGGCGGCTGCACTCACACTCATACAGGAAACATGATATTAAATGCTTCTATGTTTTGGTTTTATTAAACTGTTGTCAGGAATCCAAACATTAAAAAGGTCTTACCTTAAATACAGTTACATATTTTCGCACACTTTCACATTTAAGGTAAGACCTTTTCAGTGTTTGGATTCCTGACAGCAGTTTAATAAAAACAAAATGTAGAAGCATTTAATATCACGTTTCTTGTATGAACATGAGTGCCGTCACCATTGCAATGTACTTTAAATTTACATCGGAAGGCACTAATATATATATATATATATATATATATATATATGTATATATATTATTATTATTATTATTATTATTATACACACATTTTTATTTTATTTTTTAATATGCACACACATACACGCGGAAACTCCCCTTACTAAATTCTGCGTTTGCCCCTGACGCCGATCACTTTTCTGCCACATTTTATGGTACCTTCTGATCCGAACGCAACAGCACCTTTGTATGTACACTCTGGCGGGAATTTGCGGCTAATTACCTGCACCAACCGGGGATTACCTTGTGCGCTAAGCAGAGGTCGACTTTTCCTCACAGCTTCAGGAACTGAATTGAAAGTCAGTGATAAAAGGCACCCTCTGGTGTTTAACACGTAAAATGCAGAATCAATGGGTCAACACAGGGTAGTTTTATTGAATAGCTATGGGTGTGAAACCTGTAGTAATTCCCCGCGTGTCAAACCTGTGGCTAATTAGATTCCTCTCTCTCTGTAATGCATGTGTTGTAGGGGTTTTCAGAAATGTTTCCGTAGTTGCAAGTATATGCTCTACTACATGAACATTGGCATTGCAAGCAGCCCAGAGTCAGGCTTTTACCGTGTAACTCACACCACTGAGAATCAGATATAAAGTAGGAGAAAGTCCTTGTCAGATCGACATATCACGGTCCAAGAACTTCTCAGCAACTGGATCCTGATTGGACGGCAGCAGGAATTAATCCATGTATATGCATGGATAACATGATACCTACCTTTTCAGGAAATAATGACTTTTGTCGTAGTAAAAATGTGTTTGGGTATTTTTGTGAAATTGGTCAAATGCCCTCTGGTGGCATAACAGTAAAATTGATTTTGTTGTGTTCCTTGCTGAAATCTGTAGTAGCTGTGTGGGTGTGTGTAGGGCAGGACGTGCGGTGAGGTAAATGGCTGAGGAGGCACTGGCTAGCACTAGAGCCAGATTTACATGCAATACATAAGCAAAATGTTTCATGTGGGCATTACACACAGGTGCAGCACTATAAACTCCTGGATATTTGGTGAGTTTTGATCAGAGATGTGTGGAAAAGATAGACACGTGCCATAGACTTTTTACTCCAGAGTTTTGGCTATAAAAATGATTAGAATAATGAAAAGAAGATATTTCAAACATATTCTTGGTATTTTCCATAATCTTTATACAGTCAAAACTCTGGCACAAATGTTAGTATGACAGGAAAGGCTCTGCCTCACCTGCCTCACCCCACAGCACCTCAGTAAAGGGGGATTATAGATAAGAACACGCTTTAACACTGAATGGTAAACTGTAGACCGGGGAAAGTAAACAATGTGTTAGCAGCTCATTAGTAGGCAGGCAGAGAGCAGGAGACAGACAGACTGACTGTAATCCCCTGAACAAACAGAGAGAGTGACCTGTGCTAAGTATTTCATTACAATAGCTCTTACATCAGGACTTAAGGTCCGTATTCACAGGCAGATCTGGGGAGAGATGTGTGCTCCACTCAGCACACATCTATTCCCCCGCTCAGCACAGCACGATGTGTGCTGAGCATGCGGGGGGGCGGGGATGGGGGGACGCTCATTTCTCCCAGCGGGTGAAATAAGCGACCTGCTAGATTGAGCCTGCATACAGACCAATCTAGTACCAGCGATAGCGATGCGCGGGGCTGTGCATTGCTATCGCTATGGGGGGTACAAACGGAGTGATCATGCTTAAAATCTAAGCAATCTAGTCAGATTGCTTAGATTATCGCTCCGTGAGTACCCCCCTTTACTAACAACCCAGGTTAAAGGAGCAATGAAAGAAGTTGGGTGGTCTTCAGTATGCCGGCTGTCGGGATCCCGGCGCACAGTATACCGGCGCCGGGATCCCGACAGCCGGCATACCGACACTTATTCTCCCTCGTGGGGGTCCACGACCCCCCTGGAGGGAGAATAAAATAGAGTGGCGCGCATAGCGCTCCACCGTGCCCGCAAGGGGTTCATTTGCGCTCGCCACACTGTCGGTAAGCCGGCGGTCGGGCTCCCGGCGCCGATATGCTGGTCGCCGGGAGCCCGACCGCCGGCATACCGTAGTGAACCCAAAGAAGTTCTGTCATTTTACATTTAGCACATCTACGATCATACATCTACATTTGCTAGTCTGCCCTGCATGTCAGGCCCTACCCTCCCCCCCCCTTACCGCACAGGTACTAAAGCATTGCACGGCGGACTCGTGGGGGGCTAACCGTCGCGTCCCGGGTCGCAGCGGCTGCGTGTGGTGTCATGCAACTGCCGCGGCCCGCCCCTTCCCCCCCCCACTGGACCGGACACTCCTCCGTTGTCTGGACCGCGCCTCGCCAACGGCGTTCTAACACAGTTGGCACGCCCCACCCCGCGAATGCATCTGCCTGTCAATCAGGCAGAGGCGATCGCACCAGTGAGATGCTTTCATATCTCACTGGCTGTACATGCGCGGTGGGCGCACTGTGCATAGTAATTCAGACTGCGATCGCTGCAGCTATGCAGTCTGAATTACCCCCTATATTCCCTAGTTTTTTTTTGTTGGAAGCCAATTAAACTACTAGTATATTTTTAGATTGTGGGACATGTACATATGTTGGTATACGTTCAAGACACCGGCTGTTGGGATCCCCGCAGCCAAAATACCGACACTGGAATGAGACCAGTTTCGGTACCAAAATTATCTGAAGGCAATGAGTGCTATACCCGCAGACTGTAAAAGAGAAGCAGTTGTCAATATCTGACAGCCCGTCAGGTGCCGGCTCCAGGGACCCTTCCAGTTCACATGCACCGAGGGAGAGAAGATGAGGTGGGACTCTGGCGGGAGTGAACCCATGTGCACCCAGACTGTAAGAGGAGCGTGCTGCAAGGCCATGCTCAGCCTGCCCTGAGGCTGCATACTGTAATTAAGAGTAAGCCTATAGTGCTGTGTGTAGAATATACACACAGCAGCGTGATATAACAGCTTGCAATCTCACTGGGGCTGTTTAGCTTGGGTGTGCTGTTCCCTTCTCCCTCTCACATACAGTAAGGGTAGGCTTGCTATTATATTACCTGTCTGTGTGTATGTGTGTATAAGTGTTGTTTACTGTAAACATGGTAAAACACCAATTTTGCAGCGTATGTCACACCAGATTCTCTCCGTCTCCATCTGGTTCCATATCATGTGAACAATGCAGCCATTCCTCACAACTCAGGGGGCTGCGGGGGGAAGGTCAAGAGCCTTCTTGGCTAGGTGCCATAAAATCCATGATGTCATATATGTCATCTCAACTCACTGCTAATACTCAAAAAACTCAACAACTGCAGCAGGCTGTTGCAGGCCTAGCTGCAAGGGCAGATGTTCAACAGCCCCCCCCCCCTCTAGATCAGGGTCACTAAAACGTGGGTTACCTGCTTTACTCTCAGACTCTGATGAGGAGATACAGGAGGAGGGGGAGAACTTGGATCTTGTTACTGGGGATTCCCATTCTGCACAGGGTATTGAGCCCCTCATTCTGGCTATACAGGACGTGTTAAAACTCTCTCTAGAGGACACTGCAGCACAGCAGTCATTTTTCTTTACACAGATCAAACTCGGTGTCACTTTCCCTGATTCTGCAGAGCTGGATGGCCTGTTTAAGTTGGCCTGGAAAAATCCAGATAAGAAATGCCAAGTGACAAAACAGTTTTTGCACACTTTCCCATTTGCTCCTGAAGGCAGGAACTCTGGGAAGAACGCCCGGCGGTAGACGTATCAGTCTCTCGTCTATCTAAAAATGTGGTGCTGCCAGCTCCGGGCTCCTTTACCATAAAGGACCCTGGGGATAGAAAAATAGAGACTACACTTAATGCAATGGAAAAAGTACAACCTCACTCTCTGCGCTCCAAATGTCCCCTGGATGGTATGGTTCTTGCCACGATATTGGTTTCACATAGAACAAAAAAACATAAATCACAATATAGTGTAGTATAGTCTATATGAAATAGTTCTTCCCATGTGTGGGGTAGGAGAATAGGTGATGGAAAAAATCCCAGAGAGAGTTCCAACGTCCACCTTCTTACAGGATCACCCAAAGTGATGTCATGCCAACGAGACAAGGAATTCGTACATGTATGCTTACTTGTATAAGCGGGGTAGAAAGCACATAAAGGTTTCTTTAGGGGTGTAGACTTTCGTCTTTGACCAATACACTCAGAGTGAGTGTCACTCGTGTGCGTGGATGGAAAAAATTGAAAGGGAGCCAATTAGGGCAAAGCTTAACCCCTTTATTTGAAAATAAAATACACATAGACGACCAGACATACCATGGAAGAAAATTTGATGGAACCAGCTGACACATATGACCCGGGTATCAATATGTCATGGATTTTCCTTCATGTGTATACCAGGTTAAAAACATCGAATGAACACTGTATCAACGCGTTTCGACGCTCACCGGCGTCTTTATCAAGATATAACAGTGTATGTGACCCTGATGTGCAGCCTCTCCTGTGTTGTCAGCTGAATCAGCTGACAACACAGGAGAGGCTGCACATCAGGGTCACATACACTGTTATATCTTGATAAAGACGCCGGTGAGCATCGAAACGCGTTGATACAGTGTTCATTTGATGTTTTTAACCTGGCATACACATGAAGGAAAATCCATGACATATTGATACCCGGGTCATATGTGTCAGCTGGTTCCATCAAATTTTCTTCCATGGTATGTCTGGTCGTCTATGTGTATTTTATTTTCAAATAAAGGGGTTAAGCTTTGCCCTAATTGGCTCCCTTTCAATTTTTTCCATCCACGCACACGAGTGACACTCACTCTGAGTGTATTGGTCAAAGACGAAAGTCTACACCCCTAAAGAAACCTTTATGTGCTTTCTACCCCGCTTATACAAGTAAGCATACATGTACGAATTCCTTGTCTCATTGGCATGACATCACTTTGGGTGATCCTGTAAGAAGGTGGACGTTGGAACTCTCTCTGGGATTTTTTCCATCACCTATTCTCCTACCCCACACATGGGAAGAACTATTTCATATAGACTATACTACACTATATTGTGATTTATGTTTTTTTTTGTTCCATGTGAAACCAATATCGTGGCAAGAACCATACCATCCAGGGGACATTTGGAGCGCAGAGAGTGAGGTTGTACTTTTTCCACTGCATACTGTTTTATAGGTTGGTGACCTATTTTTGTGCGACCTATTGCTGCTCCATCGTGCAGCGCCATGAGAGGTTTTGTTTCTCTATTTTTCTGTAGAGACTACACTTAAGTCTATCTACACAGCAGCTGGTATATCACAAAGACCGGTCATAGCAGGTTGCTGGATGACTCATGCCATTCATACATGAGCTACTCAAATTCAAGATGGCCTCTTTGGGAATAAGTTCCTGGTCACTCTTAAAACACTTTCAAGACACTGCACACGTCCTGTGTGACTCTCTAAAGGAGATAGGCAATATTAATGCTAGGACCACTGCTATGGCAGTGTCGGCGCGCAGAGCTTTGTGGTTGCTTCAGTGGATGGTGGACGCAGAGCGCAAGCGCAGTGTAGAGTCTATTCCTTTTTCAGGGGATTGGCTCTTCGGAGTTGAATTGGATACGTGGATTTCTAAAGTTACATCCATATTTCTCCCCTCTGGGGCCCTTCCGGCTAGTCATTCCTACCCGGGGCCATCTGCCTAGTCCTTTCGGTCTAACAGATTTAGATCTAGGGCCGGAGGTGCCTCCAATGCGGCTAGAGGCACCCGAGGTAAGACAAGAAAACCAGCAACCGCAGGTTCTCAGGAACAGAGCACCAGTTCAGCTTCCTCTAAGGCAGGGGTGGGCAATTATTTCAGCTGAGGGGCCACTTAACACTTTCCAATGAGTATTCAAGGGCCGCCATAGGCACGCTCCAAATATATAGGGGTGTGGCTTCATGGGGAAGGGGCGTGGACACAAAATAATACAGATTCATATTAGGCTGCACAATAGTCTCTATTATTCAAATTACGCTGCACAGTAGCGCCACTTACACACATTACTCCAGGTAGAGCCCCTATCACACATTTCTCCAGGTAGAGCCCTCTTTTACACAGTACGGCAGGTAGAGTCCCCTTTTACACATTACAGCAGGCAGAGGCCCCTGTTACACATTACGGCAGGCAGAGCCCCCTTTTACACATTACGGCAGGCAGAGCCCCCTGTTACACATTACGGCAGGCAGAGTCCCCTTTTACACATTACGGCAGGCAGAGTCCCCTTTTACACATTACGGCAGGTAGAGCTCCCTTGTACACATTCTGGATCCCTCTCCCCTGAGAAAGAATGTATGTCAGGGACCCCCAGACCACCAGACTAGCGTGTCTCCATTAGTTTGGGTGAGGCTATTCTAGGTTTTTTATATAAAAGATGAAGATAAGAACATTAAAAAAAATTATGAAACAAAAAACATAATAAAATGATTCAATAAAATACAAAATACCCATGGTGTTTCAACTCTTTTATTCTGGGACTCGTATATCTTTTATTTTACTATGGCTATTTTTGCAGAAGCAGTTTTATATGAATGAGGCACATTATTATTTTAATAATAAAATCATTTAAACATATGCGGTTTGCTCAGACAATATTTTCTTAACACAGGTATATTTATTTTATATATAGTACGCTAATTGGACCAGTGGAAAGCAATTTCACTTCCCCCTTTTTCTCATGTATAGAACTTACTGTAAGTTTAAGGACAGAAAGGAACATGTCTGTAGAAAGGGACAAGTTGACAAAGTCAACCACATGTTGGTAAGTTTAGGAAGTTGAGTAAATGGATGCATCATAATGTAATGGGTTCAAGAGGGCAAGAGGATTATGGAGACCCTTCTGCTGCTTGGAGTCACTGCTGCTGCCCTTTGCCCGCTCCTGCTGTGGCTCCACCCCCATGCCACCCAGTGCATGACATCACAGAGGAAATCCCAGTCAGCATACCCTGTGACGTGACCGGGATTTCCTCAGCGTCTGGGAGCTGTGTAGCGAAATGACAAGCGGCTCAGCCAGTAGGGCCGCTTGTCATTGCACACTGGTCGGGTACAGCGGACATGATCGGTTCACGTGCTGCATCCGACCCGCGGGCCGCATGTTGCCCACCCCTACTCTAAGGCCTCAGCATGACGGTGCCCACCCACCTCGAGGGGATCTCGAGGTGGGAGCTCGTCTGCGTCACTTCAGACCATCCTAAAGTTGGCTTAGTCCTGAGTCATTGTTCAAGTGCCACTGCAACAACTGAGAAAGGGTTACTACTCCAACCTGTTCGTGGTGCCGAAACCGCACGATTCGGTATGGCCCATTTTGAATCTAAAATCCTTAAACCCTTACCTAATGGTTTTTAACTTCAAGATGGAATCCTTGCAAGCAGTGATTGCGCGCCTGGAAGAACGGGAATTCATGGTCTCACTGGATATAAAGGACGCCTATCCCCATATCCCGATGTTTCCACCTCACCAGGTTTACCTGCGGTTTGCCCTGCTGAACGATCACTACCAGTTCCAGGCACTACCCTTCGGCCTGTCCACAGCTCCGAGGGTGTTCACGAAAGTGATGGCGGAGATGATGTTCCAACTCCGGGTCCAGGTGGTCAATATTGTCCCTTATCTGGACGATCTCTTGATAAAGGCGAGATCCAGGGAGCTTTTATTGCTCCATATAGACCACACTATCCAACTTCTGTCACACCATGGGTGGATCCTCAATTTACAGAAGTCCCACCTGGAGCCAACTCAGCCGCTCCTGTTCCTGGGAATGTTGCTGGATATTGTGGCCCAGAAAGTGTTCCTCCCAGAGGACAAAGCGAGAACACTCCAGGAGATGGTCCGAATGGTTCTACGGCCTACTTGAATATCCATCCATCTTTGCATAAGATTGTTGGGGGAAAATGGTAGCCTCCTACGTGGTGATCCAGTATGGAAGGTTCCAAGCCAGAACATTTCAATTGGATCTCCTCAGCAAGTGGTCCGGATCACATCTTCAGATGCACCGGATAATACGGCTGTCACCTCAGGCCAGGATTTCCCTCCTGTGGTGGCTGCAGTCCTCAAACCTACTGGAAGGTCGAAGTTTCTGGATTCAGGATTGGATACTCCTCATGACAGATGCGAGTCTGAGAGGATGAGGAGCTGTCACCCAGGGGGCTCAGTTCCAGGGCAGGTGGTCAGCCCACAAAGCCCTACTTCTGATGAACATTCTGGAACTTCAGGCAATCTACAATGCTCTGCTTCAGGCCTCTTCTCTACTCAGGGATCACGTGATCCAAGTTCAGTCGGACAACGCCACGGCGGTGGCATACATAAATCGACAAGGAGGGACAAAAAGCAGGGCCTGCATGCGAGAAGTGTCAAAGATACTCCTCTGGGCAGAAAGAAATGCAAGAGCAATGTCCGCAATCTTCATTCCGGGAGTGGACAACTGGGAATCGGACTTCCAGAGTCATCATGATCTCCACCCGGGAGAGTGGGGTCTCCACCATCAGGTGTTTCAGCAGATCATCAACCGGTGGGGCTGCCCACAGATAGTCACGATGGCTTCTCGACTCAACAAGAAGCTTCGCTGGTATTTGCTCATGAACCAGGGACCCTCAGGCAAGGGCAGTAGATGCACTGACATCGCCTTGGCCTTACCGTCTGGTCTACCTGTTTCCTCTGATTCCATTGATCACAAGAGTGCTAAAGTGAATCAGGATCAAAGAGTCCAGGCAATTCTGATTGCCCCGGATTGGCCTCGGAGGGCATGGTACGCAGATCTTCTGGATATGTCAATCGAGGATCGTTCGTCTACCCGGACTTACAGCAACTTCGTTTGACAGCATGGAGGCTAAGCAGAACATCTTAGCTCACAAAGGTTATTGCTACCATGGTTCAGGCCAGGAAGCCTGTGACGTCAAAACACTATCATCATATCTGGAGAAGATATGTCTCTTGCTGCGAGGAATGCACGTATCCGCCTGCAGAGTTCAATTTGGGACATTTCTTACATTTCCTGCAGGCTGGTGTGGATAAGGGCTTACGTCTAGGTTCCATTAAGGTCCAGATTTCAGCTCTCTCAATTTTCTTCCAGAAGAAATTGGCAGTGTTGCCAAAGGTTCAGACCGTCTTGCAAGGGGTACTTCATATACAACCTCCTTTTGTGCCACCCACGGCACCCAAGGATTTGAATGTAGTGTTGGAATTTCTACAGTCCTCTGGGTTTGAACCTTTGATGATGGTAGAAGACAGGTACCTCACGTGGAAGACGGTGATATTACTGGCCCTGGCTTCTGCTAGGCGTATCTCAGAATTGGGGGCCTTATTGTGTAAAAGTTCCTACTTGGTCTTTTATGAGGACAGAGCGGAGCTCAGGACTCAGCAGCAGTTCCTGCCAAAGGTCGTCTCTGCGTTCCACTTAAATCAACCTATTGTGGTTCCGACAGGTTCAAGCACTTCTGCTCCTCCGATGGCATTGGATGCTGTGCGAGCCTTGAAGATGTATATCAAGAGAACGGATCGGATCAGACAGATGGATTCCTTGTTTGTGCTATATGATGTGCAGAAAAAGGGTTGCCCTGCTTCTAAACAGTCCATTGCTCATTGGCTTAGGCTTACTATCCAACAGGCCTATGTGTCGGTAGCCTTACCTGTTCCACAGTCTCTGAAGGTCAACTCTACAAGATCGGTGGGGTCTTCCTGGGCAGCTGCCCGTGGAGTCTCGGCCTTGCACCTATGCCGAGCTGCTACCTGGTCTGGGAAGAACACCTTTGTGAAGTTCTACAGGTTTGATACCTTGGCCAAAGAGGATACCCAGTTTGGACAGTGGTGCTGCAGACTTCTCTGCACATTCCCGCCCATTCTGGAAGCTTTGGGACGCCCCCATGGTACTATTTCCCCAATATCCCTTATGGATGCTAGAGAAGTCCAGTCAGTAGATAAAGGGGGCAAAACTTTTTTTTAAATATATAAGTGAAAGGAGAAAATCAAATGGAGGAATAATAGACTTAAGACAGAGAGTGAGCATTTGGTGGACGGAGACAAGGCAATAGCAGATCACCTAAATAATAATTTTTGCTCAGTATTTACTACAGAAGGAGAAGGGATAAGTTAAGTTGCAAGGACATTCATAAAAGTAAGGTAGATGAAAGTACATTTACAGAGGAGAAGGTCCTAACAGAACTTTCAAAACTAAAAGTGGATAATTCAGTGGGGCCAGATGGGATACACCCAAGGATACTCAAAGAGCTAAAAGATGTGCTGGTTACACCTTTAACAGAATTATTTAACCAGTCACTAAATACAGGTGCCATTCCAGAGGACTGGAAAAGAGCAAATGTAGTTCCACTGCACAAAAGTGGAAGCAAGGAAGAAGCAAGTAACTACAGACCAGTAAGCCTTACATCAGTAGTAGGGAAAGTAATGGAAAAACTATTAAAAGAAAGAGTTGTGGAATATCTTAAATCAAACAACTTACAGGATCCAAAACAGCATGGATTTACTGGTGGGAGATCATGCCAAACAAATCTTATTGACTTTTTTGACTCTGTGATGAAAATAATAGATCAAGGGGGAGCTGTAGATGTAGCATATCTAGACTTTAGTAAGGCATTTAACACTGTCTTACATCGCTGACTGCTAAACTTGAAAGCATCGGGGTGGATTATAAAACAGTTAAATGGATAAGAACTTGGTTGCAGGATAGGAAACAGACAGTTGTAGTAAATGGAGTGCAATATATGGAGGGAAATGTTACCAGTGGAGTACCCCAGGGATCTTTACTTGGTCCAGTTCTCTTTAATATCTTTGTTGGTGACATTGCAATTGGTATTGAAGGGAAAGTATGCCTTTTTGCAGATGATACAAAGATATCCAACAGGGTAGACACACCGGGAGGGGTAAAACAAATGACTGATGACCTAGGTAGGCTTGAGAAATTGTCAAGAACGTGGCAACTACAGTTTAATGCTAAAAAATGCTAAATCATGCACTTGGGTCTCAAAAACCCAAAGGCTTAATATAGTATCAAGGGTACTATAATGGAAACTACTGAGGAGGAAAGGGATTTAGGAGTCACTATTTCAAGTGACTTAAAGGCAGGGAAGCAATGCAACAAAGCAATGAGAAAGGCAAGTCAGATGCTTGGTTGCATAGGGAGAGGAATCAGTAGCAGGAAAAAAAGAAGAAGTGATAATGCCACTGTATAGGTCATTGGTACAGCCCCATCTAAGGATATAAATACATTAGAGAGTGTACAAAGAAGGGCAACTAAAATGGTGCATGGCCTACATCACAAAACTTACCTGGAAAGGCTAAAAGATCTTAACATGTATAGTATGGAGGAGAGAAGGGAAAGGGGGGACATGATAGAAACTTTCAAATATATCAAGGGTTTTAAAGCTTAGGAGGGAAACATTCTTCAAAGGAAGAGAAGTACTAGAACTCGAGGACATATACTGAGACTGGAGGGGGGGAGGTTCAGGGGAAATTTAAGGAAAATTATTTCACAGAAAGGGTAGTGGATAAGTGAAATAGCCTCCCATCAGAGGTGGTAGAGGCTAAGACAGTAGAGCAATTTAAACATGCATGGGATAGACATATGAATATCCTTACAAAGAATTAAGGTTCAAAAATGGGTTGAGCTTGCCTAATGGATAAAAAAGGGGCAGACTAGATGGGTCAAGTGGTTCTTATCTGCTGTCAAATTCTATGTTTCTAT